>NW_024366480.1:2351725-2362054 GCF_014805655.1 Passer montanus
GCGCCGCCGGGCGCGGGTGAAGACCACCAGCAGCGCCCGCTCCTGCGGCGGCCGCGGCCGCCGCGCGAAGCCCAGGCCCCGCAGGTCGAGCCAGCGCCGCGGCCCGCGGCCCGCCGAGGCCCGCAGCTCCAGGCACAGCCGCTTCCAGGGCCGCTGCTCCCGCAGGCCCTGCCGCACGTCGAACACCTCCCAGCCGGAGGACGAGGCCGGCCGCGGGTCCAGGGCGCGGGAGTCCAGCGGTCGCGGCGAGAGGCAGGCGGAGAGCTGCACGTGCGGCGGCGCGGCGGGCGGCGGGCGGCCCCGCGGGGCCCGGCGGAACAGCCGCAGCTCGGCCCCCACCAGCTCCTCCGTCTCCGAGAGGGTCGACACATCAAACACATACTGCTGCCGCCTCAAGGGAGCGGGCGAGAGATCGTCTGCGAGATAAAAATAATTACAGTCAGTTGCGCTCGGGGGGATCTGCCGAGAGGTCTCTGAGGCGGGAAAGGGAGGCAGCACCGCCGGCTCGCCCGGCCGGGCCGCTCCTGCCTGCCTCACCCCGCACCCCCAGCCGGACCGGGACCGGGGAGGGTAGGGAGAGGAGAAAGAAGGAGAAGGGAATAATATGGAGAGGGAAGAATATGGAAGTATGGAAGAACCCGCACCCGACAGTCCAGGAGACAGCTCTCCAGCACTAGAGGCAGGCCCTGCTCCACCACATCCTCTGCCTATCAGCCCCATGTACACGTATCTGTGCTCCTCTGAGGAAAACCTGGACTTCTTTTTTGACACATCGGTGTACAAAGTGCAGCGCAGAAAGCAAACCAGATTCCCTTGAGCTGCTTTCCAATAAAATGTTTACAACCCAGCAAATACAAAAATTCCCAAAGCCCCTGTGTTTCCCCAGAAGCTAGTAAAGCTTGTGTAGATTTCTATAGTAAAAGTGTCACTGGAACCTCTGTTCAGCAGCCCCTCGCCGCTTTTCCAAAATCAGCCCGCCCCAGGGGTAGAAACAGAGACTAAAGAAATATACACCCGCCTGTTATTTATCGATATCAAAGGTCACTGCGATTCTTAATCAGTATGTTTCACAACCTCGGCTCTACCTGACAGCTCTCTGGGAACCTCCTGCGGGGCAGGAGAGACAAGGGGATGATTTATGCAAACCAAAAACCTTCAGACGCGCCACGGCGATGTAAAAAATCAATGCGGATTAACGTGCAGTTAATCAGCGCGGATTAGCACACTCGACAGTCGCCCTGCGTCGCTGCGTGTTCCCCTGGACGTCAGCAGGGAGATGGAGCGTGGAGTGCACCAGGGACAGCGGGAATTGCTGGGAAAAAGACCTGCCCCGCAGCCAGGCCACGGGATGCTCGGCGGAGCCTGGCTGCCTGCCGAGCGCAGGGAGCCGCCCTGGGCGGCCCCGGCCCCGCCGCGCACCCAGCGGCACCTCCGGCCCCGCACACCGGCCCGCCTCCCGCAGCACGGCCCCGGAGCCCGCCTCGCCCGCACCGCGGCACCAGGAGCCAGCACGGACAGGGAGTTCCCGAGCCGGAGCTTCCCCGCCTCCCCGGGGCTGCGCGCCGGCGGGAGCGATGCAGGATCGGTCAGGCATCCCGGAAAATCTGAAACCAGGCCTTTCGCATCCTTGCCTCCGCCTCCCACTCCAGGCTTGTCTGTTCCCTCGCTGTGGGGCTTCTCCTTCCCAGCGAGGGGCGAGAGGCAGCCTGGTTGTGCATCCCGCTCAGGGAGTGCGGGAGGAGACTCAAAAAACCACGAGCAGAGCCCGAAAAATGTCGTCACAATCCAGGTGACGACAACAGCTGCTTTATTGAGCTGTGAAAATAAAAGTGAAACCCGTCGGGAGCTGCCTAGAGGTGCTGGACAGTTTCATCAGCACTGCAAGTGCAGACCAGGATTCGGTCCGTGAGTCTCCTGCGGGTTTTGGGGGAGCGTGGGGGTAGTTCTGCCCTTCGCAGGCGCGGGCCGTGGGCTGAGGTGCACGTGGCTGCAGGAGGAGGGTCCAACAGCTCCGGAGATCTCTGGTATCATTGCCTCCTCCTTCAAGGGAGTCCTGGGAGCCTCAGAGAAAAGCGGATGAGCCTTCGGGTAAGATAGCGCAGGTCCTCCTCCTCCTTCTCCTCTTTTTCGTCGTCTTGGTGGTTTTTTTTCTGCATCCAACATCTGTCAGATACAGGGCGCAGATCGATCTCCTGGCTCTACCGATATGCCTCAGATCTTCGTTCAAGGGCTCCAGCGACCGTCGAGGAAAGTAGATCAGCATCTTCCTCTGCGGCTATCCGCAGCACCGGGACGTGGGCAGAGCCGAGCCTGGGCACGGATTCCCTTTTAATCGCTCTCGTTGCTTAGGGGATGGAGAGGCGGCTGTCACGCTTGCTTTCAGAGAGAGATGCTCGCTCTCTTTGGTACTCCCAGTCGCCATGGGATGGGGGTGAGGAGAGTGCTGCCTCCAGGCCGCTGTCCCTCCGGAGCAGACAGCCCCACATACACTCCTCCTTGTCCTGTTCCTGACCAGCGCCAAAGCCCTGGCGTCCCCCATATCTCTGCCGGGGTGCAAGAGCAAGGCAGCGCTGCCCAGCAGCCACAGCTTTCAGGGAAAGGGCGGCCCTTTCCCGAGGGATGAGGGGACACGAAGGTGACAGCGCCTCTCCCGTTCCCGAGGAACTGTCACGCAGGTGGCCTGTGGCGGCGCAGGAAATAATCCCATTCGGGGGTAACATCCAGGCATGCAGTTTAGACGGGAGGGAAGCAGCGAGAGGCTGAATTGCCCGCATGTCCCCGCTGCTCAAAGTGGGCTCTAAAGGGTCTGCAGACCCCTGTCACCCGGCGGTGCGGGAGGAAACCAGCTCCGGCACTGTGGGTGCCAAAAGGCTTGCTCAGGGATGCTCCGCAAGCAGCATCTCTTGAGACTCCGGTTTGGTGAGGGTTTGGGGCGTTGCACGGCAGGTCCGGGTTGCTCGGTGGCACGGCACGCTGGCGACACGGCCGGTTTGCAGAGAAATGTGCCCCCGCTCAAGCGGATCTCTGAGACCGGTTTCAGCAGCACCGAAACTCTGCTGGAAAAATCCCACTGGCTCAGGCAGCTGCCGGCTCCCGTGCCTCTCTCGGGAGGGCAGGGAAAGGGGCAGGGCTGCCGGTTGTTTCAAATAAGCAGCTTTGAATCCGATCAGATAAACGCTATTTATTCACTCTTGTAACCTAATAATTCCAGATGAATACATAATCCTAAACCAGTACTGGCTCGCTCCCAGCGCAGTCGAGAGGGTGGGAAAAGCAGCGGAGGGCGGGGAGGGAAAGCGGGACCTCCGGAACCTCCACAAAACGGGAAGAGACGGGTCTAGGTTGGGGACCCTTTGTTCCCAGCGAGGCTGCTGCCTTCCCAGCACACAAAGAGCGGCAGCAGAGACGGCGTGGGGACACCCTGACTGTCCCTCTCTCTCCCCGTGAGCAGTGCACAACGGATAGGTGCTTGTCCTCTTCAGTTTTCCTTTAAATCCAAGGAGCGACTGGGGTAAAACCCGGGGTTTGGAACAGCCAGCTGGAAACCTGCCTTTTTCTCAGGCCAGCTGAAGCTGTCCTTACAGATATTCCCGTTACCGAAATACTTGGTGCGAACAGCAAAGTCGTCCCAGCTGGGCTGGGGAAAGCCACATTGCAGAAAATGCACCGGGGAGGTGTGTTTGTATTTGTAGCGTTAAAGTAAATGATTGTAAGCTCCGCAGTAAGTATTTGTTCTATTTCGACTCTCCGCAGTTTATTCTCTTTTTTTCGGGCGAAAATAAAATATTAGGAGCGGGAAGGAGGGACAGAAGGAGGGAGTAGGTCTATCTGAAATTTAAGAATGTGCCAGTGGCGGATGGAAAGAGCAGCCCCACTCCGCCGTGCCCCTCGCGAGGCGCTCGGGCAGCGGCGTGCCCGGTGCTCCCGCGGCCGGGCCGGGCCGAGCCGGGCCGGGCCGGGCCGGGGGCTGCCCCGGGCCCCCGCCCGCCTTCCCCCTCGCTTCCCTTCGCCGTGCTGTGGCTGCGCTTTCTGCAGCTCCGAAGCTGAATGAATGACTGGGTTGGGACTTTTCCCTCAATTCCCTGTGTGAAGCCTCTCCCGTTTCCCGGGTCGCTTTCTTGCCGCAGTCTGGGCTTTGAGGAGAGACGGGGGTTAACGAAGGCTACACAAAGTTTCCCTTTTCATGGCAGATCAGGTACTGGGCTCCCAGCCAATTCATCAGGGCTCAGATCTTAACTTTACATCACTGCAAATTATACCCAAACCACATTCAAGAAGAATTTTCCCATTCCCAAATTCTCTTTCAAGCCATATTTAAACTCGCAAACCAAAAGCACATTTTCAGTTTAAAGACACTTTGCAGACACTCGCACAACAATAATCTGGAAATTAAAACATATATTGTCCCTAATTGCGAAGGTCTGCCCACACGTTGTCTGCGGAGTCGCAAGGCTGACAGGTATTTCTTTCGGAGCATTACCCAAGCTGTGGAAACAACGGGCTGACTCTCCATGTGTGGTATTTCTCCGGGTTTCAATTCCACATCTCCCAGCGCCTGCCTCGCCGCGGTTTTTTATTACACCGAGTGATTAGATTTAAATGCATCGTTCGCTTCGCTATCGAGTAACCGAGAAAGACCACACCTTCCTCGGACGGATTTCCAATCCTGCCAAAAAACACTAACTAGTTGTTGGAGGGCTGTTTCTTTTTCTTTTTCTTTTTTTATTTTTTTTTTTGTCTCCTCGGAGCAGCGAGGCACCTGGCTGTGATGCACCTTTGATCACCGCTGTACCGTACCTGCTCCGGGAAGGCTGCCTGCCCTTGTCCCGCTCTCCGCCGTCTCCTCGCTTGCCAGGAGCGACTCTCGGCCCTCGGGCACAGAGGGACACGTCCCGCAAGGCTCCGGGCCCTCGGCTGTCGCCATCGTCCCAGCAGATGCGCCGCGGCGGACGGGAGCTTCCTTGCGGGGTCTCTACGTGCTGTAACAGACCTTAACCCAGTATCTCTCCCTTTCCCCATCTGCGGTGCTTACGCTACCCGAAATACTTCGACGGAGGAGAAATAATTTCTCCGAAATTATTCGTGTTGAGAAAATCGGCCTGAATATTCCCAGCGCTTAGAGCTAAGAAATGAAGCGAAAATATTACTGAGCGATAAATGTGGACGCGCTAAGATACAGCAAGCGAACATACAAATCTGGCCATAACTAGCAAAGATTGAAACATCCCCTTTCGCTCATAAATCAGACTTCAGGCACGAGAGGATGGCTACCCTCAGTTTCAGCCTGCCCCGAAATCGCAAGGAAAGGAGAGTTTTCCCTGTCGATCGTTTTGGGTTTTTTTTTTCTTCTGCTATGACGGGAGGAGGTAAAAGAGGAGGGCGAGGCGCCCCACTGCCGTGCCCAGCACCGAGTGGCCCTGGCCTGTGCCGGATTTTCTCCCCGCGGGCCACTCGGCTGCCGGCTGGGGCCAGCCCAGCTGCGGCACAGCATCTCCCCGCGGGCGGCGGAAACTCCACAGCTCCGAGGCGGAGACCTCGGACCTCCGTCCCCCACGTGTCCCCCCCTCAAAAAAAAAAAAAAAAAAAAAAAAAAAAAAAAAAAAAAAAGCAACCTCTTGGCAGGAGGGTTTCTGGATTAAAAAGAAAAAAAAATAATAACGAAAAAAATCAGAACCACGTCCGAAATGAGCCACCGGAATAGTTTGATAGGCGTGAATTACTCGTCCTGTTAGCGGAGCGGCACCGCCCCGCCGAGCTGCCTGATCCGCGGAGCTCCCGGCGCCGCTTCCCCGGACCGCCCTCCCGTGCGCGAGCCCCCACGCCTTCTCCGGGGACAACAAACAAACGAAAGACAAACTAAAAAATGCCCCCGTCCCCGCCGACGGCCCCATTTTCACTGGGAAGCGGCGAGAGGCGCAGCCGCCGAGGGGACGCTGCGCTCCGCTCCGCCCGCGCCCGGCCCCGCTCCGCTCCCTCCCGCAGCTCCCGCGGCGCGGGGGCCAAACACCGAGCCCCAAACACCTCCCGGCACCGGCAGCGCGGAGCCGCCGCCCCGCCCGCCCCGCGACACCGGCTCCGCCCCGCCGGGCCGGGCCGGGCCGGGCCGCTCGCTCCTCTCGCGGGTGCACGGCGGGGATGAGGAGCGGCAGCTCGCTGCCGCGCTCCGGCCGTCTGGTCTGCATTAGTGTTTTTATAAGGGGCTCAAACAAATCGAATACAAGGTCACCAAATAATTAACAGTTGTGAATTCCCTCCTTTCCCATTAAAATACTTCCCTGTTTATATTTCATTTTCCTTCTGCCAACGACAACACTGCTTGGGCAAAGGCGCTGCACAGATTACGCTACACTGCAGCTTTCGGTCCACCCAGAAACCCGCTGTTTTGCATAAATATGTTGTACTAGATGAACTTCAAGTGAGATTTACACTCTTTTCTTCCGCCACATGCACAGCCGGGCCGTTTTCAATTTCTGCACACGGAATCCCCCTTTCGTCCTAGCCGTCTATTCACCACCCTCAGAACCCTCATGGCAAGAGCAAAACAACGATGTTCGGATCCCTGCCCATCTGAATCAGTTGCCTCCCAACTGGAACGCGAAACTACATAAAGAAAACGGGGAGGGAAAAAGGAGACGATCTTGACCTATTTCGATGTCCCCGTCCCTTAGGCGCGGAGCGCAGCATTTCGTATGCGGGAGCCCTGCCTTGGTGCCGGTGCTGCGGGCTCTGCAGACACAAAAGGGTGAGGCGAGGGGCACTCGCAGCAGCCGACCCTCGTGGCAATCCCTTCCCACGGAGATCTTTTCAAAAATCGTGCTCCTTCGCACTCCAGCTATTTCTTTTTTTGTTTTCGATTTCTTCCCAGTCATGCCGCGTTTCTTGCTAGCTGTGGGATTGCTTGTTTATAACTCCCTTCTCCAGCTCTCTCCCGCTCTCTCCTTTTTTTTTCTCTTTTTTTTTTCTTTTTTTTTTTTTTTCCTTCCCCTGCCTGGTGGAGTCCTTGCAGCTCCTAATTGTCCTGCCTTACTGTGGAGCTCCAATGCTGGGGGTCCTGAGGCCAGTGAGAGCACCATCTGCGTTTTAATGAGTTACTTCATGTGCCAACAGTAATTTTCCTACATTCAGCTAGGTCCTGTCTGATCTTGCGACCGTAACAAGGGGGAGCGAGTGGGGGGCGGTAGGGGGTGGAGAAGGGGGAATCGCAAGCCCTTTCCCCTCTTTCTCCTCTCTTTTTCTACCGACGGGGGAGAAAATTATATGTGCATTAAGCAGTAGTGAGTCTTCACTTCCTCTCGCGCTACCCTGAAAACGATCTTATTAGCTTCAAGCGGGAAGGGAAGAAGCGAAGCAGAGGGAAGCGGCTGTCGGTGTCTGCCCCGCAGCCCCGGAGGGCGGTGGCACGGGCGGGCCCGGCACTGCTGCGGCCGGGAGCTGCAGAGCCGAGCCGAGCCGAGCCGAGCCGAGCGGCCCCGCCGGACGCTCTCGGGACACGCAGGCACCGCAGCCGCCTCGCACGGGAAAGGCTATTTCTCGGCAGGACGGAAAGCTGCTTCGCGCTCCTCTGCGGGCTGCTGTCCCCCCGAAATGCTGCCATGCAGGATGGCGTGCGGCAGGTGGGACGGCCACCGCCATATCCCCCCTGGAGCTGCCGCTTAGGTAAAGAGCAGCCCATCTAATTGGGTCAATTTGGGCGGCTATACTGTCTGCAAATGAAGTGACAGAAAATCTGCCCCCCCTTCCCCGCTTTCCCTGAGCAAAGACTGTTCATCATCAGCACAACTCCAGCTCGCCAATTAACTGGGCTAGGAGCCCACGGGGAGGTGGGCAGTAAAACAGCTACCACTTCAGAGGAACGGAAGCTCTCTTGAAGTTTTTTGGTGATGTGCCATCGGCTGGTCCACTTCATTATGGGAGACTAGACAATATTTGATATGTTATGACATGAACACTCAATTAGATCACTGAGTTGAAATACTCCAATCAGTGGCTTGATGCTAAGCAACCCTCAGAAGGTCCAGCAGAAGGTCACAGCCTGTGACACATCAAATCAAAATCAATGGGGAAAAGTGAGGCTTTTCCTTAATCAAACCAGGACTTCTGTTAGCAAATCACTTCCCCCGGAGTAGAATCTCACATGCAGCGAGATGAGCTAAATTTGTTAAATTAACTGTCTTTCTTCTGGTTATCAAGAATAAGATGATATCGAGCTCGGCTCCATTTCCTGCGGCTCGCAGAATTAGCACCCCATTTCCTCTCCGTCAGGGGGAGCGGTCCAGCTCCTTTCTGACGGCAGAATTTTCGAAACCGTGTTTCTAGAAAGCGGGTCGGAGACCCCCCATCCCCGCTTTTAACAGCGACGAAGAAAACAACCCCCATAAGGCGAAGGCGGAGAGCAAAACCCCTCGTCCCCTTTCCCCTCGACAGCGTCTGCGGGCTTCCGACCGCGAGGGGCACACACTGTGGGCGCTTCCACGCGTCCTCCCGAGCCCAGAGGCGCGATGGGCACAGAGCCGGCAGAAAGAACTCTCCCGAGCCCGGAGAAGCAATGGGGCAAGGGGCCGAGCCTGGGGTGCCGTGGGCGGGGAGAAGGCTCCGGCTCGGGAAGGCGGTGAAGGGGGGCAGTTTGGGTTCGGTTCGATTTGATTTGGGGCGATCGGCTTCTGCGGCTCCGGGGAGCCGTGTGATTTTTCCCGGCGCCGTATTTTGCCCTAAAACGGCTGGGACACGGCGGGAGGGCGGCGAGCTGCCCCGGCTCCCGGTGCTGCTCTGGCTCCCGGTGCTGCCCCGGCTCCCGGTGCTGCCAGCCACCGGCAGGTACATCAGTGCCCGAGGAGGCGCGGACGGAGGGGAGGGTCTTCAGATGTGGGAGAAGGGGAGGAACGAAAGTGCAACCTTCATTAAGAACCTGTTAATTAATCTGTTCTTAATGGCTCACAACCAGGGTAACGAAAAAAGGGGAGGGGGGAATGAAAAGGGCAGGGGGGCGTTTTTATGGAAGGGAAATTTTACTCTGGATCGACGAGAAATGTGCACCCGCGGCCCCGGGTACAAGCGATACGACCACGAGAGAAAAGCCCAGGAGGGCCCCGGCGGGGGCTGCAGGTCACGGAGGGGGCCCGGGAGCCCCGCGGCACCGATGCTGCCCGGGAAGCTCTGCGGCTCTGGGCAGCGGCCCCGCTGCCAATCCCGGCCCGGGGGTGCGTGAGGACCAACCCCGCACACAGCTCAAAGGATGTGGCCCCGGAGCAGACGTCAGGTCCGGCCGCCCCTCGCTGAGTCCCGGTACCGGGCGGTACCCGGGCTGCAGGCTGCCCCCCGCAAGGGGAGCCGGGGGGTCCCAGTCCCAGCGCTCTTGGAAGGGACGGGGCTCTTCCAGGTAACCCCGATAACGCGACCCGAGACGAGAGCAGCCTCAGGCAGAAGATGTTTGCCCTCGGTCAGTTTAAACTTTCTTTTCGCCGTGCAGCCGCATCGATAAGAGCCACCCTTTCTCCGGCGGGTGGAAAGAAACCAGAAGAGCGATATTTAATTATTTTTTTTTCAAGGTTGAATTTACACCCAAATTCCGCCTGCAAAGCTGGGGCGTGTTTTCCACCACCCCATGACGATTCGGGGAGGAACACTCGTGTTTCTCGCACGCAGCACTTCGGGCTCGGGTTTAGCGCTGCGGGGCCGTTTGCTTTAAAATAAAACAACGCGACTCCCAATTTACCGAGAGCTCTGCACTTGCCGGCGATGCCGGGGCGGGGAACAGCACCGGCGGCCGCTGCCCACCTCCCCAGCACCAGGCTCCGCGGGACGGCAGCCCCGTGCCGGGGAAGGGGCACCGCAGCCCCGGGGGGACCGCGAGGGGCGTGGGGGGCAGAACTTACCTCGTCCCCTGTCTACAAAACTAGTGATGGTGTTGGCGGATTTGGACGACTGAAAAAAGCTGGCGTTGATGCCCAGTTTCTCCGCGATAGAGTAAGTCCTGAACAGAGACAGCATGTACTCGTGGGGTTCCGCCCGTGGGAGCGCCCGGTCCATGGCGTGTCCCCCTTGCCGCGGGCGGTTTTCCCGTGGGGACCGCGGCACTCTGCGGCTGCGACCACCTTTGGAGGAGGCGGCGAGCCCCGAGGAGGCAGGGAGGGAAGCCGGGAGGCAGCAAGGTAAATCCCAGAGGAGGCTGGCGAGCAAGGCGGCGGAGAGCAGGGCCCGGCGTGCATTCATAGCGAGAGGCGGCGGCGGTAGGGAGGAAGAGGAGGGCGGCCCGACGTGCGGCTCCGGCGGCCCACGGAGCGGCGCGGGGACTGCGCGGCGGCGCGGCGCGGAGCGGCGACTGCACCCGGG
>NW_024366480.1:2362193-2826878 GCF_014805655.1 Passer montanus
CGGGGCGGGACACCCGTGCTCGGGGCTCGGGGGTCCCGCTGATCCCTGCCCGCTGCGTTCTCCACGCGGGAAGCGGCCGCGGGGGCCGCAGAGGGATGCCGCGCGCCTTGCTGCCACCTCTCGGGTACCGCTTCTCATCGACCCAGCGGGGCTGTCATCTGTTCAGGTGCCTCACAGGTTCTCCGGGGTTGAGTGTGGGCAGATTCGTGTGATGCTAATGATTTTACTTGAGGCTCTTTGTATTCCCCTGGCTATGTGCCCGAAAACTGGCACAAAGCAGGGGTCTTATAACAAGGAGAATTTTGATGACAAGTGAGCATCTCACCTTAGGATGTGCCAGGGCTCATCTAGCTAGCAGCCTTGAGGCAGACACCCATTAGAGAAGGAAGGAAAAGCATAGGAAGAGCCAGAGACTATTCTTCTTGTCTCAAAATCTGCAAATCAGCCACCAAGAGGGGACCAGCCCAAGTGAAGCACAGTGCCAGGCTGGGGCCTTTCAAAAAGCAGCTCTGGGCACTGCTGGACAGTCAGCACTGTCAAGATAATCAGGGTAGCCTGGAGAAGGCAGGACACACATTTGCCTTGTCCTGGTCATGCAAAAGACAACAGTGGAGCAGAAGTACAAGGATTCAGAAATTCACCTACCCCTTTTCATTTGGCTTTTCCGAGGTGCATCCTTCAGCATGAAACTGGTGTCAGTTCCCCAATGGTTTCATCCAATCACCTGTCTGGGGTTCACAGCCATCACAAAGCACAATAACATGCTTGCATTAACTCTACCTGTCCTGACCACTACTTTCTTCTCCTTCACCTTCTCATCCTCCTGCCTGGACCACGACACTGCTGCTGCAGGCAGCCACAAACCACCCTCTTCCACTTCCCCATGTGGCTTTCCTCTGCCCTGTGCTGAGCTGTCGTTGTGCCACTCCGTGTGTCCACTCGGAAGCTCCCGGCTCACTTTCTGTTTATCCTTTGACAAATCACACAGTCTCTCATTACCATTTTAGCAATTTTGAATATTCCAGTACATACATTTGTTTGCATGAAATAGTCCCAAAGTGCAGTGGACGGCGGGGGACGCTCTCCCGTTCCTCAGAGGTCGGGAGGGTGGCTAAGACTTTTGGCCTTACTTGGGTGAGACATTGCAACAGTGGTGGAAGAAAGGAGTCAGCTTGGTCGGGGGCTAAGTCCAGGGTTATTGAGGAGAGCTACAGTGCAACACATGATCAGGGGGATGAGGCAGACCCTGACAGAGCATATGAAGCAGGCTTCTAGCCTGGCACATCCCAGTTTGCCTGTAGGGTGCTTGGTCCCACTGTGTTCCCCATCTCCTACGGAGAGATGGTAGGGACTATGAGGAACACAATGGGAACATTCAAAGCAAGTGACAGGCTCAGATTCCAAGTGAACCATGCTGCATCTCTACTAGAAAAAAAGATAATTCCAAGACAGGAGCTCATGCTATGCAACACTCCATACATGGCTTAGAGAGCTCCCTGGTGTGGTTTTGGCCCATGCCAACTAGCACTTTCCCAGCCAATACCCAGGTCCGTAACAAGTTATGGCTTGTGCCAGGGGCTGTCCCTAAATGGCCATTTGGATGTGCCCATGTGGATGTGGGACACATCATACATCTGGGATTAGAGAAGGGGGCCCGTCATTGCCTTGGCTTCTTTTTAGCACGATAGATGTACTGCGAGGTGCTGGCAGATGAACTGTGAAGAGACAGGGCTACAAAAAACTATCAGTGACAGTGTAGAAATGAGGCAAGTGTTCTGCAAAACCATTTCCCACTTCATCCTCTCCCATTTCTTCACTCCCATTTTATTTATTGTGCTTTCACTCCTCCTGTGTATCCTCTGGCTTCACTGACACCCTCCTGACCACTACACTCCCTTTTCATCAGCTGCTTTCTGCACTGGAGCATCTCCCCTCCTCCTGTCCCTTTGGCTTCTCTGTTCTGATGCCTCACTTTTGTTGCTTGTGCTCCCCTTTGCCACTCCCATCCTTTCTGCTCTGTACTTAGCATTTTGGCTATTTTTTTCTTGCCATGACCCAGTTCCTTCCGGAGCCTTATCATCACTTTTTTGTTTCCTTCTGCCCCTTTTGTGTTCTGTTCACTTATTCCATGCTCCTGCTGGCTATCTCCAATCAGCTGCCCAGCTCCAGTTTCTCCTCCATCAACTTCTGCCCAACCCTAGCCCCGCAGGCTCTTTCTTTTCTCTCCTGCTGTATTTCATTGTCCTGTTTTTCTTTTCTGATATTGTTCCCACTTCCCACATCCCCTCCTTGTGGTCCCAAATGCTGCTGCTGCACGGCTGCCCTTTCCCACTCTCACTCTGCTGGTTTCCAGGGTCCCCTCTGGTGCTCCCGGAGTGTCTGTTCCCTTCCTGCCTTTGTCTCTTGGTCTGTCTCTCCCCTTCCCTCTTTGTTCTCAGCTTTTTCCTCCCTTGGCCTCCTCCTCTCCCAAGGGGAGGTGGTTTCATGCTAATGCAAAGCTGCAAGATCTCAAGAGCAACTTCCATCAGCCTGATTTAATTTCTACCTGCTGCTTTTGCATGTTTTAACGCATTCTCCAAAATTGACTTGGATGGCTGCTTTGCACTGTCACTTCTTTATCGGGGCCTGACTTGAAGCCCTCTGCAGCCAACAGGGCCTTTCCTGTGTTTCTTGTGACCTTTCAGGCAGTGTGGAGGCTGAGGCCCTGCTGAGGCAGATGCCCCCATAGCACCCCAAGACTGTTGCTTAGCAGGTGGGAGTGCACACAGGTAGCAGTAACAGCCAGAAATAGGCAGTGTTGCTTTCCAGCCTGTTTCTCAAGGCTTTAGGTTGCTCAGGGTTGTCCCCGTGCCGTTCTGGAATACAATGCCATTGTTCAATACAGCCAATTGCCAAGACAGTCACTTCAGGGAATGGCAGAGCACGGAACTGTGGGGGTGTAACAATTGTGGCGCCTCATGGAGCAACAGTCAGGTCTCTGAGAGGGACTTGAATATACTGAGCCATCTTAAGAAGCTTTGGTTTTGATTGTCCCTGAGAAAACTGTGTGGAACTGGACCTGAGAACTGCAGGCAGGAGTGGGCACTTCGTGGGGCAGCATGAGAATGAATCAGCGCCTGTGAGACACTTGGGATCCCCGCTTCAGTGCATGGCAAAGAGTGAAATAATGGCAGCAACAATAAAAGGAGTAAAATAATAGCAGCCACCAGAAAAGAAGAATAGTGTTTTAAAAACTTGTTTCCTTTCTGGTTTTCTCAACAATAAAAGTTGGCCAGATTTCAGTGTATAATTGCATTATACATATTTTGTAACTTTTTTTTTTAATTTCAAATATGTTTCTCAGAACTAAAGCAATTTGGAGACTGCAAAAATGCAGTTTTAAAACTAGTTTCATTAATTTGCTTGCACTAGCACACATCCCATTTTTCACATTTTTTCTTTCCGTGAATTTGCTATTCTGGGGAAAAGTATAAATGAATGGAAACAAATTTGAAAGTCAGGAAGAAATCCAAATCAAATGCGATTTCTTGAATCTAGGAGTTTAATGGAAATTACTCTTGCTATAACCATAACATGAGCAGCCATGTTGAGGAAGAATGACAGAGGTTAAAATTCATCCCTGCAAAGTGGTCAAGCCAAGACGTAAGCATCACTCATTTCACCTCTGGTTTGTGATCATTTGTAAGACTTAGTACGTAAGGGAGATGAGTACAGAGTTGATCAGTTTGTAGACATTCCTCCTTAGTATTTTTTTCTTTTTTTTTTGCCTCTAGGTTGATGCTTGTTTTAACATGAACAATCTGTTGTAGGATTTTTATTTCTGTGAACCAAAATAATTTTTTATTTGGATGACTAGAATATGTACCCCCTCAAACTATGGGTTTTTCCCCACTTTAGCACAATAGGCTCCAAAAAGGCTGTGGTTGCACCACATAATCAGGGGGCAGGGATTCCTACCAGCACAGCAGTTAGCACATTTTCCAAAATGCCCGTGTAGTCCATATGTGCTGGTTTTCAAAACACCAGCCTCCACAAGCCTTGGCTTTGAAAATGGAACTTTTTTTCAAAGGCCCTAATTCTGAGGCATTAAATTCTTACTCTTTTAGCCTCAGCATTTTTAGCACCTCTCATTTTTTCTGCAGTGCTCCTGAAAATGTTGGTTTTCAGTGCTTCAGACTGGTAGGAATATTTATTTTTCAGTAGCTATATTTTGGCCCAGGAGTTGTTTGCCCTTCCCCACATGGTTCTTCCCTTATGGATAATGGGCCAGCTCCTCTCCCTCCTGGCCAGGCTGCTCTGCTCTTGGCTGAGAGTATTTTCTGAGATGGAGCACCAAACTCCTACTCTGCTGCCTGCACCCTGGACCGTCACATTAGCCTTTTTTTTTTTCCTTAACACAGAAAACCATCCTTTATTTCCTAAACATATTTATTTCAGCATGCCCCGTCTCCAAACCATCAACATAAACCTCAAAAGTCTAATCAGATCAAGATTTTTAACTGCTCAAACTATGGTGTGTGAACTAACAGCAGACAAAGGAGCATACCTAAATAAACAGGGTTGCTTTAGGAGTCTGAAGTACCTCCTGCACTGTGGTCCTCCAAAGAAAGTCCTGTTTCACTTTCCAGCATCCTGCAAGGGATCTGCACCTTTCCCAGTGCCCCACAGCCCGCAGAGCTCTTCCAGATGAGTCCCCCCATGTTCTGGCTCAGGGGAGGCTTGTGCAGCCCCACAGCATGGGGACAGGCTCTCCCATTTCTCTTCCTTTTGCTCCTGCTTTTGGTGGTTAGTCTTTCACAAGAAAAGTCGGGAGAAGGAGCAGGGCATCACTGCTGCTTTTTGCAGTGTTTTATTTTGCCACAAAACAGTGGCAACTTTGCTTCTCTGCAAGCTCTCTGCATTTTTGTCACTGTCTTAGATTAGAACCACATTGTCTCTCATTCACAGTTAAAAACTTAATACGTGGACGTGAAGAGGGAAGCCACTCCTGCATTCTTGGTATATCAAAACACATCCTGACATCAGGAAAACAAATTTCAGCCTATAGATCAGGAGAAAGGGAAGAAGTTTGCAACGGTGATTCTGCTTTCATTTGCTCTGGTGTAGAAAATTAAAATGATGTAGGAAATTGTTTTTCCTGTTTAGGATAGATTTGATTTTAAAAAATTACTGCTAACTTTGTAAACATTAACATAGACGCAATAAAGATGTGAAATTTCACACAGGGGATCCACAATGTTTGTATAATTATAAGCATATGGTTACTTTACATGAAGTCTCTGTTATACTTTTATTTACTAGTGCTTGGGGAAAACAGAGGTTCTCAAATTCAGTGTTTATTTACATGTATAGGGAATGTCACAGTCTCCATTAACCTGTCATAATCTGTATTTCTGTCTTGGAACTCCAGCTATATAAACCAAACCCTCACTCACACCATCATTTCTAATTTGTTCAGCTACTCTGCTAAATCAGGCAATTTCTGTAATTTCTAAAGAATGTATATCCTGCTGCTGGTGGCAGGATGAGAACTGCTTACCACCTCAGTGCCTGCTTATTTCAGCTCTTGAGGGGGTAAAAGTGAAAGCTGTTGCTTCGATGCAGTTTTCTTTGTTCTGAGGAATTTTGTGGGACTTTAATTTGTTGTTTTCTTTTTAGTTTGAATTTCTGCAAGGCTATGAACAAGCCCTGGAGGACACTCAGCATTTTTTCTTTGATATCCACAATTCCTAATTTTATAGGACACAAAAGGAACTCAGATCCAGCAGGATTCAGCCCTCAATTTGTGGGCTGAATTACATTATTTTTGGTCTTTTATACTGAGTGGCCATATGCCATGGGCTGTTCTTTGCTTGAGGAAGTGTGGGAGCTCATATATGCACAGTAACTTCACATTTTAGAAAAAAGGTGAAATAATTTGCAGATTTTTTTTCACTTTTTCCTTCTGTGCAAGAATACATACAGTTTTGATAAGCTAGATTTAACTGTGCATTTGGGGTTTTTTGGGGGAATACCTCAGCTCAGACTTCAATCATTGGCTTCTCAGGCTGGTGCTGTTAAATGATGCTTGCTGTTATAAATGATCAGAACCACGCGTTCTGACTGAGAGGGACAGGGACATAGAGGAAATTCCTTTCAAAAGAAGATGAAGGAGTCTGTTCAAGTGTTACAGCACTGCAGCCTGGCCTAACAGCACAAAGAAATTTATTTGCATCCTTTTATTTTACAATTCCTTTCCCACCCATCTCTTTTTCCTTCATGTCCCTCTTGTCACTGCAGCACTGCATGGCCACCTGGAGCATGGCAGCTCCACGAACCTTGAGAAGACTTCAAGATGTCTTGGTTACTGTTCTGTTACCAGTTCTGGGGAGAAAATGAGCACTTATCTGACACCTCGGAGGTGTGGGTACCAATCTCATCCCTACTCTCACTACCTCAGGAGTGTCACCATGTGTCTCCCTACTGTTGTTTCTGCCTATTCATTGTTTCAGCTACAAACTCTTCAGGACAGGATCTGCTTCCCACCCTGCCACTGTCAATTATTTTCTTGGTAGGGAAATTTTAATCTTTCCTTACATTAGTTCAAAGCAATCCACCAGTGCTAGCTCTGCCTAGCCCACTGAGTGTTGCTTACTGCCTTCCCAGACCACGACCTGGAGCCATTTGCCCTAGAGAAACCCTTCAGGAGCAGTGCAGGAGAGTCACTGTATATGGATCCAAACTGGAGAGGTGACAATGGAATAGGCTCTGGCAAACAAAACAAACTCCTGCAAAGTATAAAATTAATTTTGATCCTTGCCAATGCTTTGATATTGGAAGGAGATGGGCTGCAGCAGTCCTCAGGCCGGGGATATTCCCTTGAATATCCCCAGAGAAGTTGTGCCTGAGGATGGCGGCATGAGAAGGAGAGGCACAGGCTAAACTCTGTGATGGTGACAGCTGTCACGGTAATTACACTCTTTTCCCCTTCCTTTTTGTTTGGCTTACTGAAGAGGCAGTAAAAGGCAGAGAGAGGAAGAGGAGGGGATCAAGGAAAGACAGGAAAAGGCAAGCTGATAGTGGTTTTATATCAGAAGGTTAGCTGTCAGCTGGATCTTTCCCATTAAATAAAGGGATTTGATATGAATACTACTCCACCTCAGAAAACATCCCCACATATTGCAAGTGTTCCTTCCCCTTTACATTTCTTTTTTTTTGCATTTTAAAATCTCTGTAGTTTTGAAAAATCACTTTTCCTATCCCTGTCATAAGAGAGGCAGGCACAGCAAATAGAAGCTGATGACTTGCCCCGGAGAAACAGTTGAAGTATTTCTCCAAGGGGCAGTGCTGCAGCACAGTCCCATGCCTGCCAGCAGCCACAGGGAGCCTCCATGCTCCTACCCCAGCCAGCCAGAGTGTCCATCCTTTATAGGTCCTGAATTAACTCAGCTATTTTGTGCAGTAAAAGATGCTTAAACAAGCAGTGAGATGTTATCATTAGAGGCTTCCTATTAAACTATGACTATAAATACTGGCATTGGAAGGATAAAGCTTTCTCAAGCTAAGCATGTCAGAAGATAGCATTTCCTTCAACACTGTCCACAAAATGTATTGGTTGACCAAGTGTTTATCAGTACTACCTCTTAGGAAACCAACCAGTTCATTTTCAGTTCCTCTGACTGCTGTATATTTAATGCAGTAATGTGGTTACCTATTACATAAAACTGCATCATTAAATAGATTCCTTAAACCATTTCAACACCACAAAGGCAAAAGACTTACTCAAAAGAATGCCAAGGCTCAAAAACAAGCATTCACCAGCTAGAGAACAGCAAAACCCTCTTGCCTGTAGCACATTTTCTTTCCTTTGCAGCTTAATCATAATTCTGAATTCCCTTATTTTGAATGCTTGTTCTGGGATTAATTAAATCAGCTGGTCTGATCCTGGAGCTCCTGATGTGTACATTTGTTCTTTCTCAATGTATAGTGGGGTTTTTCCTATATACAGGAGCAGTGGAAGCAAGCCAGAGCAATGCCAATGTGCTGCATCAAACAAAGAGCTCTAAAGCAGAAGTGTTTGTTGGAGTATTCTTCTTCCCCACTGTTGCCAATGCTGCCTGGCATGGGGAATCACTTCCACACCTCCTATACGTGGATGGCTGCAGGTGTGAGCAGACACCAGTGAGTCAGGAGAGAACTAGGACTGATGGCAGAATAAGAATATTAGTGCATTTACAAGTAAAATTATGGGCATGGCCTTTATCCTGGGTATTTTATCTGTGCCAATCAAGCAGCAAAAAAGTCCTTTATAAAAGCCAAGCTGAAACTGTGCAAACAGTGCAGAAAACAACCCTCACACTCGCCGCGGATCAAAGAGAATAAATGCACGATAGCTTGGGAGGTGCTGGTTTGCCTCTGAATATCTGAAGTTTGGACAGATTTGCTCACTTTGGGTGTGAGCCCAAAGCCATCCACAGGCAAGGGGAGCGGGCTGGGGCACAGAGCTGACCTTTTTACTGCAGGGCTGGCCTACAGTCATCAGGAGAAACCTGCTGCCATTCAGCCCGCAGCGCCTTTTCATCAGCGCGGCTCTCACTGACAGTAATGGGAATTATGGTCGCAGTTTAACTTCCTCATGTGCCAGGGTACAGCCGCACACAGTTCTCCTCTTTATAAAAGAAGACCAGGCACTCTATAACTGCTAAGAACAGGCTGTCTGAAAGGTGTTTTATTAACTAAAGTTGGGGAAGAAAATGAAACTGAAAAGAATACGACTGCATATTAAACTACATGAAGTGGTCATGACAACTGGGAATCTCGGTATCATAAAATTTTAACAGCTGGATGCAATCAGTGGGGATTTTCCATTTTTCTTTTTTAAGCTTAAGAAAGAAAAAGAGGAAGAAGAAAAAAAGAAAAAGAAAAGCTTCATTTTACTCAAGCAAGCTTTTTATCCAGCTCAGCTTTCTTTGCTTAATAACAGAAGTTGTCTTTACTTCTCTATAAATCTCAGCGCTGCCTGTGCTTAGCTGACATCGTCCTTTTCCCGGGGCAGGGATTCCACAACTGGAGGTGTTCAATATCCCCAACAGCAGCACGACAAGGAATAGAAACCAGAGAAATGCATGTTATAGGGAGACTTCCCCCGTGTGTATGCAATTTTCAGAACTTACCAAATAATTAATCAAAATCAAATTTTGCCTCACAATTCATCAAGACTCAACCGTGCCTGAAATCCCACAGTAGTTCTTCAGCAAAAGGACAAAGTTCCATGGTAAGTCAGCAGAAACACTTCGATGTTTGGCTGGGCACCTTCCATTTCATCGCATGCAGTCTCAGCCCAGGCTTCCACTTATATACACCTTTGTTTCTTTAGCACTTCTTGCTTCCTGGTAATGTCAGCACTTGCCTTGAGGTAGCTGAAGAAACATTTCACAGACTGAGCTTTATCAGACCTAGAGGAACAGAGGACATTACTGAAAATAATGTAATGGATTCCCTACCCCCACAAAAAGCATATGTTTAAAAAACAAGGTAAGAATTGTATATAATTTATGGAATGGTATTCCTTGATAGCTCCAGTGAGGACCGGCTTATTTGTCCAGGGAGTAATAGGATATTATTCAGCATAACTGAGTTTGATGGCTCTCTGTCTGACTTGCATGGCTTTGCTTAGGCAGCCTTATAAACAAGCATGTTTCCTCAGTTCATTGTTATTTCTGTGTCTGCTAAAATGCAAACTGACTCCAAACTTCTGACTTTACCTTTCAATGCCTACATGTGCATTTTTGTTTACTAAAATAACTTCATTTTTCCTTTACTGATGGCTCATGAAGCCTACAACAGCATCCACACATCTGAAGAAAATCTTCTCTTGTTGCATTTTCAGCCTCCCCAAATCCCACTTGTCTCCAAAGTCACAGGTTTTCCCAAGCAGAGGTTGAATTCTGTATAAACTCCCAAGCCCTTGTTTTGAGGACTGTGGATGGGCTTTGCCTCTCCTGAGAGACTCAGCACTGCACATTCATACTGAGGGTCAGAGCAAGGCAGGATGGAGCTCTGAGGATGCAAAACAAGCAGATGTCACCTGGGGAATTCTCACCTTCAGTCTCACAGTTCCTTCAATGGTTGCCCTAAATCATGTTTTCCATGTTCTTCCACAAAATAATTTGGAAACACCTGTAGAAGGGCTAAAATAAACACTAGCAGATGGTGTTTGGAAAATGTCGGGGGCTGTGCTTTGATGAGGTGCCTGGGAAGGGAGCCGAGCACATCACCTGGCAGTGCCCGTATCAGTGAGCTGTGGAGAAAACTGGTGGGCAATGCAATGCTGCCTGGGCTTGGTGACTGCACAGACTCCGGACTGTGAACTGATGTGCTTCAGTCCCAAATGTCTCTCACTGAAGTAAGCAAAGATGCTGCGTGTGCTTTGAGCAGAGGTGTAAACTCAGAGCCACCAGCACAAGTTAAACAATCAGAGCAAAGAGACAAGAAATATGCTTTTCTACGGACAGGCGGGTAAAAGTACAACCAAACCACCATGCCTGGACTGTACTGTGTATTTCTGAGGCTTGTGCAAGGCACTGCACGGGAAGAAGACAGAGAAATTGCTGCTCAGGAGGTCCTCGGGAGGATCACCGAGTCATTCCACATATCACTCCAAATGAACCAGCAGCATCCAAGTGAAACCCGGGCAGAGTGTGAATGAACGTCCTCGGAGGGAGATGTCCGAGTGAGAACAGGGATCGTGCTGGCACCTGATGGGCGTCACCAGCGGGTGACACGAAATGCGCTCTGTGGGACCGGCACTTGGGCTCCGAGCAGACTTCTCCCCGTTAAGGCCAGCATCTGAGGGTGCGTGGCTCTGCGGGGCACACCCGGCGGAGCTCGGCTCTGCTCCCGCTTCCTGACCTCCTCCTCGCACCTCCAGCTCACGGACGGCCCGGAGAGCCGGGCGTGCTCCGACCCCCGGCGGGAAAGCGGCCACAGGAGGGCACGGGCGGCCCCTTCCCCCAGTCACCGGGACAGCGTCCCCGCTCCGGTGCCGCCCGGTCCCTCCCGGGGCCGCTCCGGTGCCGCCCGCTCCCGCTCCTCTCCCGCTCCTCTCCCGCTCCTCTCCCTCTCCTCTCCCACTCCTCTCCTCTCCCGCTCCTCTCCCGCTCCTCTTCTCCTATCCTCTCCCGCTCCCGCTCCTCTCCCGCTCCTCCCTCAGGGGCGGCCGGGCCGTGCCCGGGGCGACAGCGCCCCCTGGCGGGCGGAGCGGGCCGCGCGGCCTGCCCCGCGGAGCCCTCCCCCAGGCCCCGGGGGCGCTCCCGGCTGGGATTCCAGGATCCCTAGCTGGGATTCCAGCTGGATTCCCGCTCCGAGTGCCCCTGAGCGCCGCTGTGACAGTCACACCGGCCTTTTCGAGCACGGCTCTCTTAATTTTGTCTCCACTCCCTGGGGCGGCGCTGCCCATGGGGTCGTTCTGCTCTAGGGCCTCCACTTCCCAAATATTTCTGACCTCCTTTTTGTGTTCATTTGTTCCACATGCTCATTCCAGTCCCCAAAGCAGGAGCCCGATTTTCCCATATGACACTTGCCTTGCATGCTGCGAGGATCTAGCAGGAATGACAGTACAGACAGGGAGAACCTACAGAGAGCATCCATGGTGAGGAAACCAGAAGGTAAAAGCTGAAACAGTGGGTATCCAACTAAATCACACAGCAGGATTATGAGATAAGGGATTTTATCACAATAGTAAAGAGGAGAAATGCTGAAATATGGAAAATTGAAAGTTATTTTCCTACACTTAGCATACATCTGGAAAGAGTGAAAAGTTTAGAGAGAAGCAGCTCAGTATGTGCTGATCCGTGGCTGTTGGCAACCTGATGGGTGCAGCAGCTACCCAGGGGACTCCTGTGGCCTCTGCTGCAGGTGTTCCCGCAGAGAATACAATTTTTCCAATGATTGATGATTTTTTTCCATGTCCTCACAGGACAGCTTTGTAAATAAACCCTGTGTGAGCTCTGCCTGAGACTACCGGCTCACAAAGGTACCCAGCAAAATCACAAAGCCAGCATGAGCTTCAGGAGTGGTTCTGTAACTCATGCAGACCTGGGCACATTTACGAGGTTGTCCTGGAGCCAAACCCTGCCCCACGTGTCACTGGGGACAGAAACACCAATTTTGTTTCCAGATTCCCCTTTGTTACAGGTGTAAAATGCTATACCACAACTGTGGCAGATGGAAACATGTTACGTTCAGTTTTGTCACCTCTGCTAGACAGCAATGACTTCTGCAAAGCACCAAGAGGCCGGCAAGGCCAACAGGCACAGTAATGTCTGACAGAGCCTGTCTGTCTGCAGGAGCCACATACAGGCTTGGCATCCACATGTCTGTGAGACAATACGTGTGGTTCTGCAGCTCTGCTTGCACAACCAGGACTCAGGTGCAGAAGTGAGGTCCTTCAGTGGCACCCGAGCCCTGCAGGTCCTTGTTTCCCACGCCTTAGAAAATTTTCTTATTGATGTAGAATGAACTTGTAATGATTTTCTTTTCTAACATTCACATACATTCTGTTCTTTCAACTTACTGATGAGTGTAGCAGCCTGCTTTCCATTTTCACAATGAGTTTTGCCCATGAACTTAATTTTCTCATCAGATTTTGGGAGCTGCAGAGGCACTTGGAAAGTTCTTGGCTCATATGCACTGCGCCAGACCACACCTTCTCCTTGAGGAATTCCCAGGCTTTCAACTCAAGACTGTGATCTCTGTAAACCCTTGTCTGTGATGTCTGAATATTTGTAATACTTCTCATTGTTCAGGATTTAGCTCCATCCAAGTGCATGGGGTGACTTGCCATTCACCAGCAGATATGTTCCAGGCTTCCTCCAGCAAATTTTTCTCACCTTTCCAAGCTCTCCTGTGCACACCAGCAAGCTGTCAAGGAGGGCGAGGAGAAGAAAATCGTGGTGCCCTCAGAAGTCAGCAGAAAACTTTTCAGCTGCTTTTGCAGAGTCCATGCCATGCCTTCCCTGCTGACCCCGCCAGTGCTTGGGCAGTGTCCCAGCTCAGCCCTCAGTGAGCACTTTGGGCTGTTCCTGCCGTTCCTGCAGCCCTGTGAGGTGCAAGCTGCCTTGGGGGTGTGAGCCTCCCTCCGTGCCCATGTCCTGCTGGGTCAGCCACTGGCCATCTCTGCTGCATCCACAGAACTGCACGGCTGCAGGTCTGGAAGGGGTTTGTGAGTGGGAGCAGCAAGACCACTCCTAAACACAACCTCTCAGGGTGTGAGAAAGATGGAGTCCTCAAATTGTGCCTGGACTACTCAGTGCTTTGTAAGCTTTGGTGCAAGAAAAGGGAGAGCCTGGGATTTCCAGTGAAATAAAAATGTCTACAGAAATAAATCAAATTTAAGATTAATGGAGCTGTAAGGAC
Organism: Passer montanus; assembly: GCF_014805655.1. NCBI lineage: Eukaryota > Metazoa > Chordata > Aves > Passeriformes > Passeridae > Passer > Passer montanus. Next base: position 2,375,589 of record NW_024366480.1, read on the forward strand.
AATAATTGCAGAACTACATGCTGGTAAATTTTTATCACAGAATAATACATATGGCACCAGCAAAGAGAGTCTGTTTTCTTTTCTTAAGCATATGAACTACCACACGTTTATAAAAGCAACCATTCCTATTCTCTTACACTGTTTGGAATATGTTTGAAACGCACAGTCAAGTGTGGGGAAGTGTCCAAAAAAGTTGCATCTGTCTGGTTTATGACTGACAGGAAAGGCCAAGCAATTATCTGAACTCCTGATGGGACAATTTTGTTCAGATGTATTTTGGGGTCAGGAGGCAAGGATTTCATCAGAGAGAGTTCTTCAGCTTATGAAACATACAATGTGTCCAAAACAAGGTCTGAAGTTGATTAGACATAAGTATTCAAAAGGAAATGATTTACATGACAGCCCTGGATGTATCGTCCTCTCAGTAAGATCTGACCCAGCAAGGCTGAGATAACTCACTTATGAAATAGGGCTTGTGGACCCAATTAGGCAATTTTTTTCTTTTTCCATTGTAATGTTTTGCAGGGAATTAGTATATAAATCTTCAGGAACCAGGTGGAAATGTAGGAACAGATCCTCAGCTGGTGTAAATGAGTGTAACTCCACCAACTGGAGTGCTGGAAAACCAGGACCATGGTTTCTAGATGGGCTGGCAGGTTTTGCTGTGTTTTGGTGCTGTTTGGCAGGGGCTTTGAAAGAGGCAACACAGTTGCCCAGGCAGTTACAAGGCTGCACACGTGTGTGGCATGTGCTGCATCTTTTCCTCCAATGTCACACACATGCAAAGCTCTGTCATGGCCACCGGGTCCAGGGGGTCTGCTCAGGAGAAAAAAAAAGTTTCCCTTGTTACACGGGGCTTTGCCACCGTGAGTATTTTGGGGACACCTGCTGTCGGCACCGAGAGGCAGCAAGAGCATGAGGGTATGTCTGGTGCAGCATTTTCCTCCTCTTTTTCACCCACAAACCATAGAGGCTGAACGCCTTCATAGGAAATGATAAGACAGAAAGTACAAAAAATAATAGTTGCCCTTCATGTCTCCTCTTCCTTTTTCCTGTTGTCTTTTTTGGTTTTTTGGGGAGGGCAGGGTGGGGATGGTAGGACAGCAGAAAAAGCAGTCCATTTGAAAATGTTTCATTCTTCGTGTGTTTAAACATTGTTTATTTCTATGCATTCTGCATTTTAGTCTTCCAATTCTGGCATGCACATAGAGTTTACTGTGAAAGATTGAGAACGAATATTTTTAAATTCAAACAGGTTCACTTTTTAAAGCATTCTTCTCACAGATGAGACCTCTTTCTCACACCTTCTTAGAGGGCTTTGCAAAGGTCCCTCATGCTTTTACCAAGACAGGCTTGATGTCTCTGGAAGATTTATTAGGAGTCACAACTTAATCAAGGAACCAAGAAAGATTCATTTTTCATGCAACTTGTACAGCATCATCACCTGAGAGGCTCAGCACTAGTAAATCTTGTTGGCATACTGAGGAGGGCGATCCCAAATTTTCAGACTCCCCAAATGCAAACTGAAGGGATACACTGCTTTATGTCTCCTTCCAAGCTGAAAAGAAATATGTTTGAGAAATAAGCCCTTTAGATGGCAATTTAATTTGGGGCAGATGTGCCCGACAGCCATGACATCATCCTAAGGCAGGTCTTTTCTCCTTCTCCACTCGCCCCCTCCCCAGCTTTACAGGAAAGGTATGGAACATAAAGGGATTTATCAGGTGTCTTATCATAAATGTGCTTTATATTCTGAAGTGCATCTGTGAGCTGGTTCTCATAGGTAAAACCAGCTGTTAGCTTTGAATAAGGACAGATAAACAGAAAAAGAAAAGACTGTGCACGGGAAAAATTTCCAGCCATCATGTATGTTGTGAGAAAGAAGAATAAAACCAAGTATACATATTTGGTCTCTAAGCATGTGATTTCTTTCAATGCCAGGACTGTAACTGAATTTGCTTTCATCTGAAAGGAAATTCAGCTCTGCATTCAGCAGCAAGCAGTGCTGTTCACTGGGCACCTGGAAAGCCATATTTGGTTGAGAGACGAGGCTCTGTCCATTTAATCACTGGCACCTCTGCCAAGGCAGCCAACACAGGTGGACAGGAATCCTGCCTGTCAAGTGGTTTTGGCTCTCTGAACTCCCCTCCTCAAAACCTCCAGCCACCACCAAATTAATTTAACACCGATTAACAGTTATGCCTGAGGAACACATGGATGTCAGAAGTTAGGTGCCAGTGGCCTGGGAAGTACCCATTTCATTTAAGTACCTCTTTGGAGAATACAACCCTGGAGACTAAATCGCAGCCTAGGATCAGGTGGAATTTTGAGTCTAAAGTCCCAATTTAGATGTGTTTTGGGTTGGCTAGATCTTGCCCCTATTTCATACCAGAAGAATGATACTAGAAGGACAAAACATGGAGCTTCAAGCTGTGGCAGGCACAAAGGAATCTAGTAGCATGCTTTTGTAGGTGTAGCATGCTTTTGTAGGTGTAGCATGGAAAGATTTTGTCTCCATTTTCCATAGGTGTACTGGGAAGCATAGAAATCCCCAAGTCTTTTTTCAGGGTTTCTTTTATGTTGTGTTTTTGGGCTTTTTTATGTGTAGGTCTTTCAGTTTTCAAAAAGCAGTAATGTCCAGCCTTCTGGAAAAAAAAATGCAAAGACCTCTCGGTATAGTGCAGCTTGTAAAGGTGAACACATAAGATACCTCATCATTTAGCCAGTGCTTGTGATCCACCACGCTGAATGTGCACCCACTATGTCACAGAAAAACTCCTGTGCTTTCACCACACAAACCCTGATTGTTTTCTTGGGTGAGGGGGAAAAGTGCCTGCCGTGAGGAGAAAGGCTGCTGGGACAAGGAGTATTACTTATCACTGCATGGCACTTGCTGGGAGGACAAGATGATCTGTGCTGGTGCTAATAAACCAGGGGAAGATTGTTGTGTCCATAAAAGCATAAAGATCTGCCTAAATGAAAAAAGAGGAAGGAAAAAATGCTAAGTGAAAAAAAAAAAAAAAAAGGCTAACTTCAGTACTCACTCTTTTTGCTCTTTAAATGTCTGCAGCCAGCAATGCTCACAGGGAGTGCCAGGAAAATGAAAAGGTTGAGGAAGGGTGAGTGCTAGCAGTCTCAGCCTTTTCACACTTGTTGCTGCTGAATCATAAAAAGTCCACATAGCTCCACATAGCCCTGTTTGGGGCTGTGTGAGCTATTGCCAAGATAGTGACAACTCTGGCCCAGCACAGCTTTCCAATGTGGAGAACTGCATTGACCATTCTGAGGGAACTAGGGGGTAAGATTTATCCAAACATAATAGAAATTTATCTGGCGGTACAAAAAAAAAAAATAGATCAGGATAAAATTAATTTTTACTGCAACCATTTATTTCTTGGCTTTGTGAAAACTGTTTCAAGTCATTGCCTTTCTTTAGGAGGGTCAGGAGGCCAAGTCCAATGATAAATACAAAACTCTGAGATCATTATTCCCTTCTTGGACTTTAACTGACGAAAAGCTCCATTCTGTTTGGCTGGGCTGCAGTCCAAAGCCCAGTGACCACCCTGCTGCAGCAAAATGCTGAGTTAGGGTATTCTTGAAAACCTAAAACATCACTTATGCTTTTCCTGATAGGAAACAGATAGAAGTCCACTGTGTCTCCATTTTTAATTGTCCATACTCTTGTGGTCCTATTCCTCTAGGTTTAACCTAGACCCTTACTGCAGTTGAAGGGTGTAGCAGTTGGGGCTCTTGGTGCCAGCAGAGGTTTTAGTGCCAGGATTTCACTCCTTGAAGGCAGGGGAAGGCTGGCTGCTGGCCAAGCAGCATGTGGGCAAGGCTGCCTTAAGCCTGACTCTGCTGAGCATGTGCTGCTGGCTGAGCAGTGACTATAACACCCATCTAGGTGCTTTTTAAAGGTGTTCACCAAAATCTGGGTTGAGACCATCTTCTTCTTCTGGTATTACCAACATCCACAGGATGGTTAAAGTAACATTTGCCTTGTTTTAATCTGGGGCATGAATTCAGTGCATTTTCTGAACCGTCTTCAAGACTGATTTCCAGTTATCCTGTATGTTCAAGCTGAAATATTTTAATGTTAAACTCCATCTTACTGCTAAGTAAGGATGAGCATTTCAGGACAAAAAGAAACCCAAACCCCTTAAACCTATCCCCTTCCACTGCAGTAGGTGAAACTCACTTTCCACAAGAATTCCCAAGCAAATTATAGCAAACTTCCCCAACTTCTCTGCAGCTGCACTGGCAGGGGGCCAGCAGGCTAAAGGCAGTATCATATTGAACGTAAAGGTGTAATATACATAGCCCAGAGCTACCAGCAGAAAAGGCTCTGTCCTGAATCCTGTGGCTGCAGGAGCTGCTGTGACACCCAATATACACTCAGCCCTGGGCAACGAAAAGGTGTACTCAGAACTATTTGTCTCTTCCCTAGCAATAAAGTTCTCTCACTCCTGCAGCATCCTCTTCAAGCTTGAGCCTGAAAAGCACAACCTTCTCCTGTGTTCTCCCAGGAGAATGTTTCTTTTCCCTCTGACAGATCCTCCACTGAAGGAGGGTTCCCCATGCATGTGAGGGCTGCATAGAAATGCTGATCCCTTCTTGAATCAAGGAAAATGTTTCTCACCTTGAATTGGCAATAATCCCTTGGCCTTTCTGGGGCTGTGAGTGCTGCTGCTCTCACTCCTGGCTACCAGAGATGTTGGGTTTTTCTTTGGAGCACCCACATGCAGATGCAGGATGAGAGGGAAGGAGCCTCAGTACAGGCTGCTCCCTGCAGAGGATGCTGCCTTGCTCTCCTCCTTCCCTTCCTAGCTGTTTCCTTGGGTGCTTGGTGCATTACAGACCCATGACCACTGCAGACCCCAGCACTGATCAGCAGAAAAATACAGTGCATTTAATAATGGTTTTTTACAGTTTTAAAATAGCAATTGCCTAGCTGAGTGGGGCATATGAATGTGTCCCCCATGTCTTTCTCATACAGACAGCTAAGGAGAGACAAAATCATGAATCAGTGGGTACACAAGTGGTTGGAAAACATGCTGAACTTATCATGGTTTCTGTCATCAGACTGAAAATTCATTTTTGATAGGGTCACCCAGGGTCTGTTTGGGGCCTGTTTCAGTTTGATATTTTCATTAGTAACTCGGATAATGGAATAAAGTATGCTTATAAAATCAGCCCATCACACTAAGCCAGGAGGATTGTGAGCATACTGGGGCCCAGGATTAAAATTCAAAATAGCTATGAAAAATTGGAGAGCTTTTCCAGAATCAACAAATGGAACCAAAGAGGGATACATGCAAAGTGCTAGGAGGTCAAAAGGCCTCGTATTGAAACAAGAGGTGACCAACCAGGGAGCAGAAGAGACCTGGAGGTGAACACACCCCAGCTGACCACAGTGACACCCATGAGGGGAGGTGTGGAGATGTCAAAGCTAAGGGCTGAGTGGGAACTTCATTGGGAACTTCTCAAGTTTTGCATCCAGCAACTGGACATCACCTTTTAGAAAAGAATTAAATGAAATAAGAAAGCCCTGAGAGACCATCAAGGGTATTACAAGGTTTGTAAAATCTGACCTGTGAGGAGAGATTGAAAGATCTTGGAGTTGTTTAGTCTAGTGAAGAGAAGATAGATAGGTCCAAAGGGAGTGGGATAATAGCCTTCAAATTTTTTTTCTGTAAAGAGGATGAAAACACGTTATCTTTATATCCACTGAGAGTGGACATGAGGAGTAATAGATTTAACAGGATGCAAGGGAGATTTAGCTTAGATAGCAGGACAAACTACCCAGCTATAAACAAATATAAGCTCAGGAGCATGCTGCCTTTGTCGACTGGGGGAGTGTGCAGTCATCAGAGGTTTTTAAGAACAGATTAGATGAATGGCTGTTGCAGACAGCCTGTTACAGTTCTTCTCACCCCAGCACCAGAGAATAAGCCACAGGGCCCTTGCTGGTACTGCTTTATCTTTCCCTGCAGTAATTTGCTGGAGTTGCTGGAGTTGAAGGAGTTGTGCCAATAGCTCTTGTTCTCCTTCTCTGTCAGGAGGAAAACTCAGCCATCTGCCTGGGATGTGTGAAAGCACCATGGCTGGTACTTACACAGGCAGTAGCCACAGCTGCATGCTTTTGCTTGTAGAGCAAGTCATTGCAAAGCTCCATTTCAAATCAAGCAGCCCTTGAGCTTCCTTGCTCAGCTGGATCTTCCCTTAGCACATCTCCTAAGGCACCCAAAAGCAGTGATGAAATGCTTCTCTCAAGTCTCATTCCTGATGTTTTAACAGATTTGTTTTTGGAGGCAGCTTTCACAGACACCGTTCTAACAAGACTGAGTTGTAAACTGAGTCAACCTCCATGACAGTTCCTAATTAACAGGAAAAAAGTAAAACATCCAAGCTAAAAATGGCAAGGGCAACCACACTGCCTTGTATATTAAAACAACTGTACACCAACAACTCATGGTCTTCTGACTTCCTTTCTTTTTTTTTCTTTTTTCTAGAGTGACACAGACTGTGATAAAACATGCTTTAAAAATCAGATGGTTAAACAATATGTGCAATCTGCTTATTATTATAGTTTCTACCCCAAGCTGTGAATCAGTGCCTCTTCACTCTGGCAGTTTGAGATTATTAGGCATATAGGTTTGTGTTCTAGGAAACAGTAAAAATTGTCTACTCAATGATAAATAATTGTTTCTTCTTTAGAAGCACTTGTTATCACCTCCTCATACTGAATATTTTTAGTACTAGCAAAGTATCTTCTTTTCAGCTCCCTTGAGACATCTGTTCTCCATATGGTGGACTTGCCTCTGCTTACACAGCCGGTTTCTGGGAAGGAGTCTCCTGGTATGACAAATTGGAATTATTTCCAGGTCTTCAAACACTCCACTAGTTCCTGACTCATGTAATTGAGCCTAACAAGTTCTGCAATATTGTACATGTTTTAATCCCTCTTGCCTACCTAATTTTTGTCATATTACCTCCACTGACAGCAAGCTGCCCTTAAAACATCAACACCAGGCTCTCGGCAGCAAAGAGCCACTTAGGAGCCAGTGCTGGTGCTGAGCCCTGCTAGGGTACACCACCCCACCATGCTGTGCTGCCCCTCTGCTCCTTGAAGTAAATCTGCTGGAAGCAGCACAGTTACCCCATCCTGGCCGTGACCATGGGGGTGCCAGCACGGGAGCACAGCCTCTTTGAGCATCTGTGCCAGATCCTTAGCACTGTGACTAGTGCAAGAGAAATGGGGCCACCCCAACTCTATGGGCCACACTATTTGCTTCCTGCGGTTTCTGAACTGTATTCTGTGAGGTGAAGACTCCTACAATCGCACAAAAAAAATATAGCATTTTTTTTCTCTTTGGTTTGACAGCAAATGCCAGAGGATGAGAGCTAAAAAATAATCACTTATGTTTGTGTGTTAGGCATGTATCTATAGTTACCCTCATATTCCCCCCGTAGCCCCTGATGTATGGGTACTCTCTGACCTTGCACTATGAAACACATGCACTATTCAGATATATTTCCTCATGCCTTATTACAGAAACTGCCAGTTTGAATCCTTCTAGAAGCTGTTGCAGTACAAAGAGACACAAAGCTCTGTCAAGTGATTCATTCCACACAACAACGTGATATTGCAAGTAACAGAGGAGGGAAACCACACAGATGATACTTTAGGAGCGAGACTTTCAATAGAGGACCAGTGGAAGGCACTGAATATTGATACTTCCAACCCACAATGTTTGTGCATTTTAATAGCCCTCAAAGCACCCATTTTCCTTCTGTGCTTGGAGAATCAGGGAAGTGCCACACCTGCAGAAGGGAAGAAAGCTCTGTGCATGGGAGGAGCAGAAGCAATGTGGGGAGCACTCCAGAGCAGCAGTGCTGAGCCCCCAGCAGCATGCTTGGGGTAGGTTATACTGAGTGAGCTGTGATTTTGTCTTGAAAATCTAATGCTTTCATTAATTCACACCGTGTTTTTCTTCAGATCCACAACTAAAACTCCAAGGATACAATATGTGGTCATGAGAAATGCATCTAGCCATAGTATTTTTTTATATGGTAAACATTAAATCCTTCTTAATTAGAAAGAAGTAAATTGTTTTGGCAGCAGAGTGCCACATACACAGTACCTGGAAAATAGAGAAGTACTCCAGATTCTTCTGGGAACAGTGGGGGCAAAGTAAAAGCAGAGTAACCCAGATGAAAACTAAAAACTGAAGGGAAAAAAAAGTTTTTCTTAAATCCTTGGGTAGTGACATATTAACCCACCTGTCTTTTTATTCTTTAAAGATTTTGTTTCTTACAAATTAATATGTGGACTTGCTTTTTTGAGATAGCTCAGAAATGTGTATTTTATGGAGTTGCAAATAAACTTTGCTTATGAAGCAGCAGATAGGGCACATTCAGCAAGCATGTTATTGCTTAGCTTCCATGTATGAGACAATTTCTGCAGCTAAACAATATTAAATGTTTCAGTAAATCACTGCATCATTAAGGACCTAAAGGGCAAAGATGTGTCAAGCTGAGTATGCTGCTTTGTCTCAACTTTTCCTACATCCAGGGTTACAGCAGGACAGTTCAGTGGCATATTCCCAAACACAGAGCCACTGCCAACATTTTCTTAATGGGATTAAATTCTGCCTTGTTACTGTACAATGACACATTTTAAGTACACTTGGCCATTTATTTGATGTATGATTCTCTTTGGCTGAATTATTAGTCTGGAACTGTGAATAGTAAATTCTTTATTTCATTTCTTGCTGTAGTTCTCCTAAAATTTATGTAATTAGCAATAGAGATATTAATAGAATTGAGAAGTAAGATGGATCATTTAGAAATCCTTCCCTTCCTTCCCTATCTCTATCAATAACTGAATAAACACTGGGAGAAGTAAAGCATATTGATGTACATACAACTGAGAAACATTGAATTGATAAACAGCTGTCCAGAAGGACTCTTCTGGGCTGACACCCTCCCTTGCTGAATTGGAAAGAAGGGAATACATATGGCAGCAATACTGCCCACAGCTAAAACAAGGCACAGGCTGGTCACAGACAGGACTCGGAGGCTGGGATGGAGATGAGCATGGAACTTCTGTCAAATTGGGCCTCTGGTACCTTTCTGCTGCAGGCAACAGAACAGCAGGGATCATCCCTACAAAGACATCCTTGGGCCATGACATACGTGGCAGTCACAGTCACAGCAGATTAAACATGATGAAAATATTTCTGGTTGCTGCAAACACTCCATTAAAATGTAACTAAAAGGCAGTTTTTTCCCCCTTGAAGCTGGCCAAGAGAACCTGTGCAGTGGCCCAGGTTTACCAGCTCTTTCCTGCCAGCTCAGCAGCAGTGCAGCAGCACAGCACAGCCTGGCTTCCCCTGGACCCCTGCAGCAGGGACTTCCACCAGGTTCAGCAAATCATGCGAGTGCTGCCTGCTGCAGAGGTGGGGAGGAAATTAGAACATTGTGATTAGATCTGTTATACATAGGTGTCATCTCCAGGCAGGTGACACCCGTGCAGGACCCCAGCCAGCAGCTGGAGACCTCTGCATTCCCAGGAGCGGGTGGCTCACCAGAGGGCAGCCGTATGCTGCAGTCTTACAACAGTCGGTATCCACTCGACACAAACTCTTACTGCGGAGTTGTTAACATCATAAAATACATTCTACAATAATTTCTGAGAACTCCACACTCACCATGAACATGTCACAACTGAGACTCTACTCCTGCAATTGTCCTTTCCTTGCTAAAACATTGATTTATTAAAGACTTGAATCTGCTCTTATTTCACAGCTATGTAATTCCACTGCTATGACATTATCCCCAAAGACTTTAGAATACAATGCATAAATACGGAAAAATTAGGAGGCTTGCCAAATGGTACATGGGCACAACATCCCTGGATTTGATCTTGGTACTGAAGACTATAAGCCTGATCCTCCCTTCTTGAAGACTGGTAGAAACCAGGGCATGTGTATATAGCAATTGCAAGGGTAAATATGAGAGATTAATTAAGATAATGACTTCTATCACAGATCAGTGTTGTCTTTCATTTGTTTATATTCTAAAAAACTTCCCGTTTCTGTGTATAATTGAAGCCGTGCCTGTCCAAGCATCCTGGGGGGCCTGTCCCAGCTAGCACCGGCACAGCCAGCAGCAGAGGACACCGTCCTGCTCCTCGCGGGATCAGGAGAGCTTGGCTAAGGCTTCTGCCTTTGCGTGACGAGACACTGGGCAGCAGCACCAGAAGCAAAGAGAGTGCACTCCAGCTGGGGGCAGCAATCCAGGTTCATTGAATCCACAGGGAAGAAAGCAAGCCAGGGAGGCCCAACTGCTGAAGACACAGGGCAGGGCTGTGCAAGGGCTTATAAAGGGGGGAGGGAGCAGGGTTTGCCTTCCAGCCAATAGGCCATGAGGGGCATGGGGAAAGGGAAGATTGACTTTAAGAGGGACCAATGGGGACAACCTTGGGGAGGAGCCCCAGCTCCTGCACCAATCACTTGATGCCCTAGGGAGAAGGTTCCGGAGAAAGGGAATGGTCGCTGAGTGATGGACAGGGGCACCGGGGAGGGATCAGGGGAGTGATACACAGATCTCCAGGGAAACAGGGGAGGAGGCATGGGGATTGACAACAGAAGGAGGAGACAACCGTGACAGAACCGTTATAACAGCGGTACAAAGGAGCAACCCAACGTACAGCTTAGTACAAATAAAATGTGTAAAATCACAACACAACATACAGTCACCAGGGATGTGCATTGGTGACTAAGTGTGCTTTGTAATGAAGCACAGTTGTCCAGCTCCTTCCTGCAGAGGAACAAGTCAACACAACCAGGGTCTTGCACTGCTTCTAGTGCAAAAGCCACCACTGGTAGAATTGAAACAAATTTATGGCAAAAATTAAAACATTTATATTTTAACATCTCCAGACTTTATTAGGTGTTCTTTATACAGTCATCTGGTATGTTTAAAGGGTGAGCAATCATATAAAAGGAAATATGGTCATAACTGATTGAAGTAATAAAACCCTGAAACTAAATAACATCTCATAACTCATTACACAGCATATATTAGATTTCATTACATCAGTATATGACTTAGTAGTAAATTCTCCTGTTGGTCATAAACCTCTAAAGTGTTGTCATCCTGAAAAATGAAATTAAAAAGGGGAAGAAGACAATGCCAGGACATTCTGGTGGTGCTTGTACTGTTACAGCACAGCCCCACCTTGCGTCAGGGTGAACTGGCCTTGATTGGTGATGCTGGAGATGGGTGATGTGTTTTTCCCCACTGTTATCATTGTGTCCAGGACAAAGCCACCCCTCCACCTGGGGCACTGGCATTGCCAGGGGTTCGTTTTTGTGTAGCTGACCTAATGCTGTGCTTGTCACCCTGGTGTGCTGATGAAGCCACCTGCATCTGTGGCACTGGGCAGCTCTTGCCAGGGTGGCAGCTGAGCACCCCCTCCCTGAGTGCATCCCTGTCTGTACTGGGGTCCAGGAACCCCACAGCAGGTGCTGGGGAGCAGCAGGGTGCTGGTAGCAGAGGCCAGAGCCGTGGCTGGGAGCCTGTGCTCCCTCTGCCGTGGCACTGGGCAGTGTTAGCTGCTGGTGCTGTTTGCTGCTCACCACCCCGGGCAGGCCATGTGGGGGGGCTGCTGCCCACCCAGCTTCCTCATCCTCACCATGCTCCCACCTTCACCTGGCTATGTCACATGCCCTGGGCTGCAGGGAGCTGGATGGACACCCCAGCTACTCACCACTGGGACAGATAGCTTGGCTGGAGCTGAGTGGGGCTGTGATCTGGGGCTCTCAGAAGGGACCTTGGAGAGGCAGTTCACCAATTCATGTTACCCATGGAAACACCAGCATGGGGGATTTCCAATATCTCCTCTCTTTCTAAGGCTGAAGCATCTCCCAGCTGATTTCTAAAGGCCATTCAGGATGCTGGTGCCTTCCCAAATCCTTCAAAGGGCTGAGCAGAGGGTCACTGATGACCTGAGCATGCTCCATGAGTCCAGTGACTGCTGGTGTGTTTAAGGGAGGTAGCAGTCACACACAACGAGGAGAGGAGCCAGGCTTATTTCTGGCACAAGCTCACCATGCCCGCTGCTCGTTTGTGCTACAAACAACAAATGCTTCAGAGAAACTGCACAAAAATGACCCTTTGAGCTGGGGACAGGCTCTGGTAAGTGTTTGAGCCACCCAGCTACAGCATCAGGGACCTGCTCCCCATCTCCTTGCAGCTCCCAGAGTCCTGAACTCTTGTGCTGCAGCTGTGCTGCAGCTCCTCATCTGGAGCTCTGTCCTCCAGCTGCTCAGGCCAGGTCTGAGCAGGGGACCAGCCCTGTGGCCGGGAAAGCTGATTTCCTCCAGGGCCAGCAAAGTGGCAGTTTTTACCCAGGTTGCCTCTTTCCATTTGAGTGTAAGGGCTGGCATCTGCTGCCTCAGGATCAGATCGGCTTCTGCTAGTGAGATGGGCAGCAGGTCCCTCATTCTAGGCTTGGACATTCTGCTAAAATGATTTCTGAGCAGATTTGCTAGGATCAGTCCACAGCAAACCCCTTGCTGCAGGGCTCATCTCTATGCAGCATGCCATAGCTCAGGTCTAAGACAGGCTCAGAGGCATGTCCATTCAGGCATAAGCAGAGACTGTTTTGGCTCTCAGTGTCAGCTGTGAACAGTGGATCTTCCTCTCTACAATTCCCCAAAAAGCTTTTATGTTGTTTCATTTGAGAACCAACCTCCCCTCCTCCATCTGACAATTTATAATTACCCAGAGCAACTGATCAGCAACTACACCATTTGCAACATCTGGGAGATCTTAAGGCAGATCTCAGTCCAAGCTGCACTGATGTAATTGTTTTGCTGTGTGAAGGATGATAACTCTCCCCATTTAAGATTATACTCCTTCAAAATAATCCAGTGGTATTTTTGAGGCTCACTTATGTCAACACGTGCTTTATTGTGTCTTATGTGTTTTTAAAGTGCTGGGTGGAAGCAGCTGGAAGAGAAGTCCTCTTTCAAAGCATACCTCCTCTTATTCTTTTGAAGTGGCTTGTTGAATGGGGCTTTAATGGCTCTTCTGGACACATTCAAACACACCACTGGGTTTGATATACTTATGAAAAGCTAAGGATGGAAATTCATGAAAGAGATCCCCTAGAGTTCCAGAGGTGAGGGTGACTACACTCCTCCTTTCCACGAGAAAGAGCAAGAGTCTGTGACCAGATAAAAAACAAAGCTGTACTTTTGAAAGGAAATTGGTCTGTTATTTTTATTTTTATTTTTCTTGAGAATTTTTTTTGTGTTGTTGCTATATAAAATATATAAATAAAGCATGTCTAGCCCCATGTTCTGACTTTGCCCTAAGTGCTCCTAGGCAGGGATGACTGCCTCCACAGAGCTCCAAAATGATGATCTCACCCCTCCTCTGGTACCTTGGCTTTTGCAGTGCGCAGAGCAGAGCTGAGCCAAGCCTCACCTGGCAGCAGGATGCACCTTGATTTTTAGCAGAGCCACCTCTACACAGCCACGACAGTGTGGTGAGCTCCAGCAGGCTGGCTGAGAGCTGAGCATTGCTGGGGGCCCGCTTGCACATTGATGGAGTTTTCACCCACCTTCTTCAGGATGAGAGACTGCGGCCGAGAAACATGGAGAACTTGGAGAATTTTTAGTTAATTGAAGCAAACCAAACAGATCAAGCTGCTTTTATGACTATTTCATAATAGTATCTTTTTAAACTAATACTCCACTGGGGAACGCAACTTGCAGACAGAAAACCCTCTGAAGTGCCTTGAAGAGATCTGAGCTTTGGACTCTGAACTCTGCTGCTTATAAACAATCATTTCAATCTGCTAGGCTGCAGTGGGAGTATGAGGCTTCATAAAAGGGCTTAGGTGTTGGAATACTGAGTGCAGCAGTGCTTAACTCCATGTCTCACTATGCAGACGCCCCTTGTGATCCAGAAGATTTAGACACAAAGAACCAGATCCATGCAGGCCAGTGGGGAACCACTTTGGGAAGGGCTGAGGAGAGCACAGCCCAGCTGTGCTGAGTTACCTCCTTCTGATCAGGTTTCAGGCTCCAGGTCCTTTCCCAGCACAGGAACCAAAGCAGCACACTCTCATAAAGCAGCAACAACAATTCCAGCACTTGCTTAGGCTTTGGGAGAGAAAGATCCAGTGCTCCTCTTTTGCAGCAGAGATGTGAGCATCCAAAAGTCAGACCTACCCTGTAACTGTGGGGACATTTTCTTGAAAATGTTTTGGTTTTCATGAAAGAAGTAGATGAGGTTGGCCCACAGGAGATGGATGCTTAGGCCATGTCCAGGCACCCTGGAGGCAGGGCAGGGACAGCTTGGATTCCACTCACAATAAAGTTCAGTGTTTGATCTTTAAATATTCTTTAGGGAAAACGTAAGCCTCAATGAGTGCCATGAACTTGGCATTCCCAAAGTTAGGACACACAGGTGTCACTCTCTGCACTGGCCTGAAAAGCACCTTTGCCTTTGTCAAACTACCTCATACCTCCCTCCACATGCTCATACTCAGTGTTCCCATTTCCCAAAATGTGTTAAACCACGTTTGCACATAAATGCATCAACTCCACCTCATCCTCACCGTGCACCTCCAAAGCAGGCAAAGGGGATTGAGGTCAACTTACATTCTTTATACTTCCTTCAGAACCCTGCACATGATTCCCTAATCCTGGGTCTACCTCAACCCCGCACCCACCCTGCATTCTTCACTCAAGCCCTTGGCCTAGCTTCCTGATCCAGTGCCATGGCTCAGGTACTACAGGAGAGAGCAGGGCAGAAGCTGGTGGGCAGTAATTGCCTAGACAGGCAGAAGTGCCCACAGACAGGTGGAGGTAGACAGGTGGAGTCAGGCACTGCCCTTATTCTGAAGCTCATCATAAACCAGCCTAGAAAAACGCTCTTAAGCAAATGATTTGAGGCCTCATGTCTCCTGGTACAGTTTATCAGATCTTTCATAGCAGAAGAGAGATAGCCAAAAGGATTAACAGTCCCACTTGCACTCCAGAAAATATGTAAATATTATGTAAAATATGTAAGCATTCACCAAGAAGGGAACTGTGAATCGACACCTTTTGTGAAGAAAAAGTAATTGAGCTGACAGGCTGCCAGCATAACCTAGCATTAAATCACCAGTGAGCAGAAGGCATTGAGGGCTCCTTCTCCAGACATGTCTCAACACGTACCCTGACAGGAAGGCAGAGGTGCAGATGCTTTCTGGCACCTTGGGACAGCACCCTTGCCTGTCACCTCATCCCAGTAACACCAGCAGAGGTTCTGGGTGAGTCAGGAACTTCTTGACACTGAAGGAAGCTTACAGCTCCACACGGCCTGCAGGGGAGCGTGAGGAAATAGTTTTGGGATCAGGCCTCATGGTATTTAGATGCTAACACACTGTTTTCAGTGAAGTTTGTGGCCTACAGTTTTTCAAGATGTTAGCCCTTTGGGCTGTAGATCAGCTAAGAGAGGCTATGAGAAGTGAAGTCACTCTGGTGTCACCCTGGAGGGTTGCCTCTGTCTGTTCTGCTGCCCAGGAACAGCCCCTTGCCCTGGCCACAGTTTCAGTCCATGAAAACCAACTGGAGAAATCCTGAAGGTCATCTTTGACCTTTGCTCTCTAGAGAGAAAATGCCTCAAGTCAGAATGTGTTTACCATACTAAGGCTAAAACGCTTCTATTAAAATGACAAGCACGATGTTTCATCAAAATTCTTATGGGATTTGTATCTGCTGTAGCTCTCTTTCAGATGGAAGTTGGATGTAAAACAAGCATATGTTTCTTGTTACAGTGCTGAAAAAAATCCATTGTTTTGGGGTTGACCAATTCAAAATTTAAGGAAATCAGTCTGACATAGCAAACATGATCTTCAGCAATCAAAATGTATTCTTATATTTCATTATGTATTTAATAAAGAGAACTTCAAGTGAAGAACAGGTTTGCTCAAAAGTGATGAAGAATAATTTAAGCTAAAACTATCATCAAACTGCAGGACTAGTCAGCTCAGACTCTTAATTTTATATACATAACTTGGATGTGGTGAATGACAAAAATAGCTCAATAATTTAGGGAATCTCTACAAAATTTATATCCAAAAAACTACATTAACATAGGTGAAGGTATCAAAATCAGGAATAAGGAGATGCAAGATTCGCTGTTGCATTGTACATGATGATATGACCTGAAATTGCAGGTTCACATTTTAGGTACTCTTCTCATTCAGAAATTCTTTATAATCCTCTTCAGTGCACGGCTCATCCTTGCTTTCTGAAAGTACCAGATACAGACTACAAATACATCATCTTCTGTGTAAGTATTTTTGCACTTACCACCAGAGGAATGAGGATAGTGACAATCCCTGTGAAATTTGCTCCTGCTACTACCACCTGTAGTAACCATTGTGTGTATGGATAAATACCAACACTTGCACCTCATATTTTCAGAACCAATGAACTGAACCCAGACATAGATGTGGTTACTCCGCACTTTTGCAGATGTAGCTCCAAGCACACATATATTAAGCACTTAGCAAAATTCTTATGGAGCTTCTGCGAACCAAGTGTCTTGCTCAGTATTACAGAAGAACTTTGTAGTAGCGGAATAAAAAAATTCCAGTTCTCCAAAGCAGAATACCCTTTCATTCCTCATCAGACTCTTCTATTTTCTTTTCATTTTTCTTTTCTTTTCTTCTCTAGCTATCTGACCCCCTTTACTGTTACTAACCTTTTTCTTAAAATGAGGCAACTTTGCAGATAGCAAGCTAATGGCTGCACAGGCCGGGATGATTCAGAGGGCAGGATCCCACACAGAGATGGACAGGTGGGGTAGAACCAACAATGAAATTGCAGGTCTGGAACCCATTTTTGCAAATGCACTCCTTCCCATCTCAGATATTTTTAAGCATAACTGCAATCGTTCAAAATTGGGAATCATGCTGATCCTCCAACTTGTCACCAGCAGGATTTAAATCTAACATACAAGAAAATCCCCATTTCTTCTGGCTAAGATTAATGCCTGTCAACTCAGAGTGCACAGAGGGCAACACCAGAAGGTGAAATATGAAATGTCTCCTAAGCTACTCATTCATTAACCAGTAGCAGAGGCATACAAATCTCACACCACATAGCCTAAAAAAGGGTTTGGTCTCTACCACAAAGCTGCTATAACTCCTCATTCCCAAGCAATAGATGCCACTCTTACACTAGCCTCCTCCTCCTTCCCTGTTCCTTACCATTTTTAGATACTCCTACATTTCAAATACACACCCATCTCTGCCAAAAATGGCAAGTAACATTTTCCTTACTAATACTAATAGCCTTCCAAGATACAACTAGACAATAGTAAATTTTTCAAAATGCTTTGACAGAAGACTACTTCGGACATTAGGGAAATTTAAAGCTAAAAATTATCAATCCAAGCCAGAAGCATCTGAAAACTCATCTAAATGAAGCCTCAGTGAACAGGAAAGCTCTTAACATGGCTTTATTTTTCCTCTTGCCCTTGAGCTGCCCAAAGAGATCACTTGGAAAGACTCTTTTATTAACTTCTATTACTCACCCCTGACTCTTTTAAGATGTTACATCTGAGAGTAAAGGGGTCAGTGATTTCAGATGGTTTAGGCCAGCTGTGGTGTGGCTGCTTTGCACTTCACTCAAAGATCAGCCTATTTTTAAGCACCTTATGCCAACAAAATCCATTTGTACAAATCAGGTAATTTTTGAGAGGCTTTTTTCTTAATCAAAGCCTGTGGTCAAATAAGTAGAGTCTTTCCACAGAATTCTAGCTTTCATAGAAATTTGACCAGCTATGCTTTTGAAGTACTACTTTCAGTATGTAATTAAGTCTTCTAATATAATTCTAACAGATAACGAAATAGCTCTGATTTCATTAGAAAGCTACACTCTAATAATTCCATAAGAGAAGTGTGAAACTTCATGCCCTATTTGTCGCTTGGAAGAAAATCATGAAGTTCCTAAAAACACATCAAATTATGTATGCTTCAATCATTAGATTTTGCAGGAGAAAAACGAAGCCTCAAATTCTTAATATATTTTCCATGCAGACTTAAGAGGAATATTGGCAATGAAGGTATTTTTGCAGAATTTTGTTTTGCCACATCAGGGTGTCAAGTTTTGAGGGATCATTGTATCCATCCTACAGATGTAAAGGACTTAAGCAAGCAGGTGAAGGTCAGTAACAGAGTGATGAACAAAGCTAAAAGCTTCTAATCCAGTATTTTATTTATTTGGTCATACCAATTCAAAACTGCAGATGTGGTTTGCTCTTTTTTCTTTTGGTAAACCGAGTGTTGTATTTGGCAGACAAGCATGCACAACAAAAGGAAAAACACTAACCTTGAGGCCATCATGCACGAATCTGTACTTTATCCAGGTTACACAACAGGCTCTGAATTTCATGCCTTATACCAGTATCTGCATCAAATTCACACTACCATTGAACTGTGGAAGACTAAACTCCAGGTTTTCAGCCAGTATTTTCTGGATATGAATCACTAAAAACTAGAGCATGCTTTAGGTGATGAAAAAAACCCATGAGAAGTTAACTATGCTAAGTGCTATGTTGCTCAAAGCACATCAGAATACCACTTTTACTCTTTAAAACAATAAAAAGTCTCAAAAAGCTGAAGTGAGACAGTAATTACAGTTTACATGAAAATGGTTTTTAAGGTTTAACAACATATACGGTATTAAAAGTTAGGGAAACAGTTTCCATTTTATGGTTAAGGAATCATCTATATCTTCCATTTTTAGAATATATATCTGCTCAGGTACACAGAATATTACATTCTGCTGTCTCACAATACCATTGTAACATCAAACACTGGTTCAGAATTGCTGCCTACAGGGACAAGTGACAAATGAATACCAAATCTTCTTTAACTTAAGAGAGCAACCAGCACCAACAGTCCTGACCATTTCTAACCTAATTCTACTACTGCAGAAAACAGCTGTATGATGAAAAGAGCAAGAATCAAAAGCTGGGATGAAGACTGCATACCACTAAGCTAATGTGTAATGTATATGCTCACAGGAAAGATCTGAACGTTAGCTTGTTAACATTTAGAAAGAACTCTTCCAAGATTTTTATAGTTTGACATGTTTATTTTAGTTGGATGAACAGATTCAATGAACAAGCTGAAACAGTATTCCTCAGGCCCACAACTGCCTCCCTATAGACTTCTACATCCAAATGTTTAAAATAACAGAAATATCTGGATATTTGCATGAAGTAGTTCAAAAGTTACTTCTTGTTCCATGCTTCCCTTTCTTGTCTTTCACGGATTACTTCTTTTAGGTATGGTTCGAGATAACGGTGATCCTGAAAAAGAAGAAATATGTAGAAGAAATATATTTAAACTTACAGCAAAGTCCAAAAACACCTCAAGTCATTCCTACAGACTGTTTCTTCCTCATTCCTTCCCAGGTTTGACTAAACACCAATCTATGAGAGAAAAGAAAAAACCCACAAAACCCAAAAAACCTCAAAACAAACAAACAAAACCACCAAAACAAAACCCCTCAAAACAAAACAAACAAACAAGAATCCAGCCTTACTTACCCTGAAAAGGTAAACTTTGTATCTGCCAAGTCTGTGATGACAAGTTCTGTACTGCAGCAACCACTAATTCCTAATGCCTCATCAACATTAGCAAGCAAAGTGATGCTTCCAGCTATGCCTTTAGAAACAGTGTTCTTTTTGGCAGATACTCAAATGCACAAGATCCACTGTAATTAGTTCAAAGTCCAACAATAATACTCCAGATAATCTCTTTTTTCAGCTTAACTTCTCAACAGCACTGTAAACTTGTATTTGATAGAACACCCTGACCATGTTTAACACTTACAAACCAAACTACTGCTTGAGGAATTGACCAATTACTAGGTCATATGTCTAAATATGACCTATGAGACCAAAAGAAGCAGCCTCTGCTTATTCAGAGATGCATTAATACATCTCTCATGTATTTATACTCTCCTATAGCCAAAAGTTTGACGATAAAATTCCTCCCTGCCAGGTAACCTGGAGAAAGCTGAGATGCACAGTGATGCAAAATCTGTCAACCAATTCACTACCAAAAAATAAAATTTAGTTACATCTGATAAGGAAAGTGCAGTCTGTTTTTTCAAAGTACAAGGTGACACTTATTTTAATGCATGATTTCCCTCCAAATTATTCTTCATTGGCACCTTCAATGAATAAAAGCTTTGGCTCCAGATTTTCTGCAAGATTAAGAAATTACTCAGAAAAGCAGATCTTGAAGAATTCCAAAGCCATTTACATTGTATTTCTTTATCTGACAGCTTACAAGAAATATTTTGTCTGAATGCAAACAATGTGCTGTGATTCCGAGGTGAGGCATAAGCTTCTGTCATCTTGAGAAAAATTTAGTAATTTGTACAGAAAAAGAGATTTTTAAACTGCAGCCAAAAGTGTTTTCCAGAGGTACTCCATGAGATGCTGACTCATTCACGATGAAGAACATGCAAACAGGTGTCTCCCCAGAGAATGAAATCCCAACCACCAGTCCTAGCAGTGCCACTGAAGACCTGCACGGGGACACACCCCATGCACATACCTCCTCATACTTCACCCACTGGTCTTTGGGAAGGATCTGATGCTTCAAGCTCAGGTCCAGCGCTCGCTTTATGCGAAACACTCTCTCATTGTACAGGTGCTCTGGAAGTCTCCTCAATGCTTCTTTTACATCTTCATCTTCATGCAACGTATCATCTCGCATTAACCCTGTACCAAGAGGAATTCACAGTACCACTGAATGAACGTTCTTCAGTAAGATTTAGGACTGACACGTGTACCATGGGCAAAACACTTCCAGCACAAACTTACGAAGAAAAGCCAAACCAATCCAGGAAAGCCACTAATTGATCAGAGAGAACATGTAATCCTAAACACTGACTTTCAAAGACTCCATTTACTTTTTTCACTCCTTTTCTTAAAGAGGAATAAGGAAAATGGGTATTTAATTCAATGTGTTTCATGAGATTATGCATATACAGAACAAAAACTTCTCTGGATCCAAGGGGTGAACTTCTGTGCATCTAATTTTGTATCTCTGTTAAAGATGACTGTCCAGGTAAAGGGTTTTTGAGAGCTCTGAATCCATTAGAATCAGCCCCAGATGATGTGAAGAATTTTTCTTCAGTATGAAGAATTTTTCTCTAGACTGCCCTGGTAATGATGAGCAGACCTCTGCTGACTATAGGAAGCTATGGGAACCCAAAGCTCTGTGTTGGTGCGTGAGCTCCAAATCAGAAGTTAAATCAGGGAGAAACACCCAGTCTTCTCAAAGCTAAGCACACTCCCACACTTCTGTAGAACAAAGGATTCTTGAAGACAACCAACCTTTCTGTAAGGTTCAGTATTAACAAAATAGGACAATATTACTTCTGTGGCATTCCAAGATGATTACTACAACATACCTTCTGACTTGTGCTTAAAGGTTTTAATCTCATGTGAGTGTTTTGGCAGTAGTGTCTCAATGAACAAATATTTGAGTCACATATTCTTAACTCAGTTTTGTAATTTATTTCAAAGGCACAGGGAGCACTGCTACTAGTTTAAACTATATTAAATTGATGCTTTGCTAATTTTTTACTCACATTTCCAGGGAAGCAGCAGAAGTAAGAATTTCAGCAGACAGGCATTATCAAAGAGGAACTAAACACTGCAACTTTGAAAGATGGATCTAAGCTACTTATTTACAGTTTTATTGTAATTTTTTTTCTAACTTCCCAGGGCAGGTTTTCTAACTTTCTTTAAGAGATTTTGCTTGTATTGTGGTAAGCAATAAACTGCAGCATCTGAATATTCACATTCTTGTCATACAAGAACTGTTCTGCCATCTAAATGGTTGAAACAAACTTGGTAACAACTCTGAATAAACTGAAGACAATACCATTAAGGGACCCTCTTCTCCTTCCTGAAGGAAGCCCTGTTTTGAGACCTATTCCACCACTGTGCAGGCCAGAGTGATGCCAGCTGCAGTTATGGTGACACAAAGGGCAGAATCACTGTAATCCTTTTTGCACTTTGGATACTTTGCCCAAGTACTGCAGATAGGCTGACTGCTATCAGTGGGAACCTCCCCAGCTTCAAGGGCAGTAAGACACTGGCCACTGAAAGTGACTCGGTGGGGAAATCTAAATAATTGAGTTTTCAGGACTGCTTTGTGAAAGTTTTTTCAACTTCCCAGCCTGGCCTTAGCTGTTTTAAGTTAATTCACTAGAATGTGAGCAAACACAGAAATAACTGAAGCTATTGCCAACTTTTTTTTGCCACAAAGTAGTAGCCAGTTTTGATCAAAAAGACTTATGCCAACCTGCACGTACATATGCCAGCCATGAACCATAACTAGTTTGAGAACTGTTACATTTGCAGTTTTAAAAACTCAGTGAAACACTTACCGTATTTGTTGAACCCAGCTGCATTGTAATACCACTTGCAAATCTTGTCAAACAGGCGACCACCTCCTGCAACTGAACATGCACAGCAAGGTAAAATTCAACATTTACACATTACTGTGCCAGTACACAAATATTTGCTGGCCTCCAACACATGCAGTAATGTAAAACTGCATCAAGTTTGAATCTGACCATATGTGACTTGGGTTCTACTTCTCAGTATCCCATAACTGACACTGAACTCACTACATACAAGAGCTTAACCCATTTCACTAAATTATTAGGCTGCTTTAAGGCTTGGAAAAATGCTACCAATTCCTCATCAAAGACAGCAACAAAACTCTCAGACTCCACAACACTTACATGAGCCAAACCCATAGTCTACATAAAACAAAACCATCAGGCTTTTCCAATAATTTATCTAGGTTCTTTGGCTTTTGCTATGTGACGTCAAGCCCAGCATGTTACTATACTGTTGACCTTCTGCTCTCCTCAACAGGTACTTGAATGCTATTCCTTTTTCAAGGAGCTGCCAAAGTCAACTGTAAAATCCAGACTAAAACCTCAAAACCCCTAACCGAGCAAAAAAAAAATTAATCAGACAAAAAAAAACCCAAAAAAAAAAAAAATAACCAGGCCTCCACAACTCATAGTCTACATAAAACAAAACCATCAGGCTTTTCCAATAATTTATCTAGGTTCGTTATGTGACGTCAAGCCCAGCATATTATTATACTGTTGACCTGCTCTCCTCTCGATACTCGAATGCTATTCTTTTTTCAAGGAGCTGCCAAAGTCATCCATGAAATCCACACTAAAACCTCAAAAGAAGCCCCAGCCAAGCAAAAAAAAATTTATCAGACAAAAAACCAGACCACATCTAGCACGTTCACCTTCCTTTAGGTGTGGTTTGGGACGGCAGAGGTGCTTTTACACATAATCAAATACCTCAGCAAGGGCTCTGGAAGGCCACGAACGGCACAACACGGGCGAGCTGTTTTACGTGATGACTTTTAAATCATCAGTCTCACCAGGTCAGCCCCAAAACGCCCCAAAGGAGCTCTTTAGAGCGCTACCTCAGCAGGTTACTCAGTTACTCCTTCGTCCTTTAGGGCCAGACAAGGAATAACCTCAGACCACTGCGCGCCCAGCCGGTATCCGCGCAGGACAGCAATCCCCGAGGGCCCTCATGGGCAGCCCAAGGCTTCCTCCGGTGCTCCCGAGCCCGCTCTACGCCCACAGGGCTCAGCTATGGGGGCAGGCTCCCGCCGCCGCCGCGGGAAGGCCGGCGGGGAGCCCGGCCCGGCCGCTGTGGAACCGGCACTCGCTGTCCCCGTCAAGGGCACACGGTGCACACGGTGCACACGGTGCACAGCGGCTCCCCGGCTCCCCCCCTCCCCGTCACGGCCCGCCTCGCTGCCCAGCGCGGGCCGAGGCGAGCCGAGCCCCGCAGGCCGGAGGGGGCCGCGGACAGAGCCGGCCCCGCCGCCCCCTCAGCGCCCCCTCAGCGCCCCCTCAGCGCCCCCTCAGCCTCACCGGGCGCCCTCGCCGCCATCTTGACCTCGGCGCGCCGCGCGGGCTCCTGGGTAAGGCGCGGGCGGGGCCGCCCATGCCGGCCCGGCGCCTGCGCTCCGGCGGGAGGGCGGAAACGAGGGACGGACGAAAATAAAAATAAAAATAACAGTTAGCTTTGTAAAGCGCGATAAGCAAAGCACCGATCGGCCACGCCAAGGAGCAGAAACCTGCCTGTGCTCAGGTATCGCAGCCGCTAGCGAGCGGGCAGCACAGAGCGCTGTGCCTTCCCGAAGGAAGGGAGCGCTGCGGGTTTAAAGAAACAAAATGCGGACGTGGGGGGGAACACAGAAACAGGTAGCACGCAACGCAGCGGGTCATTTCAGCCAGAAAAGTTTGTGGTTTTACTTATTTTTTTAATCGTAAAGCCACAAAGTCTTTGTCACGATCCTCAAAAAGTTCTTCGATCCCCTCTCCTCTTCCATTTCAGCACTCCCTTTAAATGTTTCGTGTCCATTTTTCATCTATTTCGGCAGAAGCTTGTGCATTTAACCTTTCAAAGAAACTGGTTTAGCTCTGGCAGCAATCATTCCTACATTTAAAAATATTAAAGGAATTTAAAGCTCAAAGTTTGAGACATCCAAAATATACAGACTCTGTAATTAATTTCTGTTACAATGGTTTGTCACAAGGTAATACACAGTAAAATAAGGCTAGTGGAGAAAATCTGCAGAAGTTAACTCCAACATTATGAACCCACATATTTTCTATTAACATTTTTTACTGTAAACACTATTTTTTACAAGACTGTTTGAAGATTACAGTTATTAGCATTTAATACAGTCAAAAATCCAAGTACGCATATTGGACTTTGGATACTTTTATTTAACAGGAGGAAATGGGGGAAGCGCTTAGTCAGCACATTTCAGCCACCATGAAATTTGTTCTGTATCTCCACCAAGAACAGTCTATTTAATAGAGTATTTCAAGCAATCTTTCCAGGCCAATGGAGCAGGAAACATGAGAAAAAATGACAAAATAGATAATCTCAGATATATACTGCAGACAGTGGATATGGTTTTTCAATGTGTTTCAAGCACTTGTTTTTCAAATTCTTAATTTGGATTAATAAGAATTTATCCGAAGTCATAATCCAGAGATCACTACTATTCTCATTCTTTAAATCTCTTTAATTTTACTTTATTTCCCACCTATTAGTAGAATTTAGCCTTTGGATTTTATTCTGTTGTGTGCATAAAAACTGCTATTTTTATCTTCAACAGTGAGGTTTTAAAACATTGAGGCTTTTTCATTAAATAAACTTAAATCCAAATTAAAACATCTGGGTTTCAGATTTCCTGAGCTGTTTCTAATGAAGAAATTCAAACTTCTAAACAACATCAAACAGTTCTGCATGTGGATTTAAGCAGCTTTTAGTTCTTCCCAAATACACTGTGAAGCATTTGATAATTCCATATTAACGTGCTTTGTTTAATAATAGATTAAGTGTTTTCAATACTCCCATGATGCCCAATGTCAGAATTTACTGCAGCTTTTACAACTGACCAACTCTATCACCTTAATATACACTACAGCCTCTTTTCATATGGTTACTTGTGTATTAAAGCCACACGAATCTCATTGGTATGGGGGGAAAAACTGAACAAGGGGAAGAGAAAACTAACTAAATTAAAGATCTTCTAGATTTCAGGAACAGCTTTTTTTTTTTTTTCTTTTTATAATTTTCCTGAGTTTTGTTTGCTGGGGTTTTTTTTGACATTTCTAACCAGCTTTTAGGATATTAATTTCAGCAGCAAGCTTCAAAAAGAAACACCTTTGTAACCTGTTGAAAGAATGCCTTTCTGTATGAGGAGCTTCACATATTAATGGTGTGATACTTTCTGCCATACAAGGAAAAGAATAACATCATTATTATTAGCTCAAGCAGGTAAACACAACATTACTTCATTACCACACTATCTTGCTATTCTAACTTTTGGGGAAGAGGTGAAAGGAGAAGATAACAGAGGGCAAGACAGGGAATAAGTCACTAGCTGATTTTCCATTCTCCCAAAATTCTGCCATTATCAAAAGAAAAAAAGAAAAATTTGAATTTACCTTTCTGTTAATGTGCTGCATCATCCATTTTCAATTAAGTTACTGATTAATTACAAGGCTTGCATTAGTAGCAATCAACATATTGGCTCAATCCTTCTGAAATACATTTTTAAGTTACTATGAGTATTACTGTAAGCCTTTAAATCCTACCCGCTTCATAAACAATGAGTTCTTAAACCAGTAATTAAAAAATTAAGAGACCTTAAAGGGAAGTAGTTTTATAAAGTATGTTTATTTTGCAACTTAATTCTATAATTTTTTACATGTGTTACTAATCAAAGTGTTTTTAAGAAATTTTCAAAGTCCTGCATGGAGGCTTTGGCAATCTCTGTACAAAACAGCTCATCGGGCAAGGACACCAGCTGATCCAGGGAGATGTAGCTGGGCTGTGCTGGGTCATACTGGGCTCTTCCCAAGAATGCAAGAAACATATGCCTCTCTCTGATTCGCAGTAGCTTTGAGTTGAAAACCTAAGAAAGAAAAAGGGAAGAATTTTTTAGGTTGTCTAAATTCAGACCCTGAGGCATCAAAAATAAGAGTGTTTTTTAGACAAACTGAAGATCTAGGAAGCAAACAAATAATACACTTGTTTTCCTTTAATTTACGTCCAACACCAGGTAGGTTACATTTATATATAAATTATCTAGATTCTAAATAAATACTTCAATATGCTGACATACACAAAAAAATGGAGTGATACAAAAAACCTAATGTGCTAGGGATTTGTTTCTATATAACATCATTACTTTTGTGTAATCACAGCCAAAAAGTGGAGGTATTCAGTAACAGGGAGCACTTTCCCTCTAGCATCAGACAGATTCAAATGACCACTGTTATAAGGAAGAAATTAAGAGGTGACCACGTGGCATAATGTAAATAACAAACTGGTACAGTGGCAAGGGTAAAGGTGAGTGGATGTGACTCCTGTCATCATAACGTGGCCAAAAGGCACAGTGTAGTGGTTCAAAGCAATCATTTGTCTTCTGCTGCACAGCAACACCTACCTTTGAAGATACCTGACACAAAAAAATAATCTAGACAGTCAAAGATGAGAACAATGGTAGGGGAATCAGCAGAACATTTAAAAAGAGAGGGAAGTGGGGAAGATGAGATGCACAGTTAAGTTGTAAAAGCAAAGATCTAAGTTCATTCCTGAGTAGTACAACTGAATAGAGAGAGATGCTATAGGGGCAATAATGATGAAAATATGAATGCTATTCAGAGATTTTACTAAGGAAGCAGAGATTTTACTAAAAAAAAGACTCCACTGATGGAAGAAGAGTTCCATGAGGATGCAAACCAATTTGAAAAAGGAAGGAAATACAAAACTAGTGTTCCTCTTCTGCCTTCCTTGAATTTTAAGAGGCAGTCGAAATAAAAAAATAACACTTAACCACCATTTATGGATATAGCTGACAGAATGGTTACAAGAGCAACTGTAACATCAGAGAGAATTTGACAAAAAAAAATCCTGTATACTTCCTATGTTCAACATTACTGTCATTCAGGATAAAAGTGAGTACAGATGGAGACAACCATGCATTTGGGAAGGCACAAGTTAAAGGCCCAACCATATACGGGCCGATGTGCACTACCTGTATCCTGGAATTCACAGTTTTCAAGGGAGAAAGGGAATAACGGGAGAGGGAGAGACTGTGGCAAGAACAAGGAACAGAGGAAACACTCCACTTACCCTACCAAACAAAAGGAATAAAAATAATGAGGTGAACCACCATAAAGCAAACAATAAGACAACTGAGAAGAAGTGAGCAAAACTTGCAGTCATTTACAGATCAAGGAGGGCAAAGTGACAAAGATGAGCACAAAAGCAAGCATCTTTGTTAAGTAAAGATAGATCAAATAGCAAGACAATCAAAATCCTGAGTAGCTTTATTCCCCCATGCAATTTTGGCTTTCTAGCCACTTAGATTCTCTATTAAACTTGCTTTAGAAAGAAAATTACTGCAGTTCAGAAGTTGTAATTTCTGCTTTCATTTTACCTCGTAAGAAGATAGTGCAACTGCATGTAGGCATTGAATGAGGTGACTAACACTTTCACTTTTAATTTGTGAGGAAATAGCAGTAATGAGGAGGTACAAAAAAACCCCAAAATAGTAATAAAGAAATGAATCTATTTTCAATCCTGTGGTATTTTAGCAATTGCTGCAGCAATAAGAAGATCAATGATAATCTGATTGTCTAATAGACAGAACCTCTCTTACCTTTACACTCTATTTTCAGATCCTAAAATTTTTAAAGCTTATTTTTTAAGTAGCATGACTACCTCTGTTGAAAACTGTAAATATCACAAGGCTGTGGGTAGTGATATCATATATGCTAAGGGAAAATAAGCAGCAGGTCCACATGGAAATCCTCAATAGTTTCTAATTGCTAATAAAAGTTATCTCAATTAGAGTAAAAGCCATAGGCTAGCTGAAGCATTCACTTATGTTCTGCATAGAGCAAGGCTTCACCTTCAGCACGTTAATGAAGTGGCTGTGACAAGAGCAGCTACAGTTTATTCCCAGATTAACAGCTCACCTGAGGAAAGCGAGTAAGCATGTGGTGGGGAATGCCCATTATGTTGTGTAAGTAGTCAAATGTCTGTTTGAGTCTCTTTTTACTTGCAGTTAAAATCTTGGGAGTTTTACACACTATCTGTTGAATTTCATTACGTTGAAAACCAAGTTCAATTTGACAAACCTGAAAAAGAGCACAATTTTATCTTTGCAAGTCAGCAAACTTATTTTAATGTGACACTGAAATAAACTAACGCAAAATTCTTCTATCCTTTTTCACACAGCAACAAGAATGCAAACCACAAAAATATCTTCCACTTCGGTTCTTCTCAAGTCAGACAATGCTAATTATTTATTGTTCTAGATTAAAGTGCAATTTGTTTATAGAATATCTCCAAAATAAAAATAATTTCTGTGAATATTATATATTTTTCAGTTTGTCTGAGATATGAACAAAAAAACATGTTAGCATATATATGGCAGTTAAAAGCATAAAAATTCTTTACTAAGAGTCCTTTATCATTTTCAATACCAAGCTGTCAAGAGACTTTCTTCCTGTGGAGCTGCTGAGCTCTGTAAAACACAGCAATCAAATAGCTAGTGCCTACTTTTGCTAATGTGTTACCTCTTTTGCTAATGTATCCAAGTTACATTTTTATAATAGGCAGTATAATTTCTATAGTCTTCAACTTAAGACTGCTGAACCTAAAAGAGATGTGTAGAATATACAGTGTATTCAATTTATTCTACAGTTCAATCAAGTCTAAAGTAAGATGTCTTTTTCAGAGACTGCCTTGACTTCAATTATGATTTCCCAAAAGGAAAGCAAAACACATTTTTTCAATAAAATCATGAGCACTCCTCCCAAAGTGCAGAATGGCAAGCAATTCATTGAGTTGTTGAGAAAGAATTCAGCATACAAGACTGTCTATTAACCCAGTCATTTCTTCTATCCTCCAGTGACACTTACAAGCAGCTTGTTTTCACTCAGAAGTGGGTGTGCTTGCCAGTTAACCAGACTTTCATATCAAACTAAGGTACTTCAGCTGGCAAGAAGGCTGTGTTTTTGTTTGCCCAGTTTGATGTGCCAAGACTGCAGCTCTTTTCCAGAACTGCTTGTCAAATATGAAGGGGAGGGCTTGGAATCTGGGTTTTGAATTTACCTTAGGACTTCCAAGTCTTTGCGGGAACTGTTTCTAAAGGCAACTGTAATCAGGTCTTTCAAGCCCTCATTTTAACTTTTCTTCTTTATAAATATTTGTGCACCACACAAAATACCCATCAACTAAGACAGCATTCAAGTATGAAAAAAAGAGTTTGCACATGAGTGGTATCTTCCATGGACCTGAGGTGGCAGGGGTAACTTCCTGCATCAAGATACATAACCAGAGTTAAGACCCCATGTTAAATCACTGCAGAGATAAAGCTGGGCCCACTGTAGAGGTAATTGTGGCAAGAATCTTGAGTTTTATCTTCTACCCTGTGACACAGAACAGCTCCCTCGACATGATCAGTGAGCTCAAGTGTAGGTTGCTTTGACTGCACTCAGTCTGACAGCAAACATGTTTAATATTCATTAACTCTCTAGGCCACATGCTAATATCATTATTGCATAAGCCTCTGCAATAGTCAACGAAGTATGTTTTATTCCCAGGATAGGCAGTGGTAATGAAAGCTTTGACAGGTTTTACCCTGTTAATGAATCTCTAATTGTGCTTGATTAAACCCTCAGAGGATGGACTAAGCCATCCCTCAGCACATTTAGTCCATGACTGGTATCTTACGACACCAAGATCAGCTACTGTACTTGTTTCTGAATAACAGTCCATTCAGAATGAGGGACACAACCTGATTGCTTCTGAACTGCTGGTACAGGATGCCACTTTCCAAGTACTGTCCTCCCACCAGCACTTTAGGACATACAGGTCTGAACACACATTCTGAATCCAACCTCCTGAAAAGCTTGAGCTGTTAAGAATGAGCAGATGCCAACAGCGGGGACCTAAAAATCCTTCCTTTCTTTCCCTTTCTCACACATTTTAAAAATAGAGGTGCTATGCTGTATTTCTTGGTAGATAAACAAGATAGTCACATAGAACTAAAGACCTCAAAAACACATTCATTATAATAATGGCTCCCTAGACTGTGGAAACAATGTGTGTTTAAAAGAAAGCACTATTAATTAGAACAGTCTGCTACTTTCCAGTCTCCTCCCTTACCACACACACATTTCAGATTGCAAGAGTTCTAGCATTTAATAGTTTCAGAACAGTGAGTCTGTCTGAAAATTATACATTTTGATTTATAGTTATTTGTTATAGAATAATGGAATTTCACAAATTGTTACACTACATCATGCTGTTTGGCCTCGATGGCTTTACAGCACAGTAATTAAAGCAATACACTTACATTTTCAAAAGGGAAAGGAATCCCCATGGGTTTGAAGTTATTTACCCAACAGTTGTTAATAACGACCATCTGCTATCAGACAATAGGTGTCAAATGCACATTTTGGCAGGCTAGTTACCTGCCAGGAGAAAAATAATCAACTGCACATTTCTTGCTCCTAAATACTCACGGACAATCCAAGTTAGCAAAAAACCACAATAATTAAGGGGAGGAAAAAAAAGACTGAGTATTTTTCTACCCATTAAAAAATGGGTGACCATTTATGTCATCATATAGTAACTTTTGGTAGGAAGGCAATACATCAGAGTAGAAGACAGAATAAGGTAACGCTCCATGCATCGAGTAAGCTTGCAGGCTATAGAGGAAAATACATTGTTTAACAGTTACTTTATATCACCTCTAAACTTATTTCATTAAATTCTTTCTGTACACCATCCTCTACACGAATTTTGTCTTCTGACAACTCAAACTATATACAATACACTTTTAATATCTATTCATAAGCTCACCTGAAGATTTTCTTTTACAGGCTCTATTTTGCCAGTTAGTAGCCTTGGAAGACGAATTACCAGATCCTTTGTCTACAATCAGAAAAAACACATAAATTAAAAGAGTTTTACTGAAGGCTTCAAAAAATAGATTCTATATAAACTTTTTTTTTTGGCATTTCATCTTGTATTTCATTTTATCTCTACACCAAAGATGAATTTGCATGAAACAGCAGTATGTTAAAATGCAAAACATTACTTAAATATGTTCTTTTGGAAAACAAAAAATAATACAATTGTAAAGCAGACAGGAAGAGGGAGTAAAAACATGCATCAAAAGGAGAAAGTATGCTCAATTGCCCAATTTCTCTCAGCCCTCAAGTTGTTTCTTCCCATCTTTTTTAAAAAAAGTAAACAACACACCACCCGACAGAGGCTATAAAAGGATTTTCTAGTGTCAGTGGAGCTAACTTCTGAGTTTGGTTAGATCACAGTGTAACAGCACTACAAGCAATACTCCACATTCCCTGAAGTGTCTGACTACTTGTAATCCACCCTGAGTACAACAAGGTGGTGGCCAAACCTTTTTCTGAGGAGATGTCTCACCTCAAATATGGAAAAGCCAGCAACAGGGCACTGTAGCAGCTATGACTGTTCAGCCAACAGAAGAACCAAAGATTCCACTTGGAATTTGACATTCATTGCAATCCCCACCTACTGCAGGACACAACTAACACTGCCCACTTACTCCAGGCAAGTCCAGCTGCTACCTGCCCTCGCATGGTCCCAAAGCATGGTGCTGAATACCTGCTAAACATGTAATGAGGTTTGCACTCATGAGCAAAGACAGAGGTCACTCTTGCTGAGCTGAGCATATGAATTGGCATTTATCTTGATAAGATATTCACAGATTAGACTATTTTTTAAATTATTGAATATGTTACTTATTATTTAAGTGTCTTAAAGAGATGAAGAGCACCAAAGAATTTTCCAGAAGTTAAAAGAGCTGCTTGCTGTTTCAGTAATTAATTCAGTCCTCTGATCCACCTCAAATAACAGAACTGGACATAACATGCTTATTTGATAATAACCTGTAGCAGGTGATCTTCAGAAACTGTACTTCAGGTCCTCTGTATGTTAGATGTCCATATCACTTCTACAGTTAAATCCAGACAGTTAAATCCATGTTATCCTCCTGTAATCCTCTAGTGACATTACTGATGTTAACACAGTGTTGGTTGATAATCTCTGAACACTTGGAGTATTCATATTGCAAGACCTTACAACAGCCACTAACAAAATACCTGAAGACTTCAGTCTTTACCTTTTTTACACTGAGACCAAGTTCATTTTTGAAGAAACCCAGTCTGTTATCCAGTCTTTCCACTGAAAACAACAGCAAATACGGAGCTCTTGAGACCATCTGAGCAATTTCTGACTTACCAAATTTTTTTGATTTTAGGTAAGCCACTCTAAAAAGAGAACAAAAACAAAATAAAATCCAGTGATGAAAATTATATTGCCTCCATTTATTTAGTGATCACTTAAATTCCTCAGTGATATCTTATAAATGGACAGATGTTCTAGCATTAACATGCAACCCTGCCAAAAATAATTAGGGTGAAATCTGCAGTTATCGTAAAAGCAAAATACCCTCCCTTCCAATTAATTAGAAGTAAAATAAACCTCAGAGCAGAATGTCAATACTGAAGACAGATTTTAATTCCTTCCAGCTGTCCTTAAGCAGATAACTATGTTAACCTACAGTTAACTACCAGTCTGTCTCCTAGATTGCAAACACATTAATAGGGTATGGACAAGAAGATATATACAGCCTTTTGCTATTTTAATGAATTCCATTTCTACTGCTGAAAGAACAGAGTACTATACCTCATACATTCCCATTTTGCCAATAGCATTGGAGTAGAAATATCATACAATGATGCTGTGTGTAGAGATAATGTCGAAAAAGACATTTCTACATCAGCTGAAGTTGTGTTTGCCACAAACAGGCCCCTATTTTCAGTCACTGGTCTAACAAGTAAGTAACAAACATCTGGTTGTCAGAAAGCAAGAGGAGTTGACTAAAGTTTTGATATTTAACAGAGCTTGCTTTCTTCCTTTCTTTCCAAGTCAAAACTTTTTCCAGACTTTGATTTCAGTGA
Source organism: Passer montanus (assembly GCF_014805655.1). Lineage (NCBI taxonomy): Eukaryota > Metazoa > Chordata > Aves > Passeriformes > Passeridae > Passer > Passer montanus. Next base: position 2,409,290 of record NW_024366480.1, read on the forward strand.
AAGTGAAATCCTGTTTCAAGTACCACTTGTAGTAGATGATTACCACAGCTCCCAGAAAAAAACGCTTGAGGAGGGGAAATCCAGCACACCAAGTAAAGAGAAACAATTAATCCACATACTACCATGTACTAAACAACTAAACTATCATTTGGAGAGGCTTCCTCTGGTTATGGATGAGAGTAGTTGCAATATGAGAAGTATATGCAGTCAGATCAACTTAGAGCATACAAGAATTGGTTTATCTAGTAGTAATTAAAATACTAAATGGGTTGCAGAATATTTTGCAGAAGCAGATATTCAGCAAAAAATGTTCTGTTAAACCATGTCTTGTGGAGAGAAAAAAGTCCAGTTACTACAACTTCCCTCTTTCCACAAATCTTCAGAAATTAAGTTATCACAGCTCTAGAGAACCAATTCCTAACTGAGCAGGCACCACAACACAGAAGGTAGCACCCTAGGCTCCTGACAATGACAATGGAACTGGCACAGCTTCCAAGCACCCCAGAAACAGGTAAATGAGCCAATTAAAAATCAAATCTTTTGGCTATTCTGACTCCACTTCTTTTCTGTTAATAAGTGTGAATAGCATTCACACTTGAAGCATTTCTTCCTGGAAAGGCAAAAAAACTTAAAAGAGGGATGGCAAGATTGTAATAACCTGACTGTAGAAAATTGAATATTAAAGGAACACAACTATCCAACCTGGCCAAAGCTTGAGATACATCTGTGAGTGCTGGCACCGAGGTTAGCCCTCGTTCCACTACAGGGCTCAGCAGTTCTATGTAGCATGTTAACAGTTTTAAGTCATCATTAACACCAGCATAAAACAAAGCATCTGGTGCAGCTGCAGTACAGACACTGATTTGCAACTGTCAAAATTGTTAGGAATTATGGAATGTTTTGACTTTTACAGTGTTTATCTGAAGTCAAATGCCAAACCTATTGAAATTTGTGTTTTGTTTCCTGGCAACATGGAATCCATAGCAATAAAACATTCCAGAGTGATGTAACCAATACCACGTCCATCTGCACCAAACTGTTTATGCAAAGGTGATACTCAGCTTTCAAAAGAAAGCTATTTGAGACACACTCACTTCACAGTCTTTACAGCACACTTACTTACTTTAAAGCCTGCAGGAAATCATTCACCAGTGTCAAACTTACAGAATAATCATATGCAGAATATCAAGAAGAAATCAGATTGCTCTGTTTAGCCCCTTCTGTACTAACCAACCAGGGCCACAGGAGTGTCACTGAAAATTAAATTTGACTTCATGGAAGAGTTAGGGTATTTATCACAAAAAAACCCCCAAACCTCTACTCAGAAGAGCATAAGCAATCTGGTCAGATATCTACACTCAAAGCTACTGCTGTAAAATGACACAGGGTATTTTTTTGGATATTGTTTCTGAAAGGACACTTACTGAACACAAGATTATAAGAACAGAGGCGAATTAAGTTAGGTCTATGCTATACAAGAGTCTACTCATGTGCCTGTTTCTAAGTATCTGTACTTTCAGATTTCAGACAGAAATGCTACTAGCAAGAGCCAAGACAACAGACTTTTTCTCTGGAGTACTGGGAAGTTTTGAGTTCATTAAATATGCACATACACACACACACGAGTTGTTCTGAAAGAAAACTATTGAATTAGGAATAGTATTATAAATTAAAGTTCATTGTAAGGACTGAAGAACAATTTAGGGCCATACAAGTGTGAACAAAAACAAATTAGCTCATTGTAGTGTTGTGTTGAGTTTCAGCTGGACAACAGGAAAAAAGTCACCAAAACCTCCTGCTGCTATTAGATGTCAGCACAAAAGAAATCTTTGATTGCAGAACTCATGAGATTTCAAATTGTGACCAAAGAGTTTAATCTTGCTCTACAAATTTATGTAAAGCCTAAGGGATGTCATTTTGGAAAGAAAGCTGACATGAGTTAAGCACGTGGCCTAATGTGGCAAGCTGTTTCCTCTGTGGCAAACAGACAGGGATGGGCAGTAAAAATTTGTTACTAGACAGTTTTCAGGTGGATGAAGGTGTTGACTTATGATACCATCACACAATAGTGCCAAGAGATGGGGAGGCACAAGAATACAGAGGCAGGGGTCAAGTAAGAAAGGAGGCAGCAGGCAGCACAGCTCCTTCAGACAAGGTTAAACCAACTGGAAAACGAGATCTTCAAGCCAAGGGGCTTAACACCCTGCTACTACTCAAAAGGCTTACCTGGTTTCTAAAGCTTCCAGATCTTCACCAAGGATGTATGGATTTTTGGTCAGGAATGGTCCCAGCTGATTGTCTTCTACACCCACATCCTTAAGAAACAGAAGTATTTTTTTTACATCTTTTTCAAAGTCCAAGGTCAGTAAGAGCTGACCTGCCTTTTGACGTTTCTCCACTTGGGATAAGTCAACTCCTACAACAAACAAAATTAGAAGTTGTTTTAATTAAACACAGACCCTGCTTTCTGTAAGTGTTTCCCAAAGGCATGCTGGAATTTATAGGACTACTCAATTCTTTGCACTGATTTTGCATACTTTAATTACTCAACATAGCAAGGCTATGCCACCTTGTATATTGTGGAAAGACTCCAGATAAAATAAGCAGTCATTTTAGAAGCTTTTGCTGAGTTTATTTTTTGAAGAAAGACATTTGCAGTGAATCCTGCATGTGCCACACTTAGAGACCTGCTCTTGTTGCACAGAAGTATGTGTGCATGAAATTTCCAAATCTATTATAAAAGGGAAGATGATTTTTGCAGTGAAGTGACTTTGTATACTGACTCACATGTGACAATTTCTTACTACATTGAGACAGATTCCCCCTCTCAAATATTAATTTCTCCAACCTCCTTCTAGTCTTCCTTGCATGTTTGGGCAACATGGTGGTGAGAAAGCTTGAACATGGGTATCTCTGTACTCCAAGTGGTTTTTTTGATGAGAAAGAAGGTTCTTGTCAATCCTGCCCCTTGCCTCTCCAGTGTGCTGTGCCTCACTCCTAATGTTATGTATGGCAACCATCCTCTTTCCTTCCTTCCAAGGATGAAGAGCTGCACCTTGTTTTGCAGCAAATTAAAGCATCCTTAACCAGCCCAAAAGAAGAAAGACCAATTAAGTTACACAGTGATCCCCACCTCCTGAAGCTGTGGGAGATGCCTCCTTCCAACACCCACAGCACTCAGGGACTAACACCAGCCTGTTTCCCAGTAGCGTGGCATTGCTAGTGACACAGTCCCTTTTTTGTCCATTTACCCTGGATAACATTCTGCAGCTTTTTACCATTGGTCACTGTTCCCATCTTCAAGTTTATGAGATAACCAGTAAGAGCAAAGCAGAAATTACAGATCTCCAAGGCTCCTGCTATAGAAAGAGCACACAAACAAAATCACACATACCTAGGTGGACAAGTTTTGCAAGGGTTTCTGAGTGATCAACATAATCTCGGAGCGTGGAAGACTGAATGGGGAGAAGTGGTTCTGCAATGATCTGTACAGCTTCTTCCTCAGAAATCAATTCCAAAGCAGATGAAGGTGGGATGTCATCCCAGTCTGAGAAACAAATACAGAAGACCCAAATGTCTTTTTTTTGTGAAAGACAAAGCTGCTCCCACCAAATGCTATACGTATCTCTTAAAATCCTTTCCAAAATGCAGGAACACTGTGCCATGTGATAAACAGCCAACCTATTATTTGAAAACATAAAAACATAGACTCTGCTCTCAGTTTTTGCCTCTGTTCCACCTCCTGGTCACTGCCTCTCAACTTTTACTCATATGGCCAAATCTGAGAGTAGTACCCAGCAAGCCTGCCTTCAGTGTGCTGCCCAGACCGCTGCAGACAATAGATCATACCACCCTCTGAAAAAGGATTGTCTTTCATGTCTTCACAAATGTATTCTTGCCTGATCACAGCCAGATAAAAGGCTACTACAAAGACTATTTTTCATAACCTGACCAGCCCACTACTTTGTGGTTCTCCTGAATATGATGCCTGAAACACAGCTGTTTTAACTTTCAATGTATTTCATAGCCAGCTCCAGCCAAGCTATTCTGCCTTATCCATTAGAGAAAGGTAAAGCTTACTGCCACTATCTCTAATAGCAAAATGAATAGCTTCCTACTCACTAAGGTTTCAAAGGGAACATCATTATGCTTGTTTTCCCTTAAGTGTTCCAAGTCACAAAACTCAGTGTCTTTAAAAAACAAATTCTCTAAACAGATCTATTTTTCCATTGATAGGAGCTCACAGCAACAAGATTAAGATTGCTGTTTGCAGGCTGACTGCTAGCATCCACATCAATCATCAATTTGATTACTGAACAGATGCCCTGATTATAAACTCTTCAGGAAGGGGATTTTCAGTGCTCTGTATCTTTGTATAATGGCATCTGAGAGACCAGGGTAACGCTCTTCCAAGTCAAGAAACAAAGGCACACCAGAACTCTACTAAAGTAATTCCAAAGTAATTAGGATGTGCCTAATGCTCCAGGAGGAGTTGCACAGACTAGTCTGATAGCTGTTGAAGGTGTTGTCTTTTTCTCACAGCCTCAGAAACAAAAACACAGTAAAATGTTTTCAGCAACATTTACACATTGAACAGGAACTCTCTAGGAATCTATAAGAATATCAAGTGGTGTTTTTCAACCTGTTGAGGACCAAACCAATAAAGTCCATTCCAGACACATGCATGTCTTTTATTGTCACTTTAAGGTCCTTACACTTCCTATTGGGAATCATACTTCAAGTTACCAAAACCCACAAAAATTATCAATTATGTTTATTCCGTTATATAAACTGACAACTGGGAAAAATGCTACACACACACACATTCTCCAGTCAGTCTGCTGGCAGATAAAAACCTGGCAAAAGGATAAACTGCCTCGCAGGTGCAGGCACACACCAGCTGCTGACCCATCACTTTGGTGCAGCACTGGGTCAGACCCAGCTACACACACAGATCTCTGGGGCAGGCCTGAGCCACCCCAAATAACAAGCTCTGTATAATCCAGGCTGGCTGGGCTCAAAGCAGAGTCTGAACATACAAGGCTGCTCAGTAATTCAGAGCAAATTTCCTCAGCATACACAAAGTAATTGGAAAGGATGGAAATATTATAATCCTTGTTTAGATGTAAAAATAGGGGAAAAAAGTGAGTAAATTTCCTCAGGGCAACAACACCAAGGCGCTGTATTTATCTCCCTTTGTGTCCTTTCGTCAGGAAACATTTGGGCAAGCATTTCTCATCAGAGCAGTGCTTAAGGAGGCTTCACACCACTGCCTCCTGTTGGTCATTCCTGATCCCTCAAACCGTGGAGTGCGAGCTGCTTCAGGCGAGCAATCTCCCTGCCTCGCTCAAAATAAGAAGTAAAAAAAAACCCAAGAAAACAAAACCGCAAAAAACAAAACAACCAAAAAAAGAAAAAAAAACCACCCCAAAACTAGACCAAAAAAAACCACACCAAAAAAAAAGAAAAACACAAAAAACCCCCCACACAAAAAATTAAAAAAACCCCACCAAAACCCAAAAGAACTCAAACCAAAACCCTTTAGTTTGTACCACCACATCTCTGAGGGAAAGGCAAATGCTCAGCAAATACAGGTAGGGTTATGAAAACTCCTTCAACTGGCAGCTCCAGACCTACATTTTCACCCAAAACATTATAGCTTTATTTCACTTTAAAGGTATTCTTTGCATGCCACATCGACCATAACTATCTGAATTAACCACCGAGCTAATCAGAAGTGAAACTCAGGAACTCCAAACACATATTTCAGGCAAACAGGGCAAAAAAGGAGAACCCAGTTGGGGTTAAACCGCAGCATACCGAAAACATAATTTGAGGATCCCTTAAAGCCTCTTACCTTCGTCCAGTATTTTTGCATTCAGATCAGGCAGTATTTCTGCTTTTGCTTGTTGCTGTTGCACTGAAGGCAGGTTACTCTCGGGAGAAGAGCGGGGTCCATCCTCGGCGCTGTCGGGCGGGGAACAGCTCCCGAGGGACACCGGCCTGCCCGCCTGCAGCCGGCCCAGAGCCGCCGCCTTCGCAGCGGGCAGCACAGCCCGCGGGGCAGGCCCTGGGCAGGCCGGGCCGGGCAGCACAGCGCCGAGCCTCCGAGCGGCACGGGCCGTGCTCAGCAGGCAGCCCCAGCGGGCGACGTGCCGAGCCCACAGAGCCGTCATGCCCCTCAGCGCAGCATCCTGCGGGCACAGGAAGGCGGCGGAGTGGCACCGGCGCTGCCCCGCCTCGCCCTGGAGCCGGCAGCGTGAGTGCCCCGGCGCTACGGCAGCCCCTCTGCAAAGCACCACCCAGCTGCCGCCCGGCTTCAAACGCGCCGCAAACGGAGGAGCCGGGTCTGAGCCACCGCCCGCCGCCCTCTAGGACGGCCGTTCCCTTGGGGGCATTCCCAATTCCCTTGGGAGCACGGGGGAAGCCCAGCCAGGACCTAAACCCTCCCAGGAGCACGGGGCCCTCCGCGTAAAGCCGTGACTCGCCACAGGGAGGGGAGGCTGAGTCGGGCCGCGCCCGCCGCGCTCCCTTCGCAGGGCAGCCACTGCACGCAGCCTACGGGAGAAGGAGCAGTGCCGCCCGGCCCGGGAGCGGCGGGACCCACGGGGGCCTCACCTGCGTCGCACGGCCCGGCACGGCACGGCACGGCCCACGTGTGCGCCCCGCTCCGGCCCGGCCCGGGCGATACCACTCGGGAGGAAACGGGGGGGGAGCAGGCAGCAGCGTCCTTCTCTCCGCGTGTTGTAAAAGGGCGGTGTGGCGCCGCCGCCCCCCTCCCGCGCTCCGTTGCTCTCTCCCTCCCTCGGCTCGTGGGCGCGGCAGGGCGAGCTCCGCCCCTCGGCGCGGCGGGCGCGGCGCGGCCCCGCTCGGCTCCGCTCGGCGGGACGCGGCGCGGCCGGGCTGGTTCGGGCCGCGCCGCCCCGCGCAACCACAGCCGCGCTGAGACCAGGGGACAGAGGGGGCGAGATGGCGTCGTGCGTGGGGAGCCGGACCCTGAGCAAGGACGACGTAAACTACCGCCTGCACTTCCGCATGATCAACGAGCAGCAGGTGGAGGACATCACGCTGGAGTTCTTCTACCGCCCGCACACCATCACCCTGCTCAGCTTCACCATCCTCAGCCTCATGGCCTTCGCCTTCACCAGGTGCGCGGCCGCCGCGGGGAGCCGCAGCCCCGCCCCTGGGTGCCGGCAGCCCCGGGGGGTCCCGGGCGGGGGATGGCGGGGGTCGGTGCCCGGCCCCCCGAGCCGTGCCGAGCCGTGCCCTGGTGCGCTCCCCGGGCCGGCGCTGCACCGCCCGCGCCCCCTGCGCGGCAGGCCCGTGCTGGAGAGCGGGCATCCTCCCCGCCCTTCCAGAGCGGTTATCATCCCCACTGCGCTTTCTGGGAACTTGTTAATCGTTCTGAGGATCTCTGCTAGAGTCTCTGCTAAAACGTGTGTTTCAGGGAGTTGCCAGAAATGGGCTTTATTAGGCTATCGAGCAGACATCAGGCATGTAGCTGGTTTCCCGGGCGTGCAGCGGACGGCAGCGAGTGTTCTGTGGCACTGCCTGTGCCGGTCTCAGCTTGGCTCCGGCCCTGGCACGGGTGGGCTCAGCCACAGCCTTGGCGCACCACGGCAGGGAGGGCTCTGTGGGCATCGCCCCTGCAGTCATTCATGGCCATCCTGCCAGGAACAGACAGGTTTTTCGGGAACCTTGCTTGAAAACAAAGGGTACAGCAGTGCAGTCTGAGGGCTGTCTTGCATGTTTTTTGAAGTTCTGTATGTTTTTTATTGCCTCCTACTGGATGTGAAGACGATTGCCTAATCCTCCTGTAGACTAAGTTGTGCAGTATGTAGGCAGTGCTTCCTGAGGGGTTTTGGCTAGGTAGTGCAGTGCATTTTAGGCTCATTTAAACTTTTGTAGCACTGTGTGTACACAGTCACAGATTTCAGTGGTCTTGTGGCTTAAACTCTGATGGTGGTGAATCCCCCCCTTGAAAGTGACCTTAAAACATTAATACAATGACAACTCTCCATTTAATGCAAGAAGATTATTATTTGTCACTAAGCCTGATACACTGTTCAGTGTGTAATCTCATTTTATTCTAAGAATCCACATGTATCGTTTTCATCAGCTGTGAAATAATGGCTAAACCTCGCTTGAGTTTAAGGAGCATAAGGAAAAGTAAAATAGTGTAACTGTGGATGGTCTGAGGTATGCCTTTTCTTGTTTCAACATGTGTATGGCCCCAGGGGAGATACTTTTGGTGAGCACATCACTTGGTCTACTTGGATCCCTTCTTAACTCCAAAATCAGAGACATATTTCTGTGCTCTGCTACACTGTTTAATTACAGACCTTTGCTACAAGTGCTCCTTATCCCCTTGCCTGATCACTTTTCTCCCTGAAGGGCTAATTTAGGTCAAAGTTCTGACTCACTATGAAGTTCTCATCACAATGTCATTCTGGAGGATTAATAGATTAGTGGATTGCTCACCTTTGGGGAAGGAATTTTGCCATTAATTCTTTCAAGCAGCGGATGAGCCAAGAAGCATATTCAGCACTTTGGAGTCTTCTAGGCCCAAATAAAATTGCTTCACTTCTGGATGTTTGTTTTCATTTTTCCAAGAGGATTGCTGGTTTGTCCTTCCATTTGTTTTGCTGTCTTTCTGACTTCTTCAGTTTCATTTTTTTTCCCTCTGTCTCTCTCTGCCTCACTTCCTGTGTTTAACTGTCAGTTGACTTTTCTTTAACTCTTCTCTGTTTCTCTTCAGGTTGTAGAAGGTACTCTGATTTTACTTTCTCCCCTCTCCTTCTTCTGCTATTTTCAACTGTTGTAGGAGTTTCATAGATCTCTTGAGTGATACCAGAGTGCTGCCTCTGGGCCTCATTTGGGACACAATCCAAACCATACACACTCCTTGACCAACTGGGGAGGAGGAGATACTTTCCCACATGCTTTACAGTCTGTGCTCCTTTCCATCAGCTTATTGCACTGACTCATGCAATAAGGTGATGTCTTAAGTTCATTTTCCCACTGCCTGGGCACAAGGGCCTGTAGGCTTCCCTGTAAGGTGTCACAAGTGATTCTTTGCTTCCCCTGTGCTGTCAGTTGTTCCGTAGCTGTCCAGGGCAGTTTGTTGAGTGGGGAATTTTCTATGATAGATTTGTGCTGATGTTGTGAAGTAAAATTTAGTTTTTCAGGAACTTCACCATAGACAGAGGAAATTCTGTGTTCCTTAAATTCTTGTCTCTTCTATAATTGTTTTGTGTCAGAATTATGTGGAGGGTTCTGAGAAGCTTAGAAGATGCTTTTCCCTTGTGTGTAGCAAGCCATACATAACATGAAGTCCTCCTTAGGATCACTGAGAGCAGCTGCTACTGTCTTTGAGCTGACAGATAAGGGTGAAACTGAACTTCAGATAGCAGGAATCTTCAGGTATGATGATGGTAATATTTATAATAGTAGTCCAAAAGAAATGTGGTTTTAATTTTTCTATGTTAAAGTGATGAGTAGAGGGTATTCTGTTCTTTAAAGCACATCCTTCTAGAGCTTCTGACAATGGCTGCAGCTTCCTTGGTTGTTTCCTGCTGAATGAGCCAGACAGAGGCTCCTCTGCTTCCATCCTGTGCCTTGGGGCAAAGGTGGGGAAAGGCTCCAGCTTCCCCTGTCCTCTTCCACTCTAAATAGAGATGTGTGGCCCTGTGAGCCCAGAGGCAACTGGCAGGAGTAAGTCCTGGAGGGGATGTTTTGTGGGACACAACAATAGGACTGAAAAGGGTGACAGACTGCTGGTATGAAGCTGCTGGGGTTTGTAGAAGCAGGAGTAAAACCTGTAGGATGTAGAGCTTTTGTCTTCCATATCCCTTGATTAATGGGCTTGATTAAACTGGATTATTGTGTATTTAGGTTTGGCTGAGTTCATGGAAATGTTTTTCCTCTTTCTCCTGCATTCCAAATTTAGTGTCCTAGCTATTTTTTCCTCAACTGAGTACCCCCCCCCCGCTTTTTTTTAAGAGGGATAAAGATTATGCAGTTTTTATGCACTTTTTTTTTTAATATTTCTTCTCTAAAAAGCCACAGAATTGATAAATGCCCTCATAAAGTGGGTTAAAATTGAGAGAATTGTCATGTGTCCTCCCATGTAGGCATTAGAAACTTTGCTTCTGCTGCATGAATGCTTGTGTTTCAAAATCAGAGTCAACAGTTCTTGGGCTATGTGAGGAGATGGTTTAGCACATTTTCCCTATTGCAGCTTGTTATGATTGCATCTTTCTCTTTGGCATTCCCCAAAATAGTTCTTCCAGGTAAACACTGTAATTCTTATACCAGCTAGTGTGCAGCAGCACGTTTCTTGCTCACACCTGTTCTTAACCTGCTTCTGTCAGGAGGATTAGGTGTCTATCCCTTGTGAAATGTATCTGCAAGCCAAAATAAAATGCCTTGCCACTCACTTGGAACAGTTTAACACTGCGTACATCTTTGTTGATTTTTGGGGGAAGTGGTGCCAACATGACTAGGAGAACTTTTCTGAAGCTGAGTAGTACTCAGAATCCTGATATGCAAAGGTGAGGACCTTTAGTCTCACCTGGTGCAGCAGTCAAGTGATGTGATCAGGATGTCTTTCACTTCTTTGTTGGCCGTGATGAATTGATGTGATGCAACTGCAGTTATTTGCTCTATATAAAAAAAATAGTTCATCCTCTTGGTGGCAGCCATGACAGAATGTTCCAGTGTGTTATTTACATGTGTCAGAAGAGGGATGTGGTTTTGCTGTCCGAGGCATCAGAGCTGGAGGCTCTGGCTAGGAAGTGCACTGGATGGCATAAGGTCTTGGGATTGCCAAGGGAGCCAGAGTTAAGCTTTAGGACTTGGAGTTTATAACTGGTATAAGGTGTCAGCCTGTGCAGCATGGCTGCTGGAAAATGACTGGTAAAGCTGAACTCAGCTGGTTTAAAAAAAAACACTGTGGGAAGTCCCTAAGGCCTGCAGAGAAACCATTAGTATTTAATGCACTTTTTCCTTCCATACATTTAAACTAACATAGTGCTTAAATGCCTCACAGTGATGAATGCCTGCTGTGAAGCTGTTAAAGTTCAGTTCTGAGGAAAAGAAAAATAATTTGGCTAAGTGAGAAATATTTTCTAACTGCAGCAAGTATCTAATGTGGAATCATTTATGCTGTCATGGATTCTTTACTGAACCATCCAGAAATGTAACAGATGCACTTCCAGGAAGAGCTTTATACCTTCAAAGTTTGCTAGGAATTATTTTGTTATTGTGTTGTGAATAAATAAAAAATATACTCAAATGAATAAACTGATCCTAAGTACATGCTAACTACCCAGACAATAAAACTGATTTTAGTTGTAGTCAGTTATATACATTATGAAGTATTCACTGTTTATACTATCATAGTCTGAAGTTTGTTTGTTTGTATTACTGAAGTATCCCAGAAGCTGTCTGCTGGTTAGAAAAGTTAGGTGAGGGTTATTTTGTTAATCTTCTACCTGCCTGAAAAGAAAGGGCTCTGTCAAGTGTACCTTGGCATTCCAAACTGAATTCTTAGGTCTCTCTTGTGGCTATAATGTGACAGTAGCACAACTAATGCATGATACTATATTCAGAGCTTTGGCTTGATAGATCTAAAAGCAAATTGATATTTTTCCTTGGGTCTTTTAAGTTGTGCTGTGTCTCTGTTACAGATTCTAAGCTGTACATTCATTATTTGTAAAGACTGATTGTAATCATTATTTCTGCCCTCATCTCAGGCATTTGATGGTTGAAGATAGGCAAAGAGAAATGACAGGTATTGCAAGTACCATCAAAACAGTAGAGGGAAACCTGGGAATTGCATCCAGGCTTCCAGAGGTTTTAGTTTAGGTGTAAAAGTAATTTGATGATGTTTCTATAAGTATTAAAGCAGGAAGATTTTTTTCACCTTATATTAAATTTGGTCATTGCTTTTAAACTCACTTCTAACAATGCTAATAGTTTGCATGTGTTTATTAAATATTTAACCCTCTTGTAAGAAAGAGACACCCAGAAGGGTAGTGTGAAAATCATTCAGTGCAATTACTGTCTTAACTTGTTACTTAATGGGCATGCATATTTCTTATATTTAATTTCCATGTATTCTTTATTTAAATAATATATCTTGAGAGCCTTTTGACTTCATCCTTGTAATGTACTTTAATACTGTGTTGTCTGTCTCTTTAGGGATGATTCTGTACCAGAGGATAATATTTGGAGGGGTATCCTCTCTGTGATTTTCTTCTTTCTAATCATCAGTGTTCTAGCTTTTCCTAATGGTGAGTAAGGTTTATACAGCTTGTACTTCATGTTTTTTTAAATGTGAGTTTCTCTTTATTGCCACTATATTTACTTTTCTTTAAATACCAATTTTCAGTGTATTTTTTTTCTTTACTCATTTGAATTCTTTTATATTAAGGAGCAGTCTAAAAATGGTTGTAGTAATACTGAGCAGAGATAAGTGTTATTTATAGCTTGTTATTTATAGTCTGTATTTAACAAGGAAGTCAAGTTCTCAAAATCAGTGTCCTATTTGCAGATGTGCAGTTGCAGCTCAGATTGTAAGTAGTGATGCCAACAGACCCTTAAATAGTGTTTAGGAGGAATTTGCTTCAGTGTATTTCAACAGAAGTGTAATTCTAAAAGTTCTCAGACACAACATCTTACCAGAAGATAGTAATAGAAATGGTTTAAGTTGCATTTACAATGTAAAACCACAGTTGCTCAGTAGAAGTTAAAGTTGGACAAAAGTTTTGGTAGTTGCTTGAGGAGCATAAAGTAGAAAAATGTAAGAACATTTGTGTGTCACCTAATTCTGTGGAAGAAATGCTTATACATGATTTGTCTGTTTTGGTTTTTTAATTTTTGTTTATTCCTGTCAGCAGAAACGTGAATCTTGAGTCAATCTAAACTGTCTCACAGTTGGCAATGTCCAGGAAAAAACAGAGATCATGTTCAGGGCAGCTTTGTGCTGCAGAGTTGGGATGTGTTTTTCCAACATGTTAAAAATCCTATATGCATACTTTTCACAAAGTGCTGCCTGAAAAACTGAATGCCAGAGAAAAAGGAGCTTTATGCATACAGTGGTGAAAGAGTGGTCTGCAGTGTGTGCTGAAAATATTTGTTGAGCCACTTCTTGCTACCTAAATGTACAATTCATCATTAGACATTTTCCACTTTTACCAGATTTACCTTCTCTACTGTTCACATTAGCTGAGAGGTTTTTAGTCTAATAAATTAGTTTCATCCCTGGTTCTAAAGTAAATCATTTGACACAGGTAAAGAGCATAGGTGTCTTCCTTCTTGTTAGCTTTATATGATGCTCAATTTGGAAATTTCAGCAGGCCTGTTTGGTAACATTTCTTGTTGGCCTGAAGCTAAGCACCATGTTTCTTTGTTAACACAGACAAATTTGTATGGGATATCTTGATTGGGAGCAACCTGCAGTCTGGAAACCAGGTCAGGACATCCTCAGGTGACACCTGAGATGTGGTGTCTGCTGAACAAACAGCATGCTACTGTTCTGGACATGACTCCATAAAAACAGTGAAAAATTGTCTTCATGTTACCAACTGGCAGTCTCCTTTTTCCACTCTGAAATCTGCTGAATTTTTTTTTTTAACAGCATAGAGCTCCAGCTTTCAGGTGTATTACATAGTTTGATGAAGAGCTGATCCATGCTCATGCCAAGTAGTCATAGCTGATATACTCAAAAATAAATTTTGTAGTTTTTACTGATTATCTCCTAATAAGCTTTTTGTTTGCTGTCTATAGGACCCTTTACACGTCCTCATCCTGCTCTATGGAGGATGGTTTTTGGTAAGTTAGTGTTTCCAACTTTTGCACTGATTTTGCAGGACCTGCCTTTTTAGCTTTCTGATGAATGGAATTGTCATGAACCATAATTGTGCATGAAACTTGTGTGAATGTTACTTTCATCCTGCTCCTGAGCAGTTGCTTATAATCTATTCTCAGTTATGTTTGGGAATATCATTGTAGTTACTCTATGTCAGGATGGTGTAAATGAAATCACAAAAAAGGGATTATTCATTCTGATACAGTTTTAATCCTGTTTTGTCCTTCCCAGTCTCCTTCCCCCACATCTTTCCTACTGTCTGCTCTTCCAACTCCAGCTACTGCATATACTGTCTGACTTCTAAACACAGTTGAATAGTTTGTTTCTTTTCATTATTGGCAAAATATGCTGTTACTTTATATGGTGATTAAATTGTATCATTGAATAGGTTAACAATTAATAATATTCTTGACATGTATATATTCATATTCTTAACTTATTTCATTAAAAATACCTGTAAATATCAGTTGCATTCATAGTTTGAAAAATAATTCTGTTAGCTACAAAACTAACAAGTGAAATCCTGTTCCTTAAACATCTGATTTACACAGCAAAATAATGAGGAATTTTATTTTCAAATAATTCGGGGTTCACAGAGCATATGGTAGACTGCATGTTTGATTATTTTTTAGGCAGACTAAATGTTCCTCTCTCCTACCACCTTATATCTAAAAATAAGTAGGTTCCCAAAGTAGCTGATTACTCATCTGTTGACATTGAGAGGATACTGCTGATTAGACAGTACTCATTTAACAAACCTGCTTCTTGGGAAGTTTGGGAAACAGTACTCCTACTGGAAACACTAGGTCCTACTGCTCACTTCAGGTTTCACCACATGTGGAGTGAAAGGTCATTCTCAATGTTGATACTGTCAGAGCTTGACCCTTGTACTTTTGGGAAAAGGCTGCATGCAAAATCAGGAGCAACATTTTTCCCTTTGTAATTCTCCTTCTGGTGTGGTTCATTTAGCCATGTTTCAGTTCTCAGACCCCTTTGGTAGATGAAGGGCAGGACTGGTGCATCCTCAACATTTCCAGATGCACCCTAGGCTGCAGGCTGTGCTTCATTTAGCAGGGTGACATCTGTGGCCCTCGTGTTTCTGGGAGGGACTGCACAGAACCATATAGATACTTCCTGTGCGTGTGTCTCTGAACAAAAGCTGCTTTCTGGTGTGCACTGGGGGCTATCAGCATGTGAGTCCTGGTTATAGTTTAAAAGGCCTTTTTAGAATTGCTGCAGTTTATTTTGAACGGCAGATCCTTAGTTTATTTACATTAATTTTTCTGCCTTCCATGATGTTGCTGCAGGATACATTTGAGGCTGTGGAAATGGTGTTTGTATGCCTCCTCCAAATGTGGTCTTGGATATCTGGGAGCTTGTGAATAATGTAAAGATATGGTCCCAACAAAAGCTTCATCTATCCACACAGCTATACCTAGGACTCAACTTCTAATAAGTTTTTCAGTTAAAAAAAAAAATCCTTATTCAGACCAGAGGTGAGAAATGGAACTCCTAAATGCAGTCGTGTTTCATAATTTATAGTGGTGTGAAAATAAATAATCATATTTATCTTTAAAAGGTTCAAACAGCAAATTTTCCAGCTCACAAAAGTAACTCAGACATGCATTAGTTTATAATTACTCTTTATTACCAGCACAGCTCAGAATTGCCAGGTGGCATTATTAAATTGACCTTTATGTTGAAATCTGTGTAAAGGCTTAGGGACTTACATTAGTGAGACCAAGAATACTTAAAGCAAAGGGACAGAGCTAATGCAATCCTGGATCCTAGTGTATCTCTTTCTAAGGAGCTTCCTGATCACAGCCTTGTATTACACATGTCTAAATTGATCAGACTGATTTTGTTCATGCAGTGGAGCATGTGTTGTATCACTTGTCACAGGAGGGATATGAAGGGCTGAGTGCTCAGACATTGCCATCTGACTGGTGTCTCTTCAGCTTTTCTCTGTGTAGCTGCTGTGTACAGAAATTCATTTGTAGAACAACTGTTTGAAAGCAGCTTTTTGAACTCTGTGTTCCAAGCAGTTTTTTTGTGAGTGAGCATGATTTTAAAACTGAGTCTTTTTGCAGGTCTCAGTGTGCTTTATTTTCTGTTCCTGGTGTTCGTGCTCTTCCTCAACTTTGAGCAGGTGAAAGCAGTGATGTACTGGCTGGACCCTAATCTTCGATATGCCACAAGGGAAGCAGATATTATGGTATGTATCCATGGCACTTTATTGTACATACTTTAGGCTTGTTTTATATGAGTGGGAATGGATAAATCTGAATTTGTTGTCATGAGCAGTGCAAGTTTGTGGCTATACTTGACAGAATCAACAAGTCCTTTGTGTCAGCAATTTATTTACATTGAAATCAGCTGGTGTGAAAAAGAATTTTCTCAGTATATTTTTTTTCCTAATGTAGATGGTTGGATGAGTGTGCCATTTGGAATAGGATATATGTTTGCAGTGGGGTGGCTTTGGATGCTTTTTGGTAATAGATACGAACATGGATACTGAAAATAGACTTAGCAAGGTAATATCTAAATGAAACCTGTATGGTATGTGTCTCAGATCAGGATTTTTGATGCCACAGTGCTGCACTCAAAGAACTTTGGTCTCATCTTGTTGCTCTGAGCTTAGTACATCACTATTGTGCTATGGAGCTTGTGGAGTATGTGTTTGTATGGCAGCTGCAGGACTCTGCTTCCTTCCAGTCAGTCAGCAACTGAGCACTGATCCTGTTACCATTGGGAAATGATTTCCATAGACCATAACCTGGAGTGGCATAGAAAGCCAGGTGTGTTCTTCTGCTCACTGAGCAGCTTGCAAAGAGTTTTCCATGTGGAGAACGTTCCCCTTCAGGTGGGGACACAAACACAGGGAACTGAGGTTGTAAAAGGAGGCCTGGGAGAAGGGTGTGAGTTATGCAGGGAGGCAAGCAGAGCACAGTGTGAGCAGCTGGCCACCAAGCAGAAGAGGAGGCTGCGTGGGGAGGCAAGAGTTGCCAGTCTTGCCCTCCTCATTATCACCTCAAATGACTCCTCACCATGTGACCAACATGGTCCCTTGACCTTGGGTTTGTGCATCTGTCCACCATGGTCACCTGTTGTATTCCAGGTGCTTTTATAGGGCTCATGCCTCATGAGTAGGGAAATTGACTGCTTGTCTTTCACATGTGGCTATTTACTGCTTATGCAAGCCAACACACAGCACCCCATCAGCAGTGGCTGCAAACTCGTGCCCTGTAGCACATGGGGGAATGGAAATCTTTACAGTGCAGTGAGCTCATGTTAGCTGATTGATAGTGAGGGCTGTGTGCAGGCTCCTTGCCTGGAAAACTGCATGCTTCAGGTATTGCACCTCAGCCTGTCAGCAGAACGTGCTGTGCAGCTCTGGGCTGTGACTTTGTGTTCTGCAGGGAACCTCCTGTGCTGCTGGAGGGGCAAGGGCAGCCTGCCCTTAGGATGGGGGGAGGACACATGGCTAAATGGAGCCCCAGCACTGGTGGCACTGGTGCTGCTGAGCAGCAAAAGGCTGCTGAGACAAGGATCTGTTGGTTTGTCAGATTCACCTGGCTCTCCTGTCATTTAAATTAGAAACAGATTCTAACTAGGGGAGGACTTGTATTACTACTGGCACAGAACCACAGTACAGCAGATTCCCTGACTGCAGCAGTCACTGGAAACTTGCCCTGGTCTGCTTTGCAATCCAGATATTGTCATTTGAAGTTGGAGTAAATTTTTAAAGTGCAGTGGTGATGAAGGCTGCAGCTTGGTTGCTTGTACAGGACTAGCAAAGTTGCTTGGGTATAAAAAAATGTTCAGCACATTTCACTGTATGGCTGGCAGAACTGCAGCTGGAAAAATGAGAGAGAGAGGAGAGAGGCCCCAGTAAAAACGAAAAAAGCAAGAGCTGTGGAAAAAAACTTACTTTTGGAGTAGCCTAATTGTGTTCACTCATCATAGGTATCGTGGTGTGCAGCAAGGAGCCTGCACCTTCTGTGGTGCATTCTGTGCTTCTCATGCTGGCAAAGGAGCCAGTTTCAATTCTCCTGGTGCTCTAAAGCTGCAGGATCACCATCCTTAGAACAGGGGTGCACCTTTCTCTGACCAGCAGCACAGGCATGCAAGAAAGCACCAGCAGTAAGGGTTACTTAGAGTAACCTACACAACTCCTGTCATCCCACAGTGGGACTTATCTGCCTCCTGATGGACAGAATTATATGAAATTGTGCATTCTTCTCTTTATGGTGGCCAGGATTTAAATCTTTCTCTGCTATCTCATCTTCAGCTTGATTAATATTCATTTGTGCAGGATTAGCAATAGTTCTGGCCTGAAGGAGAATTCTTGATTTAACAGCACTGAGCAGTGCTGAGTTGTCACCTGCAGGTGGCAATGTGTATTTTAGGAAGATTGAAGAGCAGAGATTTTATAAAATGTGTGTTTCCTCTTAGGAATAGTTCAGTTTGTGTCCAGTGATGAGACAGAACCCCATAACTGCAGCCTCCTGATGGCATACATATTTTTTTTTCTTTTTGGGCACTGATTTCTAGCACTTGCTGTACAACATGTTTGGAGAACCCAGTTTCTTTGTCATTGGTGACTAGAATATTAATTACCATTCTTAAGGAATCTGCTGCTCATCTGCAAAAAAATGTTTTCAAGTTCCCTTTGATCTTCCTCTAAATTTTTTTTCAATTCAAGCCTGTGACTGAATGTCTTCAATATGAATGGGTTCTAGGAAATTGCTTTCATGACGAAAATAAGACACAAAAGATACTCAAGTAAACATTGACATGAGTAACATTATATCAGAAACTGAGGAGGATTGGCCACTAATGAGCCACATCTGAATACCAGACAGCATGAATGTGGAGAAAGGTGGTTATTTCAAACCAAGACTCCAAAGAAAGGCAAATAAGTATTTTCTGGAGTATTGTTTGCTGGTTTTATTGTTATGGATTTTATTGGTTTTGTTGTTTCTCTGTCACTTAGGAAATACATGCTTCTTCAGGCACCAAGGTCCATTCTGTTTCCCTTTAAATTAGAGCTGTACAGTGATGGCACTGAGCCTTAATACTGGAAGTTTTCTGCCACAGTTTAGATGGATAAGAAAATGAAATAGTGCTAATTTTAATACCCTTATAATTCCAGGCTTAATTGTACTGGATGGAAAAATGTTTCTTCTTTCTGAAGTTGTGTGTTGATGGAGCTATTTTGTTCTGGGTTTTTTTTATTTTCCTAACAGGAGTATGCAGTGAACTGTCATGTTATCACCTGGGAGAGAATCCTCAGCCACTTTGATATATTTGCTTTTGGGCATTTCTGGGGCTGGGCTATGAAGGCTCTGCTGATCCGCAGCTATGGGCTCTGCTGGACTATCAGCATCACCTGGGAGCTCACTGAGGTAGGCCACTTTCACCTTAATTATCAGCAAAGGTAAGAGATGTGAATTGGTCTTGGGGGAAGAGTGAATGTTAGTAGAAGGATGGCTCTCTACTTCTCAGTATGGGTTTACATTTTAAGTCTTATAAGCCAGATGCTGAGTAATTTATGCAGCTGAATGAACAGACAACAGCAAGCTGGGTTTTATGCAAGTGATTTATTACTGCTTGAACAGAAAGGAAGTCTAGGTCAGCCTATTTGTGCCATTCATAATTTATTTGCTGCTGTTGTGGGGATCATGCTTCTTTTTCTACTTCACATATTTCCTGATTCAGAGCAACTGTTCTTTTTCACCTTGCAATATCTGTGATGTACTCTCTTGGTCCCTGTACCTCACATACAACATCACACATTGTGTATAGGCATGCATAATGTACAAGTGAAATGGAGTTGAGGGATCTTCTTGATGTAAACATCTGAACTTAGTCTTTAAAATCAGTTTTCTGTAAAGCTTGCTGTCTTGAGAATGCTTGGCTTGTCTGACAAAGCATTTGTAAATTTAGAAACATAGATAAGGATTTATTAATCTAAAATTAAATTTTGGGTTTAAAAATCCTGGTGCTGTGGGTTCCTCTTCAAAACACGTTTTTGTTCTGTAGCATTGAAGGATACTCTGTTTTCTAAGTGATTTTGAAATTGCTCAACATTGGGATTTCACAAGTACCCATTCACAGAAAACATCTCAGCTAGTTATTGTACCAATTTTTTCTCTCTGGAAAATAATGTATTTGGATTTGTTTCACTCATACTCTTATTGTTTATCACACAACCCTCATCTTCAATTTGACACAGCATCAGGTGTCTAGTATTCCCCTTGTTGGAAGGCAGACTATTGGAACAGATAATGTGTTGGACGAGGTTCAAAGCACAGATATGTTATCACCACTCAAATGGATTTTTGATAAATTAAATAATTCAGGAGAGTAATTAGAAACCTCCAGAAGTTATCAGGGCAGTTACACAGGGATTTAGCTGAGTATTTCCTATTAGCATTCACAGATTGCAGCCAGCTCCTTGCTCTGAAATGGGAAACTTGGCTCATGCTCCATACTGTTGGATTAAAGTTGGGAAGCAGGCAGACCTTGGTCTCTCTGTGAGAAAGCAGCTAGAGAGCCTTAGAGGCTGTCAGGCTAACAGCACCTGTGCTCTGGGTCTTGCTGCCTCATTATCTGTAGCTTCTGGTGTCTTTGCCTGGATCTGACTGACATTTGTAG
The DNA here is from genome assembly GCF_014805655.1 of Passer montanus. Lineage (NCBI taxonomy): Eukaryota > Metazoa > Chordata > Aves > Passeriformes > Passeridae > Passer > Passer montanus. The sequence goes on from NW_024366480.1 coordinate 2,429,823, forward strand.
GCTATCACCCCTCTCAGGCTAAATTAATTAAAAATATGAAAGGGAAACTTTACCACGACAATGAACAACACTGTATCACTTGGTTCCTGAAGAGAAACTCAAATTTTCTTTTTTGCAAAGGTTGAAATCCACATAGCTTTGTTAAAGAAAAAAACTGCTTTTGATACACTTTGCTAGAGTTTTCACAGAATTGTCATCGCCACTATTAGTCACTGTAATGTACTGTAAATGGGCCAGCATTCATTCCTGTTGTATACAGAAAACATTCTTGTTCCTTTTCTCAAATCTGATTTTTTTCAGTACTTTATGCTTACATCTCTGAACAAAAGATACTTTATTACAAAATCATACCAATAATCTTCCAATCTTCCATAGCCACAGTGTATGTACATTCACTGACAAGAATTGCACTGTTTTTGTGGAGGTACATTCTTTAGTTCACTATGTATTTTGTTAATTATCTCCTTGAGTATTGTAAAGGAACTGCTCAGCACATGGCTGTCTTGATTTCCTGCCCATAGGTAACTTTTCCAGTCTGTTTTTTTGATTGCAGTGATTTTTCACATAGAATAAGATAATAAAATTATTTTTCTTAAAGGAGAAGGAGAGGCAGTGAATCTGTTTCTAGCTCTTGGTAAAATATGGTTATATATTGCCTTAACTCTGGCCAGTTGTTCCCCTCATTGCATCAGTAGAGTGGATGTCCTCTTAGCTTCTTGAGCCATTCTGTATTAAGTATAGCAGCAAAGCTTGCTGAAATGTTGTCTGAAATGTTGTTGAACTCTTTTTTTTTTTTTTTACAGTCATTAAATTTCCTGAAAATAGAGTTTTGAAATAAAGAAGTCCTCTGTCCTGAACACCACCATGCTTTAGTACTGACAGCTTTTACAAATGCAGCCATTTTACTTGCTGCATCTTGTTGCTGGTTTAGAAAACATACTAGTTAAAACTATTTAGCAAAAATGAAACGAAGATTCTCTTAATTTTATTTTTTTAAAGCACAAACCACCTTATTTCTTCCAAGAAATGCAGTAGTTCTGCTTGTTTCATACATTCTATTAATACATCGTGTATCGTCTTTGAGAGGCCAACAGCTGCATGATGTCCTTATATGCAGCATAGCCTCAACATGAAACAGTGAGAAAGAAACCTCTGATGTCTTGTGTGGTTCTGTTCAAGGCCTTCTGAAGTTAATGGAAGGATGTCCATCAAATTTCAGTGGCTGTGGCTCATGCCCTTGAAGTATGCTGTGTACTGAAAAGCTGATTTTTGAATGTGTACTTTAAAAGTGAATTTATATTAATTCTATGCTGTTCCTCACCCAGAGTCTTTTTGCTGTCTTCTGTAGCTCTTCTTCATGCACCTTCTGCCTAATTTTGCTGAATGCTGGTGGGATCAAGTCATTTTGGACATCCTGCTCTGTAATGGGGGTGGCATCTGGTTGGGCATGGTAGTTTGTCGTTTCTTGGAGATGAGGACCTATCACTGGGCAAGCTTCAAGTAGGTCTAAATTAAACATGATAAACATTGTTTTGCATGTATAAAAATAGCATAGAAACTGCCTGTGCTAACGATGCTGTAATTTTATTTTAGATGTTAAATATCAGTGTGATAGTAATGTTCCTGTATGTGTATGTTTGTAGATGTGACTGTATGTATGACTTTCCTTTGCAATTTTAAGTTATAAGCATGGACAGTACAAAATAGTAAAGCTATTTGCATTTTCAGTTTATTTTGTATACATTAAACTTTGAGGAAGTCAGGGAGCAAAGCAAATTGTGCTTGTTTTCTTGTCATACATTTTTAAACTAGATTTGGGCTCACCTTGGTGATGCATTAGTGTGGCAGTGTGTCAGCACTAGCTGTAATTGCAGTAGGGGCATGGGGCTGGTGGTACCTGTGCTGTGCATTGCCTTACCTCTTAGCTGATGCTGACCTTCTAAAATAAAAGGAGTAAAATAAAGAGGCATTTGTTGTGTAAAAGGGCAACAGCTTGTGGCCTAGTATGTCAGTTCCTAGCTGTCCAGGTATGGTTTGTTCCATAGCTTTTTGCCCCTCTCTTGCCTTCTTCCCTGCTGGTAGCAAGCATGGTTATCTGCACATTGCCAATGGTATACATGAAACAGGGTCAAGTGCAGTGAATTGCCTTGAGAGGTGGAAAAGGAACTCAGTTCTTGACTTCCAGATTTGTACCTTGTGTAAATTTCTGTACTGCTTTTCTTTTTTTATTCACAGATTTGTTAATTACTCTAAGAACCATCCAGCCTTTAGTCTGAATTCAGTTTTCCTGTATTTCTATTAGCGTTGATGGTCCTTCTATTTTTAGAGGGTCACTGAAAGTTCAAACAGCAGACTATCTATGGCACAACTAGTCTTTACTGTCTTTGTGGAATAATTTTTCCTCATGTTCTTTTAAATGCATGAGTAGATTTTTCTGACCTATAACATGATGCTGCTTCATGAGAATGAGAATGTTTTGCCTGTGCCCTTTTAGTTTTTTTTTTTATTTTATTTAATAAATACCGATGTTAAAGTTTAGAAGATTCTCCCTAATCTAAGTTCTCTCTAGCCTAGAAGAATACAAATATTGGAAATATCAAATCTGAGGATTTTTTTTGGGGTTTTGGTGGTGGTTGTTTTTTTTGTTGTTGTTGTTTTTGGTGGGTTTTTTTTTTTTTGTGGGTTTTTTTTGTTGTTGTTTTTTGTTTTTTGTTTTTGTTCTTTGGTCTAGAAGGGCCAGAGAAATAACAGGGTGAAAAATGGCTTCTAGTCCTGCTAGTTCTCCTTCAGAAGAGGAAGCTCTGAGATTTTCTTAGATTCTGTGTCCATTGGATGCTGTTGCTCATCTGAATTAATAGTATCAAAATATTAATATTATCAGTAATATGTCAGATGAGTCTGCATTAAAATCCCCTTTCAAAATGGAATTTAAATCCTTTCTAGCTTTTAACAGTGTTACCACACCTCTCCAGGAGGTTCACATGCATCTGCTGTCAGAACAGCAGGGCTTATGTGTGCTGGAGGTGTAGTATTGTTAAACCTGTGGAGCCAGTCCCTGATACAAATAATGAATAATGAATCTGACAGATTCTTGAAGGATTGATGTCAGTGAGCTCTAGAACAAGGAGCATTTAAGGTAAGAGCAGTTGCAACATAAACCAGGAAGAAATAACCCCTAGTTTTTCCAAGGAAGTTGCAGAATTGCTGTCCTTGTTTCTTTGGGAAGAGAATGATAAATGTGTTTTGTAGTTAGTTACTGAGTTATTGACTGAGGATAGAGAAGACTTTTATAGGAGAATACACACCTTGACTGAAATGCTTAATAGATTATTTTTCTGAATTCTCCCTTGCCTGGTACATAGTTGTGTCTGAGATCTCTGCTGTTGGTCAAAAAAAAGTGATTGTTCCTCAGAAACATCAGTAACAGAGTTGTTGCTTTTTTGTTTTTTTCCTGCTGGCATATTCCTTGTATTTACTCCAGCCATTATTTTTTCCAGGGACATTCACACAACCACAGGGAAAATCAAAAGGGCTGTATTACAGTTCACCCCAGCCAGCTGGACCTACGTCCGCTGGTTTGACCCAAAGTCTTCGTTTCAGAGAGTGGCTGGAGTCTACCTTTTCATGATTATTTGGCAGGTAAGAAATAAATTCTGTGAAGTCTAAGCTGCCATCAGCTCAGTTACTTGTTGGCTATGTTGGACTAAAAAATGTTCTGATGGAATGTCTGTCTGTTGCTGAAGTACACAGTTAAATGAATTGATAATGTGGAATTGGAAAGGGCACTTTGATGGGAGCTATATGGTAGTTCAGGAGTGTAATTACAGAATCTGTGGGAAAAGTCAAACATTACAGATTGCTATATTGGCTTTTTGCAATTGACACAGACGTAAAAACTGCTAGGCAGTGGAGTTTAGGTGGTGAAATTTTAATTTATTTTGGTTTTATTGTGTTGATGTGGCAGGGGATTGTTTGGTTTGTGTGTGGGGTGTTTGTTTGTTTTGCCTTGCTTTTTTGGATTTTTTTCCTTTCCCATTTCCTGTTGAATGGATCACTGATACTCAGAATACTGTCATTGATCTAGCAAGACTCTATAATATCACAAATGGTTTAAAAACTTAAACTTCTGTAATTTAAAAAAAATTCTTAATTCAGTGTTTTAAAGGAAAACCGTCAATATTTAATATAGTTTTCTGAGGTGTGGGTTTTTTTAATATATGATCTGTTCTGCTTCTCTCCCAAAATTGTTTTGGTTATTTATACTTGATTTAGGATATACAAGCTATCAGAAGACCACTCTACAGGGTGAATTAGTGTCTGGTCCCTTAATGAGTTTTGGAAAAGAGAGCAAATACTTTGATAGAGGTTTCTAGGGGAGAATTTTTTTGTTTTAGTAGTATATTACTTGCTTGTCCTAGCAAAAGACAGAGCAGGAATTTCTTATGTTTTCGTTTCCATATTAATCTTTGCACATTTTCTGTACTAATTCATCAGGAGTTATGTAAGTTGAACACTATTAACTAGCTTTTTTTTTGATCTAGCTAACTGAGTTGAACACATTCTTTTTGAAACATATCTTTGTGTTCCAAGCAAGCCACCCTTTAAGCTGGGGGAGAATTCTCTTCATAGGAATCATTACAGCACCCACTGTCAGGTAATTGTTTTTGTTTCAGTGGTTTTTTTCAGTTTAAAGTAGCTTAACTTCTAGGCATCCAAGAACTGCATATAGTTAGTGAATAAGTATGGCACATTTCACAAAATGTATGCTTTTGCCACCATGAAATGCAAAACAATCATCTCTTGTCAATAAAATGTATTTCCTCACAAATAAACTAATGAGGTAAAATGTACATAACAATGTGTTGCCATAGGGATGCAGAGCCAGTCTGTTCCTTCTCCTGTTTGTGTAGCATCACCCTGTTTTGTGAGTTAGCTGCATATATTATCCTTGAGGACTGCCTGTGAAAGTATTCAAGTTAATGAGTCAGGTGCTCCCAAAAGTGTAGATGAGGAAAACCAGAGCTGCTGGTTTTTCTAAGAGCTCCTGATTGTGATTGAGCAGTAGCTTATTATGAGAACAGAAAAGTATATATGCAGCATTGACAGCTGTGTAGAAGCATGAATCTGCTTTTGGTCATGCATGCCATTTTATGTTGTTAACAAAGTTCCTTAATTTCCTTTTTTCCCCCCTTCCATAGTTGGAGGTAGACAGAATGCACACAGATCTGAAGTTAGAAGCAGAGAATTCTCTGTTCATGTCCAAAGTGTTGTTACCTTGGCCAGTTAAATGGCAGCCATGAATTGGTTTAGTCCTCAAGTAGTGTCTTAAGTTATGTGCAGTGATTTCACACTATTAATTAAATCATCCAAAACACCCTGTGAGCTCTTGTATAGGTGAATTTTTATGGGTTTTTTTCCTTTGTAGCACTTGCACACCTGTAGAAGTCTTTGTTCATTAGCAGTCCTTGTATTGTTGGAGTAATAACACTTGTCTTCTCCATCTGTCAGTGGAAATCAGAAACTGAGGAAACTTTGATTCCACTCTTCGGAATTCCCCTCTCTAAACTCTTTAAAGTTTCTGGAGCATAGAGAGCAGAGCAGAATGGTCTCCATAGTGTTTTCAGAATAGTGAAAAATGCTACTGTTCTTGAGAGGAAAATATGCCAGTGGTTAGACCATTCAAACAGGATATGGAATAGCCATATTCTTTCAAGATTCAAACCCACATTTCTCAAGAAAATGCAATTGTTAATAAATAAAAGATAAACTGCGGAAAAAAATGAAGGAGTCTCTAATTCTTTTGAAACTCTTGCAGTTTGCCTGTAAGAATTGGAGACTCGGTGGAGAGGCAGGAGACAAATGCTGCTAGCCTACTAGTTTGGGTCCTTTCCCAGCTCTTGCTCTCAGGATTGTTTTCTGTGTTGTCTCAAGCTATTTGATATATGTGATAATCTGTCCTGCTAGAATTGAAGCCATCTGGTAGACATCCAGAATGATTGCATGTGAATTTAACCATCAGCACTTCATTTTCACTATAGATACATCTGTAACACAAAGTTTTTTTCTATATGTAAATATCCTGGGGACTTTAAACTTCACTGAAGAATTTTCTTTCTTCCCTTCTCAGGCAATACTATGCTTACCTCACAGACACACAGTGCAAGAGGGTGGGAACTCAGTGCTGGGTGTTCGGGTAAGTGTTCTTGCTGCGTTGCTGAAGCACTTGGACAAGTGTTGAGGATGGGTCCAGCACAGGAACAGGCAGTTCCCATGAAGCCAATCCTTGTTTTGGTTTTGCAAGTTCAGAGGAAAGGAAAATTCTGAATTTGGAGGTCGAACATGGGAAGTGATGGACTGAGTAAGGACAACAGAAGGAGTAACTAGGACCTGCTGGATAAAAGCTAGGGTCTTTCAAGGCACCATTGGCCTTTCTACCCATATTCTTAGTCAGGTGAGGAGGAAAAAGCTTTTACCTCTATAGCTTGCCTTTGCTTGATGGTTGTGAGGGTAATGTTTTCCTGGCTGCCAAGGTGGGCATTGCTGCTGTTAGCAGCATCACAGCAGAGGACAGTGAAACAAGCCATGGTTATCCACTGTTTCTGTGAGTGTACTATGAGCCATGGTGACCTTGACTGCAATCTCTTTTTCTCTTAGAGGTTACCTTTAAGTGAAGAGTTTGCATGGTTGCTTCTGAAAAATTGTTAAGGACTACAGAACCCATCATCCTTGGTCCAAAGCTCTCACTGAACATGTTAATGTATTGTGTGTCAATAAATAGATAACCAAACATGTCTGCAGGATTGCTTAACAGGAACTGCAGTAGAACATTCACCGACAGTCTGGTCTAATAGTGGGAAATGTGTATGGAATAAGTATTCTTCTTCCTACTGCTTACTTCTGTAATCTGCTAGAAACAACAGAGCATCATCTGATGACTGCAGAAAAAAGGGGAAATCTTCCAGTAATGTAACTATCTAGAATATAATTTCTGAAGCAATTAAAAGAAGTATATGGAACATTCATCTCTGTGGTAACCAAGGTACTTCTAAAGGCACAAATGGATTTTTAAGCAGCCTAACTATGGGTATAATTAAAATTAGTGCCTTTCATTAGTACGAAACTGTTTCTTTTCAACTTGACATAACTATTGCATCACTCTTGATGGATGTACAGTAAGTGATGTAAAGCATGAACAAGGCCAATGCAACAGCCCTGCTGAAATTGCACTATTTTCATTAAGATGAAGCCTTTCAAAAAGGAAAATCTGTTAGAATGTTACAAGACCATTTTGCTTGAATGAAAACTTACCATATTTAGTTCTATGGAGTACTCTCATCACCCTTCAGCAGGACACTAACACCCTTCACTGTTAGCATCCTTCTTTCTCTTGATTTAACACTTCATCAGCTGTAATAGCTTTCCTATTGTAAAATGTGCTTAACCCAAGTATTCTTGGCAGGAATAACAGAAAGAATGTATAAGTTCAGGGCAAACAGCTGTATTTTTTTTTTAGTCCTTATTTAAAATAGCCTGTTGTTTTGTTTATGCCTTTGAGTGTATCATAACCCTGAGCTTGTTTCCTGATGGTGGTCTTTCTCTTCCCACTCCTGTAGTTTAGTTTCATTATTTTTTTACTCTACAGCTGGATCAGTAAGAATAATATAAAACCAAGAAAGAAAAATAGTTAGTGACTCAAGAGAACAGTACTGCTCTCAGTTTTTTGCTAATATGCATCTCATTGATTTGTGTATTTGTCACTTGGGTGTTACTGCCACATTTTTAAGTTTTGGCCCCAGTATGCTGGAAGTCACATTGAATAGTACAGGGAAAGCTGTGATTTATTGCTTGCACCAGGACCATCTCTGCAATACCAGTGGTTTAGTCAAGCACACATTTTCTTTCCTCTTTCATGGGGGAAACTGGGTCTTCCTTGAAAGGCAGTAGTGCATTTTTTTGTGAACTGGTTATTGAGAGTATTGGTAGGGAATGTGTCCTGCAGTGTCAAGCTTGGGAGACTGGAACACTTGATGTGATGTTGATGGTGTCTGCACATTGGTGAGGAGGAGCTTTCGTGCATTGCTCATATGTACAACCTTAAAGTCTCTATTGAACAAGCTAACTATTACACTTTAAATTTAATAGTGTTTTTCATTATTTGCTTCAGATTGAGATGAGTCACTTTCCTCCACTTTTAATGCAGGTTTTCAGTGTCACTTTTCTACACTTCTGTTGTTAAACATATATAATTTTCTCTTCAGGACCAATACAAACTAGATTTATTTTCATGGCAGACAGTAGAAACTTTGGATTCATAAACAAGTGGTGGAAAAGCCTTCATAGCTTTGAACCTGGAGAGATGTAAACACTTGGTAGCGGGGGAGAGATGGAGATACTTTCCTCTCTGACATTAAAATAATAAAAAAATGTAAAAACTGCAATTTTTTCTCTCACATTTCTCCCCAAATCCTCTGAGGCTGTCGTGTGGACCTGAGTTTACAGATTAACCAGAGCAAACGCATGGATTCTCAGAGAATTTGAAATGTTGTTTCATATGAATTTTCTCATATGTGAAAATATGGGAAATACATGTGAAGCAAACAAACTAGGCAATTTAGAACTGTAGTAAATTTGCATCTAGTAGAGAAATAAACAAAGCACAGTTCTAGTTCATCCATCAGGGGAGTCTGTTGGGTGTTCAGCATGGAAAAGAAATTCATATGTGGCGAGAGCTGAAGCACAGTGGTAGACACAATTGAAGATTCTCTGCTATTGGCAGACACTCCTTGTTCCCTTGAGCCCCATGGAACAGTGAACTGCCAGTCAATCACTTTTGTGTGCTGTTTATGCTGAGAAAAGTATAGAAAGAAAATGATATTTGTCAAAGAATTTCATTTAATGGTGCTGTCAGGGAGGTGTGTGCTCACTAGAGGGTAGTGCTTGTTTAGAGCTGACAGTCTGGGATCTGAGTTGTGAACATGTGAGTTAAATCCTTAGTGTTTTTAATCACTCTCCTCCCTGCTTTCATTTACCCACAGGGTAATTGCCTTCCTTGAAGCTATTGTGTGCATAAAGTTTGGACAAGATCTTTTTTCCAAAACACAAATACTGTATGTTGTGTTTTGGCTTCTCTGTGTGGTAAGTGAAATTTCTCATGTGAAACATAAAGCATGACAAGAGCATTGAAAGCATCTAAATAGCTTCCTCTCTGGAACACTGGCAGCAGGGGATCATTGTGGGGCAGCTGGTAAAGAGCCTTATCCATGTCCTAGTAAAAACAAATGCTAGATTGCTTAGAACTCACATTGAAGGGACTAGAATAACTTTTCTCATTTCTTGACATAGCAGATTACTGGTGCTGAACAATGAAACACACAGTAGTTCTAGGATGCTTTATCTTGATGAGAGATGATGTCAGTTCAATCTAGCTTTGGTGGAGCTTGCTGTAGTGCCTGCTGGAAATGAACAGGAGTTAATGGACAGTGTTAATAAGCAATGTGTGTTGTGCCACACTGAAGTCTTACAGCTACATAAACAACCCTCATTTATCAAGCAAATCATTCTCACTAAGCCTGTAACTTTCTGTACTTCAGTGTGATTACTGCAAATGCAGCATGAAATGCCCATTTTATAACAGTAAATGGACATTTGTCTCACCAGACTTGTAACTCTGATGCCAAGCACATTTTTCATGGTCAGTGAGAAATAAGGCATTTATAATGGGCTGACAGAGAAATACTTCTCCCTTCTAATTGGGACCACTGTTTGAACAGGTGATGGGGAGTCAGAATTTATTGTTCTCTTATTTAGCATGGTGATTTTATTCCTGATACTTCAGAGGAGAAAAGTATTGAATTGCTTCTCAGATCAGAGTACCGCAAAACTAAGTATGTAACCTAGCCTGAAGCATGGGGCAGAGAGGAGGAAAATTTGGTTTTCCCCCAGAACTGTGGCTCCTGATAATATACCTACAAGTGTCTACCAACTGCCTTTGTGTGATGTTGTACAGAGTGTGGACAGAAATCCTGCTGGCAGTGTTTCCTGTGAGTGATCTGGATGTATTTTAGTGCTTCCACTGAGAATTGTTCTGCATACCCCATGGTGGCAGGCTCTGTGTGTAGCTTGAAGTTGACACATGAGTCTTACTCATCCTGACAAAAGGTACAGGGAGAAACAGAGCATGAAAATCTGAATGTGGCATCTCCAGGGACTCTGAGACCTTGAATCAGCAAGGAATTTGGAAAAAGTTCTACAGATAATTTTTCATGTTGTTCTTTTTCTTCTCCTCCCTTGTTTAGGCCTTCACAACTTTCCTGTGTTTATATGGAATGGTTTGGTATGCAGAGTACTACGGCCACCGAGAAAAGGTACTTGTATAAAAGAAGCCTGGGTTTTTTGGGGTTTTTTTTTTTTTTTTTTTTTTTTTTTTTTTCCTGGGGCCCTTGAATAAAAGAAGCCTGGTTTTTTTGGGTGTTTTTTTTTTTTTTTTTTTTTTAATTCCAGAGTGCCTAGATTTTGGAATTCCTCACCAGAGTTAGCATAAATAGGGATAAGGGGGGATGGTCTAGAGTGTAACTGAAGTCAATAGAAAGAACTCTGAATTCAGCAGGCCTTGGACACATCCCAAATTACACTGTGGTTTCTAAAGAATGCTGTCCTCTTAGTTACTCAAAATGAGGCCGTAATTTTAGCAAAGCGTTCAAGGATGAATGGTTAGCTAATGTTCCCATTGTACAGGTGGAATGCTAGGGGAATATTAAGAATACTTGGTTACACAACAGATCATGTGGCAAGTGGTGAGTTCTTACTGTATCCTCTGTGTGGTGCCTTCCAGCTAGGAAGGGAAAAGTCCAAAGTAGTGTCTGAATGTTTTATGAGGACTTCTGCTACAGTTTCTAAGTCCAGTTGCAAATGGGAGGAGTACTGATAACATGAACCACCGGCATCCCAATGACACATGTCCTTGTTTTTGCAGACCTTATCAGAAAGTGAAGACAGTCCATACAGTCCAGATGCTTCCTGGCTTCATTCTAAATTCAGCAGAGGTATTGGTACTACTGTAGCTGTATTCCTGAAATGGTATAATGAAGGCTCAGCACTGGAAAATGAGGCTTGAGAAACTTACCTAGTTTCAGCAGGACTTGTTTTAACATCTCTGCAGGACTAATACAGATAAATAATCTGCAAAACTACTTTTCTTTGCTCACTTTTAAATTCTGATTCTTGGAAATGTATTTATTTTTTAATATGTGAACTGATTTTTTTCTGCTGTTACTCCAGGCCGTTATTGTAGATGTTGGGCATTATGCATGAATACCCAATGTGGAGGTTTAAACATTGATATGATTTAAAATGGAAGATGTTTCACCACTCTGCTATAGCAAACTTCTAATTATTTCTTTTTGTGGGGGGGAGAAGGAAGAATTTTACAGGAGTCTTAAACATTGCTTTAAAAAAAACAGGCCACTAGATGGAGTACAAGTATCAACCAATGTCTATTAGCCTGAAATAATCCATACTGTTAGCACTGTAGCTCTAAAGCCTTACTGCCTTTCAGGTAGGAGTTTGACAGTGTCAACTAAATAAATATGTATATGTATTAAATAAATATTTATTTCTCAGCAGGTCCTGACAATAGTCCACCAAAACATTCAGTCAATAGTGAAAGCCATTCATCTAGAAGGAGGAATCGACACTCCAAATCAAAAGTATCAAATGGAATTGGCAAGAAATAAGAATGGTATCTAAAGACATCCTACAGTGTGGCCAGAAGTGACAAAGAAGATCAGACCTGGCTCTGAATTACCAAATGGAAGATTGATTTTTAATTTCAAGTTTAAAAAAAGGAGGTGTTGAAGAGAAGGATGATGAAGATGGAGCCACCAGTGTAGTGCAGATCGTTGCCTGATGGCACTTGCCATTCACTGATACAAATCTAGTTTCTTCAGTGTGTGGCATCAAAAGTTGATGAAGGGTATATTGGAAAAAAAGTCATTTTATCATAGCAGGTAATCCCTGTTTTGTGTTCAGGTGTTGCAAGGTCATTTTTAATAGATTAGTTGAGGATTTCAACCCAAAGGTTAGCAAACTGATAGTCAGTTGGTGTAGTTGATTGAATTTTTTTTGTTTGGTTTATTGTATTTTTTTCCTAGAAGAGTATGCAACCCTTTGACTAAAAGCAGTTCTGCCCTTCTTTCTCAGTCTCACAACAAAACTTTCCCTTGCAACTGTTAATGAGTATTTAAAAATTCCATATTGCTTGCTTTTATTTAAAGGCTCTTTAGGCCTTATGTTGTCAGGGTTTTGCCAGGAAGGAAATGGGTCCAGGTTTCTTGTAAAGGATGTGAAATTGATCTTCAAACACAGATTTTTTTGTTCTACATTGTCTTCCTGCTTAAGTCATACATACTCAATTTTTTAAAGTTTTAAAATACATATATAAAAATCTGTGTCATAGTAGAGGGCCATGCCGCCTGTCCTCAGTGACAAAGGCCATGTTATTTCATTGTTTTTCCTCCTCTACTCTAGTGTGTTTTGCATTTTCAAGCGTAAATATGTCTTTTTTTCATCTGTGCCACATTGTGTGCAATGTTTCTTCCTACTTCCTTCTATTTGCTTCCATCCTAGCTGGACCCAGAAATCCTCTTGTCTTCAGACTGATACCAGAAACTGCTTTGAAGGCTCAGATGCCCTTCTGAGCTTGGTGATAAGGCAGTTTTTTACTGAAGCCAAGTTGCTTACTATCTCCATAAATGTAATAATTTGTGAAGATTTGCAGTAGTCTTTGGTGTCTGAGCAGCAGCATGATGTGATAGACCCCATTGCATTGGTGTTTCCTATCATGCATCAGATACTCAAAAGCCAAGTCTCTTTTTTTATTTTCTTGCAGGTTGTTTTGTTTGTTTTTTTGGTTTTTTTTTTTTTTTTTTTTTTTGAGGGGTGATTTACTTTTTGTCTGGGTGGTTTTTTGGGGTTTTTTTAATAGATTAATTGTGACATCTAACAAAGCGGATAATTCTCCAGCAGTGATTGTGATGATTAAGTCAAGAGGTTAAGCAATCATGAGCAATCAGTTTCTGTGTTAAGTTATCAAAATGTTTTTGTGCCAATTAAATTTTGGGATTCAAGGCATTCAGAGGGGTAGGTACCTTAAGCAAGGATAAGTAATACCCATTAGTTTCTTAGTTTTTATGAGAAAATAGGATTTGCTTTTTCTTTGACTAATGTTACTGTGATTTGCCACAGGCTAGGTACTAAAGAAGAAATGCAGCAGAGACTTTTATACAAGTGTATGATACTGTAAATAGAAGAAAGTATCCTGTGTAATCCATGAATTCCTATGTGCCACAGATTATCAATGTTTGCAATGCACTTAAGTGTTGCTGCTGAGCTCTTCAGAGGCCTTTAATTTCCTACCCTGCTTTTCAATCAAACATGGAGTGTACAACTTGGAAAGTAATGTAGTAGAAGCTGCTGTATCATCATTGCCACAGTGACATTTAATGTTACATGAAAAAATGTGTTAGGAAGTCTTTCAGGCTCTCCTACAACTACTTGGTTTTCATTCATACTATAGCAATTCCATATATTGCCTTTGTATTTGTAATGTACTACATATTGATGAATGTATTTGTAGATTTCTTTGGATACTGAGACTTGTTATTTCTTTTATTTCCTTGGTTAAAAACTCAGTCTGTGTAAGACTGAAGAATGGCATTGTGAATTTTCTATTGGCTCAATACCAAAGCAAGAGATTTGAAATCTGATGGTTTAGGTATTTTAAGTACTGTGGTTTTCCAATGCGAGAGCCTGTTTTGTACTTGCAAGGGGTATACACACCAACTGTGTATACAAAGCTTATGTGTGTAAACAGATGCTGAAGTACATCATCTACCTGCCTGTGGGGACAAGCACATGTTTTGTAAATGTAGGCCTGGTGCTCATATTGCTGAACTGCACCCTAAAAATACTGGAAAGAGAAATATTGAAGTGTCATCTTGATGGAAGCTGACTTCTGTATAGTATTACAAAAGCTTTGTCCTGTAAAAATGTTGTTTGACAACACATTTAAATTATTTCCAATTAAGTCTTTTTACTTTAAATTTTTGTGTTTGGTTGAGTTTTTTTGGTTGTGTGTGTTGTTTCATTGCGGGGGGTGGGAGGGTCTTGGTTGTTTGTTTTTTGGTTTTTTTTTTGGTTTTTTTTGGGGGGTGGGAGGGTCTTGGTTGTTTGGAGGTTTTTTTGGTTATTATTTGTTTTGGGGGTTTGGGATATTTTTTTGGGTTTTTTTTTGGCTTGTGTTTTTGGGTTTTTTTCTTTCTTTACTTTAAAAGGGAGATTGCCATTTACCAAGCAGCACTTGAATAGTTTACTGAAGTTTCCCTTTTCCCTAGCAATGTCTCCTCTGTCAGCAGTTCTGGCTGGAATTCACATGTGTTCTCACAGGTCCTCCACTGACTTTGTCTCCTCTATCAGCAGTTCTGGCTGGAATTCACATGTGTTCTCACAGGTCCTCCACTGACAACTGTATTTTCAGCCCATCACTTTGGATGTGAGCTTTGCACTGGAAGTCATTGGAAAGGTGCTTTTGATCACTGCCATAAAATTAGTGATTCCAGTTTTATCAGCTACTGTGCTGTTGCTGAATTCTGTATGTGTGTAACACCTATAAATCACTGAGCTGTTTAGCAACAAGCATCCATGTGTGAGTTCTGCTGCTTGAACAGTGTTTTGTAACAGTCATGGATGTGCTGTCCTGTTTTAAACTGCTTGTTCTGCCACAGCCTCTCATTCCTGCTTTCCTGCTTCTGATGTTCTTTCCTTTCTCTGTCCTCCAGTGATCTCCCGTGCTGCTGTGGAGAGGTTGGAGTTGGCCCTCCAGAGGCTGTCCATCAATGTCAGTCATTGAAGGGAGGCTGATTTGAGGCAGCGTGGTGTAAGCAGAGGGTAGTGGCAAGAACTTTAAGTAGTAGATTAAATAAAAATGGAGAGTTTTAAAATAGATTTATACAGTGAACCAGAGCTCATGTTGAGTACTGAATTCCAGTATTAAGGTTGCTGCACGGATCATACACCACATCTTATTTAATATTTTGAGGTATGGTTTCAACCAGTTCTTTTGTTACTCTTCTGTGAAGATCATCATTTGATGTTCCAGCTGTTAAAGCTTTATTTTTTTTTACTTTGTTTTACAGATGTTACCACATATTAAATATTTTTTAAATAGAATTGCTCTGTATTGATTGCAAAGTATTGTATTTTGCAATAATTGTGTAAATCAACCCGTGTCACTGGTATGTGTTTGTCTGTACCTGTGAGGCATAAGAAATTGACATACTGCCTTTAGAAGTTCTTATGTTTTATTCTAAGTAAATTAATTTTGACAAATGCAATGGTTCCTGAGCAGCCTACAGTGCACTGTAAGGTTTTGCTGTAATTTATTATTTTGGAGCAGCAGATCTGATAACAAGAACAGTTACATTATCCCTTCTGAAATTTATCTACTTCTTGTCTTAGTGGTTCTTTTTAGTATTTATTTATTATTGGATGGGAGAGCTGAGTTGCAAGATGGTCTCATGACAGACCTTCAAGGAAGAAACAAGGCCTCCTGTACAAGGGCTGTAGGACAGGCTGTCACCAAGTAAACAGCCAGTGTAAAGGTGCCACTGAGTGCCTAAAACGCTTTGGCTTCCACTGCAGACAGTTCCCACAACAGTTTCCAGTTCTGTTATACCTCAGACCTGTTGTGAGCTGTTGGTTGCTCTTCAGAGCCAGATGTGTAGCTTGCAAAGCAGCACAGCTTTCCTTTTCTTCTTCAGTTCCTTCTCTGTACAGACTTTGAATACTGGGACTTTCTGATTTGCTGGGAAGGACTTTCCTTCAATGTGACTTACCTTTCTGAATTCTGGTTTACAGAGAGGCCATACCTTCTGAGGTTGTAGGAAAGTTAGGGATAGCCTAACTTAAGGACTTCAGCTTGTTCATTGTGTGGGAAGAACAGCTAAAAGTCAAGTGTTCAGTTTGTAAACATCTGAAGGGTGGGAAATACCTGATTAAAAAATTTATAGGAGCCACCTCTCTCAGAATACTGCTTACCACATTAGAGAAGGGGAGGGTGTTTATCTTTTCATTCTTCATTAAAGCATTAAAAATACTGGGGAAAAATTGGAACAGTGGAAGAAACTTTGTATAAGAAGCAATGTTTCAAAAATGTGCTCTTTTGTAAGCATGGAGCTCTACTACATTTGAACATTGATCAGTCTTTGTTTTATGTCTTGGTAGTTGCTGTTGAGGGTGGAGCTTAATCAGCAGTGTCAGATGAGCCTAGTGGCTTCATTTGTGCTCAGTCGCCCTTGGCACAACTTGCACACTGTTAAGATCATATGATTTGGGCCAGACCAGAAGCTGGAGCCAAAAGCTGGCAGCGTGATTGAAATAGGTGTTGGTGTGCCTAATTCAGTGTCTGAGTGCTCACATTCAGCTACGTCCTGTTCTTGTATGCATAGGCCTAAGCACGACTCTCCTGAGCCACCTGTTCCCTCTGGTATTTGCTGTAGCTCTCTAAGGAACACACATTTAGTTTTAACCAGAGGTTTCTGAGCTGCTTGGATGCTCAAAATGCCTCCTGCAGTACACTGGCTCCCTTTGTCTGCAGGTGTGATCTGCCTTCTTATCCACATCACAGTTTTGTTCTCTGGAGCCAGGGCAGGCTCTGGTTCTAATTCAGCAAATTAATGTAAATCCCTCAAGGTGCAGTGGAAATGTGTTTTGGACAAACACCCTGCCCATGTTTCTCACTTTTGCTTTAGCATGGCTGCTCAGGAATTGGGCACTTACATATTACTCAAAGAAAGTACAAAACCATAAGGTCTTCATACAGTGGGCTAAAAAGTACAAGGACAACCAGACTCCTGGCTTATGCCCAGCAGGGTCATGGTCTGTCACCTTTATGCCTGCTCACTCCTCTGTCAGTGCTCTGGCTGCAGGTGCACCTCAGGTGCCTCCCCCTGTGCTGCTTTCATTTGTATGAGCTCCCCCAAAGCCAGCTGATAGTCAGGCTGTGCTGCTTCCAGCTTTTTTTGGACTAAGTGACACACCTTTCAGACATGTCAGCACAGCTGGGGCCAGAGGGCTTACCATTGGCAGTAGGAAGAGAATAAGTAGGATAAGAAGTTGGCTTTCAGGCTTGCTCATGTTTTCTGTTGTACCAATGAAGCCAGTAACCTGCCTGTACGTAAAAGCTGATGCATAAACCATGAGGGTGACTAGGAACCCAGTTTGGGTCTGGAGAAAGTGGTTTGGTTTGGTTTGGTTTGTTTGTTTCTGGATGATTCTAGATCTGCTGTTGTTTTTTTGCAATTATGCTATCCATTTGAAGAACCTCACAAAGAGTAGATCCTGCACAAGTCTCCTGTTGTATGTTTGTGACCTCTCTGTTCACTTTGGGCAACTGCTCAGCAAAATGCATCAAATTCCTTTGTACTCTGAGTCCTAGTCATGATTATCTTAAAGAACTTCAGAAATTTGAGGTGTTAATTTTTATTTCCAGTTCCTTCCTGTGTCTTTAATTTGGACTGTATCTTCTCCTGTTTCTATCATTTTGCAGTGAAAGACAAGAACTGGTCTCTCATGGTTGGATTTTGTTTTTCTCACAAAGGAGCAGTCTTGCCCTCAACAGTCTAAATTATATTATGGTAAGACCAAGTGAGTTTTTACTTCAATGCAGAAAAAAAGCAAGTGTGGGAAAGAATGCAAATTATAAACATTGAATTCCTATAATCAGCAACAATGTGAGTGCCAGACTATACTAAGGATACACATGGGTTCAATTTTCATCGTTTTTGAGGATCTCAGTTTTCAGAAGATCATGAAATAACTGGATGGCTTATTTAATGTTTTTAGAGTAGGGGAATTTACAGCAGCAGCATTCCTGTGGCTGTGATCCAAAGTATGTTCTACAACTGCTGTGCCCTCCAGTTCAGCATTTTAGAGGTTCTTGCTCAAAAAACAATGCATAAAATAGTTGTGTGCATTTGTATATGTTCATATAAATCTACCAGATGAACTTTCTCATCAAAATGCTCGAGCCTGGTTCAGTACAAAATCTGTGACAATGACTACACCACACCTGAGTATTTGGAAGCATCCAAGTCTGTCTGTACCCCTGGAAGGTCCAGGAGCAGCAGGCATTAATCTCAGTTGCAGCCCCTAGGTGATGCTGTAACACAAACACACAAAGAATATGACCTGGATTTTCAAATGTTGCTTCTAATTTTGGGCCACTGGCTTTAGCCACCCAGGCTTGGTTTTAAAGATTTCATAACTCCCATTGACTTTAATTACAAGTGCCATACACACAGTCCTGCAAAGTGCCCTTGTTGTCAAACTTGCTACAGAAAAACCAAAGCAAAAGAAAATCAAATGAGTAGCTTTGAGAAGACTTTTATTTAAAGCATTAAATGATAGCTCTAGACTTTGGAGAGCAAGAGCAATAGACTTCTCTTCTGGTTTCCACTGTACACAGACTACCAATTTCTTGTCCTAGTACCTTGCTGATTTGAAGGCAGGACTGCTTCCCCCCGAGGATCTTTGGGATGAAGCTCTGTGCAGGGTTCTTATGGCTTCCCTCCTATTCCCACTGGGCTTTGTGTAGGGCCCTGGGAGGGTTAGGATGACTACTGTTTGAAAAGATGGTTTGGTTTTTGTTCCCAGGAGCTCAGCTGAGCAAGGGCATGGTCTCTAGTGCTGCCCATTCCCTTGAGTTTGTGGCTGTAGCCACGAAGTTGTGAGTTATCTCCTTGCTTGGATGAGCCTGTCCCTCATCCCTGCCAATCTCTCTGGGACAGGGAAGCCACTGGGTGCAGATTGTTACTGCTTTGTGTCTTCATGAGGCTCAGAGTTTTGGATGGCTCAGAGTGTTTATCAGCAAGCATTCAAAACTTCATACCATCTGCAAAGAATTCCCATTTCTCCTTAAAGTGCCATTTTTTCTAAAGATTTGAAAAATCCTTCTGGTCACAAACCTCAACAAGGCACCCAACTTGTACCAATTGCTATGACTTCTATCTATTAATGCTAGATGGCTATTGGGGAAAAAAATAATTTAACTTTTATATGGTCAGCTGGAAGAAGAAATTGCAGTTGTCATTCCTTGCAGGAGGAACCAGTGTCCTTGCTCTTCTCAATCTGGTTCTACATAGGGAAGCCACTAATATAAGTAAGCCTATATTGGTTTTTGTTGTAGCCTGACTTCAGTACTTAATGGAGAGGAGAAAGAATACAGTGAAAAATATTACTAAGAGTCATATTTTTCCATTAATCAAATAAATAACCTGGAAGAAAACCAAGACCTTTTATTACATTAGCTGAGACAGTTGGGTTTGTGTTTTTTTCTTATTTATGTGCTGTAAGGGTTGTAGGTGATGCAAAATGATGCTTATAACTTTTTAAATACTATTATTTCTGCCCTTTTGCTGACTTTGCCATATTTGGCTCCCAAATCCACATCTATGCATTCCATTTGCCCACATTTAAAATGCATCTGGAATAGCAGGACAGAGGTTGGGGTGGAGAAACCAGATAGAGCTGAATTGCAATTTCCTGGTGACATGTTCTCTAAACATCCCAAAATATCTCTCAGGGTGAAATGTTCCACTCGGTGACTTTGGGTTTCGGCAGCACACGCTGTTCATTCAGTCCCAGTGCTTCTCACAGGGATGGTAACATGATTACCAGTAATGATCTTTCATGCTGTAGAGTTTTTTTTCTTGTACCACTTCCATGTTGAAGAAATCTCTTTGGAACAATGCATAGGTCATTGCAAACTTGATGGGGGAGTGGCCAGTAAGTTCACGTTAAAGAACAGAAGTGGGGACAAAGGGTAAGTCACTTGTCTACATTTCCTCAGGAAGCTGAAGACAAAGAGAAGAGTAAAATCCCAGACCTTTGGGTTCCATGCTGCTACCTGAAAATTACCATGGGACTTCCTAATAAAGGGCTTGTGTTGTGTAGTAACTCCAAGAATATTATCCACTCTCTTAGTCCTTAAAAATGAAAATATAATGTGAGATGGAACAGGAGCAAGGTGATACCCCCTCCGTTCTTATATTCTGATCTTCATTTCATTTTGTTTCACTGGCTTACTTCAATTTACCTACCTTTTCCAGTGAGCTTTCTGACCAATACCCTGGCTGTTGATGTAGAATTAGGGTTTCCTAAAGGTGGATCAACACAGATAGGGCAAAGGAGAAGATCTTGCATAGAAACTGGGAAAACTCATTGAGAGCCCTGTGGAGGACTTGGGGTTCTGGTGGGTGAAAAACTGGACATGATGCAGCAATGTGTACTCCAAATGAAAGCCAAATGTGTCCTGGGCTGCATCCAAAGCAGAGAGGCCAGCAGGGCAAGGGAGGGGATTCAGCCCCTCTGGTGAGACCCCCACTGCAGGGCTGTGCACAGCTCTTGGGTGGAGCTCCAGAGGAGCCTGTTTGCTGTGGGCTTTTTGCCCAGGCATCCAATGCCTTCCTGCATGAAGAAACTGTAGTTTGTGAAAGTGGATGATTTGGTAAAGGCCTGCCACTAACACCAGGATCTTAAGGCCCTCATGGTTTTGGTTTCGCATTTATTGCAATTGCTGAGTGAGCTGATCTTTGCATGAGGGTGTTTTCCCTGTTTTGTTATAGCAAGTATTAAAGAGATAATGACCCAAGGGTCTTTGTACCAGGTTAAAAAGTTTCAATTTATGCTTCTTAAATATTCTTCTTGAGCCTGTCAGGCCCTGGTGTTTGTTTCCATCAGCCATGCTCTTCTACCTTGACACATCAGAGATCTTTTGTTAAGGACTAATTACTTTTTGAACTTGATAAGAGGATAACAGCCACTTTAAAGTGAAAAGAAAAAGGTACTAAAATAAAGCCTTTGTTTCTGAGCTGGGTTCGTGGCTCATCTCTATCCTTCCATCTAAAATGGTCCCACAAGGCTTCAGCTTTGAACGGGTGACAGATGTGTCCTGGTGACAGTCTGGATCAGCCTCTCTTCTGCTCCCTTAACAAAGACTTTTCACTCTTCTCCCTCAGCAGCCATGCCACTTTCTGTCATGCAGCAGCCAGCCTCTCCCAGCAGCAGGATGGGATGCTTGGATTCATCTCCACTTAAGATAATTGACAGAAGAGCCTTAATTAGGTGCGGAGTCCCCCGTAGGCTTCCTTGCCAGTCTAGAGTATTCTATAGGCATCTTCAAAGAGGAAGGGAGGTTGCAGATGGTTTAATCCTTCTCTGGAGTTGCAGGTGACCTCCAAAGGAGCCTTCAGTGCTGAGAGCAGGTGTGTAGCTACACCAGCCTTCTTCACATTGCATCACCTCCTGCAAGCACCCAGATTGCAAAGGATGAGTCCAGGTACATGCTCCTGGTGCTCCACTGATTTGAGGCATCCACCTCTTTTCCTCACTGGTCCTCACAGCATGATGCTGATTTCTAGATGCAGGAATACTGTACTTCAGCAATGGATAATTCCATCTGATGAGATGGGAATTACATGTCACCCCTCTTCCTGATGGTGTCCTTTTCGGATGCTGCTGATACTCAGAGCCCATTACAGCATAAAAAAGGAAACTAAGGGTTCCATGCTGGAATGACATTCACTTGTTTTCTTACAGGACCTGCTAAATTTGAGGCTGTATTCCTACTAGTGTGATAAGCAATATTCAGCCTGTCAAAAGATAAGAAACAAACATTTCTTTCTTTCTGTTTTCAATTCTCCCAAGCTGTAACTCATCTTCTCCAGCTTCCTTTAGCTGTTAGAAGAGGGTTAAACAACCTCACTAGGAAGCAGAGAACTTTATCATAGCTAAAGAGGATTAGCACATGCATAATCCCTTTACAAAGCCACTTGCCTTCCAACTCCAGTGTGTAAAAATAAAAAAAGGATTGGATCAATGTTATTTTTCTTACATCTAATTCAAGAACAATAGAGCACATTAAGTAATTAAAATGTTCACCTGTAAGGTGCTTAAAAGCAAGGCTGCTGGCAGATATATAATTAGCTCCAGTTAGCTGCTTGCTTGTTTACTTCCATTAATTTGCCCATAGTGGGGTCTTTGGGCTTGGAGCTTTATTTAGAAAACATTTTATTATTGAATGAAGCAGTGCCGTGGATAGGCAGGGACCAAAGACAGAAAAACAGAAATTAGATAATTTACTGAGCCAACGTACATGCTAACATAGGATATTTCAGGTTCTCCTTGTTATGCCGTCTTAACCTTCTGGCAATTTATCTTTTGTCAAAACTACAGCTCTTAACAGGTTGGGTAAAATCACCCCAAATGTTACTAATTTTCTTGTGTTGCCTTTCTTCTGCAGAGGACCCAGTCTGTTCTGCTTGTCTCTGCACATGACATGCAAAACAGCAGGCTTTCAGCTTTCTTTAAAGGAAGGATGACTTAGAAAGATGCAGAGCTGTGCATTCCCAGACCATGACAGCATTCTGAAAACAAGGAACATATCAGGACTACTATCTGTGCCATTTTTGTGGATGCCTGTGAAGGGGTGAAGAGCAGGATTTTTGCCTGGTTTCCCATGTTACCTCTGCCAGACTCCTGACTGCCCAAAAACCAGGGGCTGTGGGTTGACAGACCCTGGCAGGACAGACAGACACAGACCTTAGTGTGTGGGACAGGAGAGAATGGCAGGCTGCAGCTAACAGCTCCCTTGCTATGAGCTACAGGCATTGCTGCCCATGGGTCACGACAAGTAATTTTGCATGGTTTATATAAAATGTCTTGGAAAAATCTGGCAGCACTAGGAAAACAAACCCTGGGAATGATTTACAGTTATTTATTGTTTGTCCATGTGAAGGGGTGACTCTGCAGAAGAGCCCACAAACAGTGTTTGTGATCTGAGTAAGACATATGGAAGATCATGACTGACACCAGGGAGGAGAGGGAAATAATATTAAACTGATGTTGTATGAGCACTGTAGAGGAAGTGAGTCTTTAAAGTGTGAAACCTCCAGCACTGGAAAAGATAAGCAGTGCCTGCAGAAATCAGCTTGTGAGATCTGTTTCTCTTGCTAAGCCGCCTTTGAAGATTGAGGGGCTGTTTTGCTTTCAGTACCCCCAGGGAAGTTTTCCCTCCTTTCTAGTCTTGCCATTGATCTGAGCTACACTCCCAGATCTGTAGGTGACTGTACTCCTGTGGCAGGCTGTGATAAAGCCCAGTGGTTTTTTGAACAATATAAATGATTGTACTTCACCTCCCTGTAGGTCTCGAGTTCAACAGCCACAGGAGACTGAGCCTGTCAGCAAATGAGCCCTTCATGGCTTCTGCTTCCTTAGTGAAGTGTTGGTTTCATGGCTCCTGACAAGTTCATCTCGATATAAAAATGTGTCCAAGTTGACTCTTCCCCCTCCCTTTTTCCTTTTCCTGTGGAAAACTTTTCTTTGCTGTCCTGTATTTATTCTCTTGCTCAGGGATCAAGGACTAAACATGTGCCTGCCAGCTCCCCTGCCGAGTCCAGGGCTCCGCCTTCCCTCCAGGGACTTTAAGAAATTTGTTGAAGTGGCCTTGGACAGACTAAAAATCTGGAGAAGCTCCTCCATCACAGAATCATGGAATATTCTGAGTTGGAAGTGACCCACAAGGATCATCCGGTCCAACTCTTAGGTGAATCACAGCCTGCTTCAGCCTTTCCAGCTGTCAGCAAGCAGGAACCAGATGTGGACAGCTGCTGATCTAGTACAAGGCCACCAAGGCCAGGACAGTTTTATCAAAGGTGGATCCATCCATCCATCCATCCATCCATCCATCCATCCATCCATCCATCCATCCATCCATCCGCCCACTCATATGAATTTTAAGGCCAAGTTACTCAGGTTACCTATTTATACCCACAACTGACTAGCTGTGATTCAAAGGATGAACTAGAGGATGTGCTATCCGGAAGATGTTCTCTTTTAAATCTGTTTCTCACTGTGGGGCAGAAGTTGCTTAATGCAAGGTTGTCATCTGGTGCCTGTGACACTTGACTGGTGTCACAGCTTGATGTCTCCAGCAACATCAGACCTACCAGATCAACAGGGATGACATCTCATCTCAGCTCCCCCAGCCTACAGCCACACAAACACCTTTCCTTGCAGAGCACCTGCTGCTTTCCTGAGTGGGCCCAGCCAGAGCCATGCCTGGAAAGCTTGGGACCTCTTGTCCTGCTCTGCTCTGGAGCTTGCACACCCCCAGCACTGCAGGGTGTCACAGCCCACCTGCTGCTCCTGCTCTCAGCTGGCAGCCAGGCACATGTACAAGGCCTTGAAACAACTCGGGCAACATGCACGGGGTGGAAAGAGGACAAATCCCAGATATATTGTTTTCCCCTTCTTTTCTATCCCTTAATCTTTTCTCTGGCAGCCTGTGTTTGACTGATAGCGAGTCCACATCAGCTAATCACAGCGTGTCCTGAGTATCTCCAGCTGTTCCTTGACAAATGATGAAGAAAGTGGCAGAGCTCGACTCTCATCAAAGAGACCCTTGGTCTCTGAGCTTCCCCAGAGGGCGTGGAGGCAGCAAGTGGCACACTCAGCCACTGTCCCATGCAGACATCCTCCCTCCAGCCTGCACATCAGCAATGGGGAGTCCTACCAGGGAGCCCCAAACCAGGCTTGAGTGGGAGGCTGCAGGAGTGAAACAGGGTCTTGTTGACCAAGCAACAGAGCCAGCTACCTCAGGGGGGACAGAGGTGCTGTGAGTGCAAGAGCAGGCCAAGAAACCAGCCAGCTCCATCAGAAACACCTATGGGAACAGCTGGGTCAGAGCAGGAACTTGAAGCCACATCTCTAAATTAGAAACTATAGACCCTGAGAGACTGACTTGGAAATGGGACAAAAGGTAGCAATTGTGTTTGTTTGCCTCGCCCTCTGACTTCACCCTTCCTGTTTCAGATGGGTCACCCTGACTTCATTTTCAGACTTCATGGAACCACTATGAAGTCTGGATAAGTAAGAGCACTGAGGGCTTTCCTGCTAGGTTTGCAAATGCATTTGGGCTTGGATTCAATGGGGTGTAAAATATCTTCAACTGTATTTCTTTCCCCTGGTCCTGAAGTATGGTGTTTCATTTACAAATCTTTCAGGCTGCAGTGGTGTGACCAAAAGGGCCAGTACAGGAGTGCATGGGGCTGTGGCTGGAGAAATCTGATGTGGTGTTTTCCAGTTAAGCTAAATCTCTTCCTCCCCAGCAGGGTTAAAGTTAACTCAGCTGTGCAAACTCATTTATATTCAGCCACACGTGGCTATAAATGGTACTTTTTGTTCCTGACAAATATGAATATAGTATTTGCTCTGAAAACTCACCATTTCTCATGATAAATCTTTCCCCCTTGCCATTTGTCTCCAAGATGTTGAATTTTACTTGGCAGATGGACAGTGCAGGAGGGTGGCCATGCTGCGTGGGAAAGACTGAGTGCTGGGGATATGGGGCATCCTCTTTTCTTCTGAACTCTTGTGCAAGTTTTACTCATTTAATATAGTGAAATGCAAATGGCAAAAAAAAAAAAAAAAAAGTTCTTCCAAGCTGTTGAGGACAAAGGGAAGATATCTTCCAGTGAGAGGATGGACAGAATAGATACAGTCCCTGACAGAAAACTTGTTTCATCTTATCTTCCAGCTTGGAGATTGGATTTAAATAAGGGAGCTGACAGGACTCAGAGCTGTTATTCAAAGGTGTAGTGTATTTTTTCAGCTGCCCTTTCTGTACTGCTGGGTCTGTACTCTGGATATAATGGCCTGGCACACAGACTTTCCTAACTAACTGGAAGAGAGCTCACACATTGACTTGACTGGTGGTTGTTACCAAAGAACATCCATCATGACTAGTATGTCACAGGACCCATTATATAATTTTTGATAGCATTAAGAAAGCCATATCTCACACATCTCTCAATTACTCAGGCAGTCTTGCCACTGCATAACAGAGCAGTTAAATTTTCAAGAATTTGAAAATTTAACTTTTAAAACCTTCCCACTCTCAAAAGCAGCAAGCTCTGGAATGACTTCATTTTGTTCTGGAATTATCATCTCAATCCTTTAAAAACTATAACATTATCTACATAATGCCAGTCAGACAAACCCATCTAAGTAATTTCTGCTTAAGCTTGGGAAATAATGGAAAAACTCTCCATATGAATATTTCATGTTATAATGTCAGAAAATACATATATATAGGTGTATGTATATATGTGAACAATTGCATATCATTTCCCTTGCTCTGTGAAAATAATGAAGAAAGATTATTAGATAATATTATGCTGTTGGCCACAGAGCTGTTGTTCTCAGCACAGAAGGGCTGACTTTGCATTCTGCCTGTTTACAAACCCGACACATTAACCACAGGCACAGAACTGAGGAGCGCAGGAGAAATGGAAAAGCTATTCAAGAAGCTGGCAGTTGACAACGGGATCTTGAAAAATTATTTCCTTGGACTCAACTAAATTTCTTCTTCCCCCTTTCCAGACAGGGCTCTGCTAGGAGACAGTTTGGTTCACTGTGGTTGAACCAGCTGTTGAAATCCCAGCCAGCTCCTGAGTAAGCAAAAAACTAATCAGGAGTTGCCTTCAGCAAGCTTTGCTTTCCCAAGCACTGCTGTCTCCTCGCTCAGGCAGTGTGCTGCCCACCACCAAAGCAACAGGCATCTGACTCCTGCCTGGCTCTTGAGCAGGTGCCTCTGCCTCCTGGCCCCCTGCCACTCCCTGTCCCTGCATTGGGTCCTCTCAAACCATCTACAGCAGTAAAAGGTTTCTAATGCTCTGATGGCTTAGACTCCAGACTTCTGCCAGCGCAACACTGCTGGTCTAGGAGCAGGGGTACCTGCAGCCCTGACAAACAGAACATCTTTCACCAAGGGGCCAAGAGTCAGAGCCTCCTGATGGGCTGTTCATGGCCTGGGCAAGGAGGTGCTCAGGGAAGCAGAGCTTACTGAAGACAGTTTCTGATTAGTTTATAACTCACACAGGAGTTGGCTGGGATTTCAACTGTAGGTTACAAATCCTGTTCAAAGACCTCAATTCTGTCTGCTCTTTCACCTTAGAGTTAAGTACATCTGTGCACCTTGAAAACCAGAGCCAGCCCTGGATTCAAAGGCTGAGGCAGAATTCAAGCTCTGAAAATACAGGCTGTCATTCCCATTATTATTTTCTGGCAATCCTGTTCCCATGTCCTCACCTTTAACCAAAGAGAGAATACTCCAAGGCAGCAGAACAACACTGCATGCCCCCTCTCCATGCCATTTCTGACAGGACCAATCTGCATTCAAAGGGGCTGGTGTTTCCCTGCTGGCTGCCCACCCTCTCTCACTGTGGGACACTGGGTGTCCCCACCAAGGCTGAATGGGGCACTGCAAAGCCACCCCACCTCTTCCAGCTGCACAGAGCCAAGCTCAAGCTTGCCCTGCCTTATGGTTCTGCTGCGAATTGTGTGGAAACTGCAGAGATGCTTAGGCTGGACACACAGATTTAGCAGTTTAAACACAAGCCTAGCTAGGGCTTGCACTGAAGTCCTGTCCCTGATGTAGCACCAGACACGAGGACACCTGTGGCTGTGTACCTGGGGTCCTCCTGCTGCAGAGGTGGCCCCAGCTGGATCTCTCCAGTGGTCCTTCTCACTCACATGTGCTGCAAACTCTTCTCCATTGATTAGATAAGAGGAATTGCCCATTGACTTTAATTTCAGTTGTTCGTGACTGGATCAAAGGATGTATGCTCTCTTTGCTTCAATTATGCAGTTTGGGCTAATGTAGTCCAGATGGCTATTTCATCTCAGCCTTTATATTTATTCATGGCCTTTCTATTTAACTTTCCTAAAACAAATACTCACTTGTAGGCATATATTAATTCAGGGAAAAGAACTGCCTCAATCAATATGTTGAGGTTAAGTTTCTATACCACAATAGGTCCTATGTACATAATTTCTGTTTTTATTACCCCACTTCTAGCCTCAGATATATGAGCAATTTCTTTAACGTGTTTACTTTGGCTTTTTTACAAATTTACACAAATTACATCTTCTCTGATTATTAGATTTACAATATGCAGATATTCTTTCATTGACCTTTTAGCTAAACCCTTCTGCAAACTTTGGCTGAATATTAATAAATTTACAAAAATACCAAAGAGCCCAAATGTTTGCCAACATGATATTGCACCATCTCTGACCGCAGCGTGCCCGTCCAGCAGAGGATAAAATTGTTGTTGAATTTATGTGCCATCTTGCAACCAATGTGTGAACACAGAGAGTGGAAAAGCTCAAGAGACCAACGAGACAAAAAGTTTTCAGTTAGCATTTACATCATCTTTTAAACTGGATCTGCAGGTTGGGTGTTGAGAGTTGGCTCAGAGGCTGCTGGTGGAGAGCCGAAGGCAGTGCCTGGCAGGAGGTGTCCAGGGAGGGGCAGTGCCTGGCTCTGGGCTCAGCAGGAAGGAGGGGACATGGGAAGCCTCCGTTTAATCTGTCTGGTATTTGATTTGGGCTTTAGTTCCTTGTCTGGATAACAGGGTTGTGATTCCTCTTGGTACACTTACAATAAGAACATCTGAAACTCAGCTGCAGCCAGGCAAGATTTTCATTTTGGGTAATCTGATTTTAGCTTAGGTGATTAGCTGCTCCATAGTCAATAGCCAAATCTAATTGTCATTGTTTTTTCTTCTGGAGCCAACAAGTGTTAATGTCTTACAAGCTGGGCTTTACTTCACACCTTCTCTTCTTAAGCAACCTTTCCCAAAGCATTGCAAACAGAGGAGGTGATTTCAGACCCAAGCATGAGGAAAAGGGTAGCAATCACTTATCAATTTTTCTGTTGTGTGAAATGGACACAGTGGGCCACCTTTTAACATTCTGAGTATTAATATTGGCCTGAAAATCTTATATATATTTTTATATTTAGCATTCATAATATAAACATACTTTTCATTACATAGGTTAGATGAAGTTTTCCAGAACCAGATCCTCTTCAGCATTTTACACCCATATTTTTATGCGTGAGTGATTGCTCCAGAAATCAGTGCAAAACTGGGACAAGACAGCTCTCCAAGTTTCATTAAAGATTATTTTTTGGTTTGTAAAACAGTTTCCTTCAAAGTTTGTTTGATTTAGAATAATAATTTTTTTAAAAAAGGATGGTGAAACAATTTATGACAGCTCGTCCCTTCCCTGCCAACCCTGTTAAATTAAAAAGACATTTAGAAATGTAGAGTTAACCTAAGTACAAATCCTAAGCCTGAGAAGAAAAGGAGACAGCAATGATTATATGAGGACAAGTTTTCTGTAATGTCATTTTCCTTTTGGTTGGATATCTACACGAAATGAAGCTAAGGTTTAGATCCATAACCTGGCTGCTCTAAGAGAAATTATTCCAATCTTTTCTAAGGCTAAAAGCAGAAAAAATGCTGATGGCTTGGAAAGGCAGATGAAAGATAGCCTGCTCTGCTGTGTGTGGAGGGATAGCTAGTGTTGCTAACACCACAGGTATGTAAAACAACATCCACACAGTGAAGCTCACCAGCCTTCAGACTTTCTGCCCATGGAGCTCCCTGGGGGAACCATGAAAAACCAGTTAAAAGTCCCTCCCAGTCCATGCTTCAGAGAAAACCCCAAAACATTAACATTAACAGCATTAACAGCTGAAATCTTCTGCAAGAATTTGGATTGTAAGTATTTGAAACTCCCATCTGAGACTCTAAGTGCTTTCCCATGAAGTTACCTCAGACTAATTGGAAAAGCAGGAACAGTATGCAATTACCTTCAATGCAGTGATATTTAGAGTTTGCGTGCACAAATTAAAGTCCACCCATGTGTCAACATTTCTCCAACTTCTAGGCCACTGGCATGCTTACTTATCCCCAGCTCTGAGCAGCTGCAGCTGCTGTGGGTGAGCACACCCTGCCTGTGGCTGCTGGGATGGATGGAGGCAGGACCTGCTTGGCTGGGTGCCCTCCACACCAGCCTGTGGAAGTCTCCAGGTGCCCAACCTGCTCCTGCCCCGCTGCTAGCCAGCCTGAGTGAGGTATCTTGTTTGTATCCCATGGTGTGGGTAAGACTGGGGCTGGCTTCAGCTGCTTGAGCCTGGGCAGTATTCTTCCTATCAGCTGGGACCTGCTCTGCTTACTCCCATCACTTCCCCATCAGGAGTAGTTTCCACTGGGAAGGAATCATAAGTCTTGGTGGCAGCACGTGCACAGATGGTGTGGGAACAGGGAACAACAGGGAACAGAAGAGAGGATATGGGATTAAGAGATAGTCTTTCCAAGGAAGGATGGGGAGATTATTTCACTCCAAAGCCCACAATGGCAAAGGTCCCAGTGATGAGCCTTGGCTAGAAATTCAAACTTCAGCTTGGTTTGAGAGTCCCTGTGCATACCCTGGGCAGGGCAAATACTTTCAGTTTCTGTGGATACAGGAGGAACTGTTAATTAGTCCATTTTCTGGGTAAGCAATAAGTATAAGTATTATGATAAAATCTGGCCACAAATTTGCTGGTTTGAATTTCTGTTTCTTAAATAATATCTTTGTGAAGATGTTTTCTAGATCTCTTCCCAGACTTCCCCATGGCAAACTATCCAGTACTTTGGAGTATAGGCTTGCCCAGGGCCAGCAACATGGGAAGTCACACAGCAGTGCCTGCATTAACAGCTGAAATCTTCTGCAAGAATTTGGATTGTAAGTATTTGAAGCTTCCTGTGGTTCCCTCTCCCAGCCCTGTAATGATCACACAGAATTATCATAACCCTTTATGTGTTGAAAAGAGGAGCCAGGTTTCTTGCTGTTTACTGTTATGCATAATTTCTCAGATTCACTTTCCTTTATTGCTGTAGTTTTCTTTCCTCTGTTTTAATTCATCCCCACAGGCTGTCTTCAGCCAGATTACTGACAACTGATTTAATCAGTGTTATAGGGATGGACTCTGAGAAGGTCTGATGGCACAGCATGAGCTGCCTGGAGCTGGCAGCCAGTTGTAACATACCCCAAGTAACTATCCTTTTCTATTTATTTTTGTAGTCTTGAGTGATGATGCTCTTCATAAATGGATTGGTTTTGGACAGCAGGATGCTACACTGTTTTGAGACTTCGTTGTTGTTTTAAATAAACATCACTGAAGTACCAGGTGGGAATTTAACTAATGGTTAGAAATCAAGTCCTACACCCAGCTTGGACAGGCCAAGTCAAATCTTCTTTTGAGTACCTCTTATGGAGAAAGGTAGTGTGGGTGCTGTGCTATGGAGCCAGAAACAAAGCAGGTCATTAGGAGCCTTGGTAGGGTGCTGGGGAGAGGACTCTGCATGGGTCAGCTTGCACCACCTTAGGGCAGGCTGACTTCTTCTGGCAAGGTGCTGGCTGGGTGGAGTGATGCATGCGGCTGGCTCGGAGTCAGTGGTGTTACCAGCTCTTCTGGCATGACATCACTACTCAGGAAGCATTAATTTTAGCAACAGAACGTGACTTTGTGTTGAGGGGAAGTACACAGAGAGCTTTGAGTAAAAAGCACATGACTACAAAGGAGTGTGATTACTTCCGAATTGTGAAATAAATGAAAGTGGCTTGTGCATTGTCTTTCTGTGGTGCTGCTTATACACAGCAGTTGTACAGCAGCACTTGAGTTTCCTTTCTGGAAATATGCTGCAGACCACAGGAAATTGCTAAGTTTAAATAAATGTGTTTATTAACTATATAGGAAAACTACCAAATCTGGACCCTTGTGATCACATTTCCCATTACATTCTGGTAACTGTTTGAAACTCAGGCAAAAATACTGAAACTCCAAATAGTAGAAACCACATGGACTATCCCTGGTTTCAGTAGAACTGCATGAGGAAGTGAAGAGGGACTGAAGTGATGCAGACTTAGATATCTTGTCCAATCTTTGCAGCATGGGATATCAGATGGCTCTGACTACACAAAATTTTGGATTGCAGCTCTCCACTTTCCTTGCCATGTTCTCTGTTCCCTTACCTTGAATGTAGGCTAACTTTGCATTAAAGAGATAATTGCTTCTGGCAAGTTGGAATGTGCTACTTGCCATGTGCCAGAAATTGCTGCAGTCAATCATGCCTGTTTCTGAGATCCCGCCAGAATTACCTGACTCACCTTGGAAACACAGCAGGTAATGGCAGGATTGTATAAACTTAATACTGCCATGAGGGAAAAAATGAATCCCATGGAGGCAGCACAAGAGGCTGCTGACCACAAGACATAATGGAAAAACATCAGGCTGAAAAAACGTTGGTTTAAGGCCATTTGATTCATTAGTTTCTTCTTTGGAAATGTAAAAGAAGTGGAGAAAACTACCTTAGAAATAGAAGAGAACTTGACAATACCCATAATGAGGAATAAGGAGGAGCCTTTTGCCACCATAGTGTGGGCAATGACTGACTACACACCATCATCAAAGGTTAATATCTGAAAACAGTACTGGCCAGCATTTCTGTCACTGTACAACACTCCAAGATTCAGCTGTTTGATGCTGCCCATCATCCTCTGGGAGCTCAGCTGGTACCCTACAGATAGAAAAACACAGAGCCTATAGCTTCCTAGGAACTTGGGTCTCCCAGGCTGCTACAAAGCAGCCCAACAACTCATTGAAGTCCTTTATTAAAAGGATCAAGCTCCATCTTAAAACTCATCAGCTTATTTTGTCCCTACTGCCTGACTAGGAAGCTGACCCATGACCTCCATGTCCTTGGATGGTCAGGTAGGAATTTACAGAGAGCAGCTGCTAAGGTCTGGCTTTGTTAAGCTGAAGGAGCCAGCCGCATGCATTCCTGTCTATTAAGAGGAGCCAGAAAGCTAGAGGGTGGAAATACTCTTCAGGAAGATTTTGAAGTGTTATTCCCTTCATTACTGGGGCCAAGGAGCTTTCTAGCTGTGCTGCTTCTGTCCTGACCAGCTGTGCTGGTGACATGCTGGCTCTGTGCCATGCCATGAGCACGTGGCCATGGAGAGCAGAGCCCTGTGTCATTGAACAAGAGAGAGTGTCTGACTCTGCCGGGGAGGAGATGAGTCCAGGCCTTAAGGACAAGAGAGACAGGTCACCCTTCCTTTGTGGAAGGAGCTTTGATGTGCAGTTATGATGCCCAGATATCTGTCTGTCCAGCTAAGGAGCGAGGCTCGTGGGGGCTGTCCTGCAGAGGCTGCTGGCCTGAGCCTCTGCGGAGGAATCGAGGGCTCAGCTTGGCTGATGACACCAAACACCCTGCAAACCCCTCCTGAGCTAGCCTCCCCACCAACGTTTTAAAGAGCTGAATCTCAACATAAATTTCAAAGGGGGTTTGAACTACTTGCAATTTTGTATTAAAGCTATGTTGTGCTTGAAGGCCCGAGTGTCCGTGAAGGTTGTTCAAACGCTATTTTTGCTTCTGCAAACAAAGGAACCCTTGATATCAAATGGGTGACTACATCTCCAAAGTATGCTGTCCTGTCTAAATATGGAGATATTAGTAAGCATTTGTTTTCATTATCCGAAAAAGGAGGAATTGCTATTTCAATTTTTTTCTTTCCTGAATTTTAATAGAGAGAAGAAAAAACTTCTGGATGAGGACAGTTTTTTATTTTCCCAAGAAAAATTACTTCTGTGTGTGCAACACTGGCCTTGCTTCTGCAACAAAAATATTCTTTCAGGATATTTTGATGATGTCCCCTGAGGGGACATCATCATCAGCTGTTTTCCAGATGTTTTAGCCTTTCTTAATCATACTCTTTCACTGGTCACGAGATCTGATTCAAAGCTGAAGAACGTCATTGAATCCAGCATAGCCCTTCTGAGTCCACAGGAAGTATTTGGGTTTTGCAGCTTATAAAAATGAATTTAATTAAAAGATAAACTGAAATAAATCTATTTGCAGTGTAGTTATGCATATGACACACCATTGGCAGTCTAGACCTACCAGCATTGCAACTAGGTGATGTATGTTCAGTTTTTATCTCGTGTGTTTTATGCACCAGGTTGAACTTCATAACCCTGCCCTGGTAAATGCAGGGTGCCTTCCTATCCTCAATACTTACTGTCATCAGAAAATGCCCTGTCTTGCTACTCACCTCTCTGTCTAGGTCATTTATGAGTCTATTGATCAGCAGGTCCCAGCACAAATTGATAAAGTCTGTCCAGGACCTTCCTCCATTGTAAAAAAGTCGTGGTTTGTTTCCTTTTTTGTAACCAAGTCTGGGGAGGAGTATTGTCAGAAGTCATTGGTCAAGAAGCAAGGTGTTCTCCTGCTTTGCATCTGCCAAGAGTCAGTGCACAGTGGTTTCCTCACCAGCTCCACAAGGCAGGGGTCTGCCTTTATCCTAAACACCAAGCTTTGGCTTTTAGCCTGAAGATCCCCATCAGAAAGACTGTTTTCCCCATTGCTCCACTCTCTGTGTAGTCATTTATTCCTCCATGTAGTAGTGGCAAACTAATCAAAACTTAATCAAAACCGTACCCTCCGCATCCACTTCCTATTGAACAATAATAACAATAATAGTGACTTGTATATTTCTGCTCTTAAAAGTAAATTGGCTGTGTGTGTCTCAGGGAATTTATGCAGGGCCTAGTTTGGAGGGGGGGGCAAGCTGTGAATGAGGCCCCTGGGTTCTCCCTGGAAGCCTACCATGGAGATGACAGCCCTCTGTGTGACTGGAGTCGTGTCTGCTACACACATGGCATCCTGATGCTGTCTTTGCTCCACCAACGGATGTAGCCTCCAAAGAGCAAAACAAAATGTAGGAGAATCATTGAAAAACTAAGTTCTGACTATTTTTACAAAGAGGCTTGGGGATCTTTTTTGAAAGGTAATTTTTTTGAAGCTTGGGGGATTTTTGAAAAGTAGGTTCTTTCCATAATTTCTGTAAAAATTGAAACACTTTCATTGTTTTTATATTGTTTCTCCAGGAATCTTTGTTTTAAGTCATGTTGAATTTAATTAATTTATCTTATTTTCATTCATAAAGGACCAAGTTCTACAAACACCAGAACACCGCAGAGCTTTGTGGGACGTGGACATATCCAGCTTTGTATGCACTCTTGCTCTTGTCAGCTTCCTAGAAACATATCAACTGGGAGGGGAGGGAAACATTTCAGAGGGGAGGGAAAAAAATAAAGATCCTGTTTATATGGACGATGAAAATAAATATTTTTTTAATGGATGCCAAATGTTAGGCTAACAACCTTGAGAGTTTGATCACACCTCCTAAAAATGCAGATGAAGGAAAAACTCTGTAGAAAATTTTTTCATGTTTTACTCTGGATTTTCCCAGTTATCAGACTCCTGGGATTTGCATTTTTGGGAAGAATGACGTGGTGTGGGCCCCTTGGCTTCACAGAGGCTGAGAGTGAGGTGTCCTTTTGCCAGACTGAAGACAAGACTTACCAGCTCCTTCCCACTTCCCTGGCCCCTGTGCTGGCTGGAGCACATCAGAGCAGAAGTCATGCTGAGGTCACAATGCCACCAGCATCCTAGGATGAGCTCAAGGCTCGTTACTTGCCTGTTCTGAGCACACACACTGTCATGGTTTCATCTTCCCCAGCCATCCCATTGTTTCTCCAAATATGCCAGCCAACTGGCAACTGGGATAGCAGCGTCTTATTTTTGTGTCCATGCCTCAGCATTTCGCTTCTGCACTGGGACTGTGACCCCACCCATCCCCGACCTGCCCATGACAGGCTCTGACAGGAGGAATGAGTCCAAACATGAAAATTCTCAAAAATGTAACGCAGAATAAATTTTCTGCCATTTATTTTTTTCTGCTGTCTACCACTGCTGTGGGAGAAGTCCACAAAAGTGAACAGCAGAGTAGGTGGATTATGCAAGCCCACGGGCAGTTCCTGTTACCACTGACCCGTCTCCAGGGGCTACAGAGTCCCACAGAGTCGGAACGGGAAGTTCTTCTGATGTGGGAATGCTTGAAATTGTTCAGGCACCTGTTCACATACTTCCACAAGTCTCAGTTAGAGGGAGGAAGAGCCACAAAACTTAGGACAAAAACATATACATTGAAAAGTAAGAATTGGTGGGGTCTTTATTTTTTGCTTTTGTAAAGGAAGTGGATGCAGGTAAGTAAAGAAAGGAATGTGGATTCTAATTTCTTGGTATTTGATTATTCAAGGCAATCAGAGGTACAGCAAAAATCCAACCTGCACTTTGGCAGAGTACAATACCATTATTCTATAGGAAGTAGAGACCATTTATTTCAGTGCTCTCTCTTCCTGATTTGTGACTCCCATGTAAACTTTACACAGACTTCACAGAGCGAGACTGTGGCAGGTTCAAGGAGTAAGGTCTTTCCTGTACACTTAAATTAAAACAAACCTTGTATTTGCCAGAGGCAGCCTCCAGTTTGTTTTCATAAAAAGGAAGTACAGTGAACTTCTTCATGGAGACTTCACTTATGATCTTCCTCATTTTATTTCCCCTTCATATTAAAATAGACCTTTTAGGCTCTATTGCTGATGAAAGTTGATGATTCCACTTTGTACATGCAAAGCATAACAGAATGGTGTAAGATGAAAAGTAGAAGCTAGTCCAGAATAATACACAGAAGAAAACAGCTTCAGCTGCAAATGCTGAACCGGTCAGGAAGTGAAAATAATTTCTCTCCTTCAAGTTGGAACAAAAATGTAGCAGGAAATATAATGACCAGGTGGCATGAGCAAAAGTCCTGGGATCAGATGCTTAAAAAAAAAAAAGGATATTGTTTAAGAATATGAAGTTTGTCTTAGGAGCTGTTGGAGGGCAGAGAGGAAGGAATCATTTGGTAATTGTGCCATACATTTTAGAGGTTCTCCTCATTTATTCTAGTCACATACATATGCACTCTTTTACTACGGAGAGCTATTTAGCCTGCAGAGAACCACATTTCAGTGTGCATGCATTGTAAAACCACTATAGGAAGAGTGTTTAGTGAGCAGCTAATGACTTCCTTAAAAGGATAATACAGTTAACAGTTGAGAGGATGTACAGCTAAATATGGCCCTTGTAAAACTTAGCAGATTCCATTAAAAAACAGACATGCAGGAAGTGTCTAGTTCCTATTAGAACTGATTGTACACAGTTGCATGGGAAGAAATAAATTTAGTGTACAGAATTTTACATCACATCCTTTGAAAGCATTGAAATTCTCTGGGGTCCGCAAATCTGTGCATCTGGTCCACATACACACACATACACACACAAACAATTAACTGGTGTGCACTTACTTTAAAGGAAAATGTGCATCTAAAATTCAGAGACTGCACATCCCAAAGTGAAGGGGAACATCCTACTGACTGCAGCAGGCCTGGGTTTGGCTACACCTGGACCTGTAAGTTAGGCTCTCCCCTTACAGACCCTGCACTCACCCAGAGGGACTCCGGGTGCATGTAAAGGAGGGGGAAATCCATCCCGTAATTTCTGTGTTAGAAAAGCAATTCCATTTTATTATTTTATATAATTTTCTATTTTGAAAATTAAAACAAAGCTAATGCTAAAATTTCCTTCATTGGATTAATAATTTATTATGAACAGCAATTATGCAGTCTTACTCAAGTTAAATGATTTTATGAGACAGTGTTTATTTTCAAGGTATTTTCAAGGAAAAGATTTGGAGCCAGAATCATTTAGCATTGAAAGGTCGCTGTTCACAGGAACCTGAAAAACCTTTCTCAACTGTATTTGAAATGATTTTTTAATTCATTTGCAAGGACATCAGAGAATCAATTTGCCTCTAGCCACAGTCCTGACGCCAGCAGGTAAAGCCAAGGAAATGACCCAGAGAGCATCAAGATAAATCTGTGATGAAATCCAAGACAAAATTGCCTCCCGGAAACCTAATGAACTGGACTCAGAGGACATTCATGGACCCAAACAAAGGCTTCTTCTTCCCCCAGAAAGACTCAATTGCCATTGACACACTGAAGCTTCAAGCTTGTAGTGTGAGGATGCCCCAGCTGAGTTCAGGAACTTAGGAAGGAATTAAGTTTCAGGCATTTGAACAGCAAGGGCTCTCACTGGTTATTTGTGCTGCTCTGCAGACCACAGTGGGAACAAAACTCACGTGGGGCTTCCGTGCTCCATGCTGCCCTGTTGTCTGGCAGCTGAGGAATGATCAAGGAAAGAAATGTTTAAAACAAATAGTTATAGAATTGTTTATGTTGGAAAAGACCTTCAAGTGCACCATTAAACTAAATGGCACATCTACATGTCTTTTAAATACCTCTAAGGGTGGTGACTTCACCACTTCCCTGAGCATTCTGTTCCAATGCCTGACAACCCTTTTAGTGAAGATGTTTTTTCATAATATCCAATCTAAGCATCCCCTGGCACAATTTGAAGCCATTTCCTCTTGCCATATAGATTATTACTTGAAAGAGGAGACCCTCTTCTCACTACAAACTCCTTTCAGGCAGTTTTGGAGAGTGAAAAGATCACCCCTGAGCCTCCTTTTTTCTAGGCTAAACAAGCCCAGCTCCCTCAGCCGCTCCTCATAGGACTTGTGCTTCAGACCCTTCACCAGCTCCAGCCCTTTTCTGGACACCAGTCTTTGTGTAGTGAGGGCCCCCAGACTGAACACTGAACTGAATTCAAGTCGTGGCCTCACCAGTGCCCATTACAGGGGGACAATCCGTGCCCTGGTCCTGCTGGCCACACTGTTTCTGATACAGGCCAGGATGCCATTGGCCTTCTCAACCACCTGGGCACACGCTGGTTCACATCCAGCCACTGTCAACCAGCCCCTCCAGGTCCTTTCCAGTGGCCACTTTCCAGCCCCTCTGCCCCCAGCCTGCAGCACTGCCTGGGGTTCTTGTGACACAAGTGCAGGACTCATCCCTTCACCTTGTGGAACCTCACACAACTGGCCTAAGCCCAGCCTTGGCCTTCCTACCCTCCAGAAAATCAACACTAGGTCCTTTCCAGTGGCCACTTTCCAGCCCCTCTGCCCCCAGCCTGCAGCACTGCCTGGGGTTCTTGTGACACAAGTGCAGGACTCATCCCTTCACCTTGTGGAACCTCACACAACTGGCCTAAGCCCAGTCTTGGCCTTCCTACCCTGCAGAAAATCAACACTTCTACAGCCAAACATCCTTTAAACATCTTGCTCTGCAGCACCCCAGAATAATTCCCTTCCTCTGGTGCCCAATCCATCATAAACAGAGAAGTTCAAACCTCAGATTGATAGAAGAAAGCAGCAGCCATCGAATCATGGAAAGAGTCCTTCTTTGGCAGGCTAATAACAACGTATCACTGGTAGCAAATATTTTTCATATTCCAAAGAGAATATGAAACCAGTGTGGCAGACACATCTGGGCTTTCAGTACCAGTAAGCAAAAGGGAAGGGAAGGGAAGAGTATGACTACTGCAAAGAAGAAGGTTTAAAAACGAAGTGGACTTTTCACTGTGAGGCCTGGATTTTATGTTGTATTTTTATTACTACAGATGGTTTTGTGGGGAATATGATGGCTATCCTGCTGTGGTGGATGAATTACATTCAATTTAGAAGCCTGAATTTCCAGTCTACGGATTTTGAAGAAAATAAATAAACAGTTTCACACAGGAAATGAGCAGAAGTCTCTCTGTGGCACACAGCATTTGCACATTATTGATTTGTGATCTGATATTTAATGGACTACCTTGTGTTGAGAATATGCCACTGACATAAACTTCACAAACAGCACCAACAACCAGCTTCCTAAGAGTGCAGGCAAAATGAGTGCAGTCCCCAGCATCTTTTGTCATCCCTTTTCCAACTCTGCTGAAGTGCTGGTGCTAACAGCTACTCTACCTGTGGTTTTTGCATAGTTTATCCAGAACTGGAGTGATACACTTATGTTTTTACGCACATAAAAATATAAGCAGGTTGCAGATGTGCCACTTAGAAACCTCTTTTAGCAACAGAATTATCATGGATGTGCTTCTGCTGAGTCTGAGTTAAAACCACTTAACAAGGGCTAACATGAGCTGCTGCACAAGACAGTGACTGCCTCTGGTGGGCCTCTTGTAGGGCTGTCACCAACCTCTCCCTTGCCCTTCCCAGCCTAACCAAAAGGTCACTGATATTATTATTAGCACAACAGAAATCCTAGCACATTAAAAACACTTAGAATTTGCCATATTTGCCCAAGATGTCAGGAAAGGCTCAAGAGTTTCTTGCCCCCTCCTTCCCAAAATCAGTACTTCTGGTGGGATTAAGGCTCCTGGTCCAAGGGCAGGCAGCAGCTGCCCAATCTCATGACCTGTGAGGTTTCCTGGTGTCATTGTGGAGGGAGTTCATTAGCTCAGTTCTGTAACATCACATCACTTTGTGTTCTCAGGCATAAGATCGCCAGCAGCCCCGGCTGTCTCTGGAGCCTCCTTGGGTAGAGGGGCTGTCTCAGGATCATTTCTTCCCCCTCCTGCAGTCTGGAGAAGTTGAAACTTTGTGCACCCAAGGTGACATCCTCATACAGCCTGGGCAGGCACCCCCAATCACCTCTACTTTCTGTGAAGGAGATGTTAGTCTTCTTTCCAGTTGATGGTTTGTTCACCCTGTTTCATCATTCTCTGTTGCTCCAAAGCAGCAGCCCTCTGGGTAGGGACATGGCAGACACCCTCCAGGCTTGTGATATGCTCTCCACAATACCCTTAATGGGCGGAGAACCTGTAGTGTCCCTGTTGTTTCACATAGCTCCGTGTAGGGCAATGTGACTTTTCCCAGCTTGTACCATTTGGTGTTCTTCTGTGTGCAACCCCATTTCAGGCTCCCCAGATTTTCTGCCTGATGCCTCTTTTCCAACAGGCAGAACAGTGCCTGCTCCAGCTCAGGACCAGGTCAAACTGTCCTCTGTCAGGTTAATCCTGCATTGAGTGTCACTTCCTTTGAGCGTCACACATTAAACAGGATGCTTCCAGCTCCCTATTACAAATGTCTTCAAGACACAAGTTCTCTCAGTGAAGATGATCAGAAAAAGATGGAAGAGGAAGAGTTTACAATAAGGAGTGAAGAAAGAAATTACAATTGTCAGATCTGAAGTTACTTTTTCTCACAGTCATTTTAATACACTAACACAGTGGCATGTTGAGGCTCACAAAGTTACACCACCACACTTTGAATTAACACAACCAAGAGTCATCAGCCACTGTCTTCTCTGCAGCAGTGTTTGATCTGGGAGGGTCAGTCCTTCAGGAGATGCTCATGTTACCTGCTGGCAGCAGGAGCTGAGGGAGGCAGTCCTATGATCACATCATGTCTTAAGATCACACCCTTGGGTTGACTGCCCGAATGATCCTTAAACAATGTGTAGGATGACCCAAGTGATACAATCCTGTGGAAATCTCAAGCATATCTTCAGGGTAAGAGTGTTCTCCAGCAGCCTCAGCAGAAAGCATGGGTGCCAGTCCTTCTCCCAGGCTAATCCAACAAGATTGTCCCAGTTCTTTCCCACAATCTGCATGGACACTGAGGCCAACACCTCTTTAGCAGGTCACCACCGTTATCAGGCTTCCTTTATCTATGGGGATGGACTACATCATCTCAGTTAGTGATTTGGGAAAGCTGTGAGACCATAAAGCACCTTCTCGAGGGCTGCTATCCTAAGAAAGGCTCCATCAACAAAAGGAAGAGCCAGGTCTCAGCCAGGTTCAGGACACCTGTGCTGGTCTGTAAAGCACTAGGTAGGCAGGCCTGGAGGTCACACAGAAGGCTAATAACCTTGTCTGTTACTTCCTTCCATCTGTAGCCAGCCAGAGTGGATGAAGTTGTTGATTAAACCAGTTCTTGCAGAGCTGACATAAAGCAAACAGCCCAGCTGAGAGCTCATTACCTGTAAAAGAGGATGAGGGGTGGAAAGTGCTGGCCACTGGTGGTGGTGTGCAGCCCAGGCTCCAGGGCTTGGCCAAGGAGAGCCTAGCACTGAACCAGAGCCTTGCTCAGTTCCCTGATGAGCTCTGGGAGGAGAAGGAGAGGAACAACGTCTGAGGTCTCTCCCAGAGTGTCCAAGACCCAGACCAACATGCCACCATGAGCCTCTACTGGGAGTTTAGTTGAGGAGGAGGTTGGAAATGCAGTGCAGCAACAGACCTTGACTGATGACAGGTATGTTGACTGTGCATTTGTGATCTTCTGTCTTCATCTGACTTTTATACTCACTCTCTCTTGCTTGCAATCTCTCAGTAAAGCCAACCTTTGTTAGAGTAGGAATATAAACACTTATTTTTATGCATATAAATTCAAGGCCAAATCATGCAGCCATAAAACTGGAGACAACCAGGACATACCATGACAAGCAAAGAGATGGGACTCCCACTCAACTCCACTGGCCCCTGAGAGGTCTAACCAAGGGGAAGCCACCCTGCCAGCCACCCTGAGACATGCCCCAGCACAGCAGCAGCAGCATCAGTGATCAGTAAATTTTTAGCTTCTATATTTTTCAGATCCTGTACTGCATTAGCATCTAACTCTGAACTCCATATAGAATGTTAGTAAGCTCTCTTCACATTTTGGTCAGACAAAAAAAATCCTTCCAAGCCTGAGAACCAAGGTCACCCTCACCCTGAGGTCAGCCTCAGGCCCCAAAAAGTATAAACAAAAGTGAATTGGGGAGGAGCAAACTGGGGAATATGACTTCATTACCTGAAGCTGCAATTGGACAATTAACCCCTGATATGCAAACAGACCAAACTTATATCTGTATGAAAAACTCTTGGCCATTGTCCACTTTGGGTGTGGTCTCTGCAAGGCTTTTGCACTGCCCGAGGCCTTTAATAAGGCCTATTGAAGGCCTTCAATAAATACCTACTTTAACTCTGTCTAGCCTCTGTTCTAGGCAGCCATTCCAAGGCATCATCAGCCCCAAGGTGACTGGGCTCAGTGTCCTCAGCCCCGTGTGCCCGACTCCTGAGTGTGGACAGCAGGAGCAGTGCTTCACCTCCAAACTTCAGAGCACAATCACCACCAGGGTTTGAGGGTCTTTCTCAGGAAACCACTAACAGATTCCTCCAAGTGAAAAACAGCTGCAGCAACACAAACCAGGGGCAGATCAGCCACTCAGGTGCTGCAGCAGCACCTCCACAGCCTGTCACCCACACCGAGTTCCCAGGCAGCACGTCAGGGGCAGCCCTGGCTAATTACTGGTGACATCCATGTTTAACAGGGGTCAAGCCCTGGCCCTGTCTTTCTCAAAACAGGCTTAATAATTATTAACTTCAGGCTGGATGAGGAAAAAGCAAATGTTAACTAATAACCTTGATTTCCTAGCACACACAAACCATGGGGTTTTTTTTAAAACATTGGTTCTGCTTGACTTTCTATTTGCCTGGGAAATACTGATCTGATGCTTTACCCCCTTCCTGCAGTTTT
This sequence comes from Passer montanus, assembly GCF_014805655.1. Classification (NCBI taxonomy): domain Eukaryota; kingdom Metazoa; phylum Chordata; class Aves; order Passeriformes; family Passeridae; genus Passer; species Passer montanus. The sequence continues at coordinate 2,473,137 of NW_024366480.1, forward strand.
ATACCAAAGGAAGGACAGAAAATCTGGTGTGATGAATCAACAACACAAAGTGAAGTCACAGATGTGCTCGAGTCAGTGGATATGTGGCCGGACTGACAGAACCAGGACTTCCTTTCTTCTTACCTTATGAATTAATTTGCCTTCATGTCAGCTCACTTGTAACTAAACTGACTTCTTTTCATCCTATTTTTTAATGATGCACTCTGCAGCACTTCGTATAGCCTGAGGTGCTCAAATGGCATGTAAGTGGATATTGCCCTGCAAGCTGCACTCTGCCATACAATTGCTATCGTCTCTTAAGTCTTAAAAGCCTGGGCATGATGTGAATTACAGGCTTTTCTTCTCCATGTGGGGCTCACAGCTTATAGTCCTAAATTACATTTTGTCAGCCTGTTGTCAAAGCAAGATAGAAGACCATTAAAAATAAGCTGCAGTTATGTAAGTGTTCATGAGTGTCTAAATATTAATGTCAGGATTTTGCATAATGGCAATGCTCTAAATAATCCTTTTTAGCCTTTGTAGTTTAATCTTTGTTCATATTTTATCCATTAGTTACCTCTAAATAGCATGGTTCTTTTGATAAGTAAGAGGCTGTGAATAACATTTACTGAAATTTCAACATTCTTGTCTTTCACTGCCACAATCGGAAATGACTCTGTTCCTGGGGCCACTCGGTGTTTCATATTTTAATTGCAAATGAACTACGCAACCTGCAGCAGTTTAAACAAAACCCAAACACAAACCAAAATAAATTTAAAAAAGCATACATTCCAGTGCCCATCTCCTGCTTCTACCATCTGCAGAGCTGTTTGAAATCTCTATGAGCACTTAATTCACTTAATTCACCACTTTTCTACACAATGTTATTTACCGACTTCCAAAGCTTACCAATAAAATGCTGCTTCCATGACAAGGTGATGAGATTAAATGACAAAAGGCAGGAATTGAAAGTTTCATATTGTGCCTAACTAGCTGCCAGTGTCCCCATCTGATTTGTTGTGTCAGTGAATTGCTGGCCTTGACTGGAGGCCCCAGCAGTGGGCCTCATGGATGCTATAGCATGCAGCTGTGGAAAAGGAGTGTTTAATTTATTTTATGTGATCTTGATATGGTACAATCCTACCCTACCAGGGCTTTCATCTAGAAAAAAAACCCAAAGACCAATACCTGGATGCAATAGGTGTAATGTACTGTGACCATGGTTTTGGTCAGGGAAAAATAAATTCTATAAATACCCTAGCAATGCCTTTCTCAACAAATGCAATGAGAGTCTCATTGCTTCAGTATTTTGTAAACAGACAACTATGTCAGCTGGTTATAAAGTTTTGAAATTTGTTTCCAAAATGCTCAGTAATTCTTTTATTAATTTATGTTTCACTTATCTAAATAAAAATAACCAAGAAAGAGGGATTGAAAAACTGCAAGAGGTCTTCCAGCAGGAGAACTGTTACCATTTAACTCACTCCATTACCATTGTTTAGGGCCATAGACTTTCTCATGTCCCCCCACTGTCAAAGGAATGCCACACATATAGCTGAGAAAAAAGTTAAGGAATTCTTCACCAATTTGTGGACAAGGTTATTTTCTAGGTTGAGACTGTGTCATGTCTGAAGGTCCTACTATGCAAGCTTTGCCATTATGGTTGGGCTCTAAGAAAGGTCTGACCTGGGTACAGGCTGTTGAGAAAGCACTAAACACTGGTGCTGAATGATTCATGGTATCACACTGGAGCCTGTTGCAGAAATAGCTACTGATAGCAGAGAGCATCCCAAACTCTGGCCTACAGAGCAGATTCTACAGTGTGAATCACTTGGGAGTGATTCTCTCTCCTTATTTCCAGATGCTAAATTACTTAAAATGCTGCTAAAAATATGACTATTGCCTAATATTACCCTTATAAGTAGTCTTTTTGCAATGTCATCCTGCAAGCTGTATGGGGAAATTCTCCCACCCATGTGACAAATATATTTGATAACTCTTCAGAATCTAAATATTCCACTGAAGGCATTCACTTTCCCTATTTTAAGCCCCTTCTTCCTACTTTGGTCAAAGGGAAGTGAGCATTAGATCATCAGTGAGGGGAAAAGAACCCTAACCTGCACTTTTTGTTAGCTCTGGAATCTGCTGATGTAGGGAGGACTTGCAGGAAGGATGCATTTCCAAGCTTTACTTTTCCACAGCCTCAAAATCCTGGGGCAGTGGAGCTGCTCAGCCCTCAGCATGAAGAGCTGTGGAGCAGTGAGAGGGGCACAGCACAGGGCAGTGATGCCCAGACCCCAAATGTCTGGGACGACTGTCGCCCTTTTTCGGGAATACCCATGGGGAATAGCTGGTTTTATCTTATATCAGAGCTTCTGTTCACCATAATGACTCATAAATTCTCGCTCGTGTTATCCAGGCTCTCTAGAGCACTCCAGTGTCCTGAACAAAAGCGGAAATAATTAGGTACCACTGCAGTGGCTAAATATTATTTGATTCTGAACATCAACTTTAAGGAAATTGACAATAAAAATTCAGCTCTCTAACCTTTTTTGACAAGAATTTTGGACTGCTAACAGAGTACTAAACAAGACAGCATTAAGAGATTCTACACAATAATGGGTAACACTAAACATTTCCTCAAACTTTGCAGAAGGATTGCAAAATTGTATATTTTTAGAGTAGATGCTTACATACTGTTTGTACATATGGTATTTGCACAAGATTAATATTTTTTTCTGGTTTTGCATCCACACATGTCCCTGTACAAATGTGGATGTATATGCAGACACATGAGGTCAGCTGGTAAAAGCAATCTACATTTTTAGTATATTTTTTTAATACCCTGGGTACAATGAAATTTTCTTATGGACATTTTGACAGTATTTGGACCACTGTTCATGCCTACAAAAATTCCATGGAAGTTGATGATGAGCAATAGAAGAAATGTGTCTTTGCAGCAGAATGGCATTGTTTTCTGTCTGCTGTTCTCGCCTCTTCTCTTTAAAATACTTCAGCCATCTAATGCAGGATCAGAAATGACACTGTGTCACTTAAATTGCCAATTGCATAAAACAAGTCCTGAAGAGTGAGTGGCTAAAAAAAAAAAAACCAAAAAAACCCAAAAAACAAAAAACACACACACACAAAAAAACCCAAAAAAACAAAAAAAAACCACCCCAAAACCTAATGCAGAAATGACACTGTGTCACTTAAATTGCCAATTGCATAAAACAAGTCCTGAAGAGTAAGTGGCTAAACAAAAAAAACCCAAAAACCAAAACACACACACACAAAAAAACCCCACAAACCCAACCAAACAAAAATTCTACAAATATGTGTTTGTGCACATATTCTACAAATCATGAGTTCAAGCAGTTCAATGTCTGCTTACAAACAACAAGCACCTCTGCAGAAATGAGTAGGGGCTCACAACTAACCATCATCCAGGACAAAGGATTCACACACCCCCACAACCTATACTTTACTATCACAGAAAATTGGAATGCAATACCTAGGAAATACTTCTAGAGGAGTCTGCAGAGACCTTTCTGTGCTGCCTAATGTTTTGAACAGGGTGAGGTTTTTGCAACCATTTCCTATGAAGCTCTGATGTCACCCTGATGTGCTGCTGCCTTGGGGAGGAAGGCTGTGGGAGAGGGGATGACCAGACACCATGCCGTCCAATACAGCTGGAAGTGGAGGAGGGATGATGCCCACTCCATGCTTTTGGATGTTTCCAGCACTGTGTAGGATGTTTTACTGGGAAATGCTGGCAAAAGTTACCTGGAGACCTTTGCAGGAGGCACAGGGAGGGATGGAGAGAGAGGAGGGATGCAGGGAGAGGTGCAGTGGTGTGGGCAGGGGAGCAAGAGCCCAAGCAAGGGCTGAGGCACTGTACCCATACCCCAGGCCAAGGAAACGCCTCCCTTCCTTACTCCATGTTTACACAGGCCCTGCAGAAAGCATACATGAAGACACATGGAGTAGTTCCTATTTTAAGCAGCTGCTGCATGTGTGCCAGAAATAGGCTTTTAGTTCTTTTCTGGCTTCCAGTTCATGTAAACGAAATACAATGAAAGAATTGCTGAGCAAAGGCAGAACTGGAGAGAGACACAGAGGTCTGGGAGACTGTAAAAAATGAATGGCATCCCTGCCCTGCTACCCAGCAAGAACCACTGGATGGTGTCACTGGGACTCTACCAAGTACAATCACTGACCAGGCATCACATAGTTTCCATCTCTCTAAGCAAAAAAAAAAAAAAAGAAAAGAAAAAAAAAGAAAAAAAAATTTAAAAAAATGCTATTTTCTCTTTTAAATCCTTGGAAACTCTGCTAGAATAAACTCTCTAATCCTGTTTGAACAAGTGTGATTTTATATTCTCAGTGTTTGCTTTGTGTTGCATTACAAACTCCCATAGCCACTCACTTGAAAAAATGCTTGTGGCTCAAATACATTGAATAGTCAAAACCAAACACTGTTTACTCGTCTGATTGAATTAAAAGCATTCTATTTAAAGTGTTTACAAAATCTTCTACATGTAATAGGGATTCACTGCAAAGCCAGAACAGCGCTTTTATGACTTTTAGAAATCGTTGCCGAGGAATCAGGGTAATTTGATTATGTTAGCAAGACTGTTTAAAAATTCAGGAAATTGGGACTCTGTTCAGTAAATGAAAATAGGTTGTAGGAAAGAGATACTCGGGCATTAAATGCTACAAGACGTTCTGCTGTAAATTGCCAGATGTTCCCATTCGGTGAACTGAACATAGTGAAACGTTTTGATTGAGGATTGCAGCATGCAGTACAGAGTCATCAAACCTCCCTCAGGCAACGGGATGAAACTCCTCATACCCTGCTGGAATTATTCAGTGCAATAAGTTCCTGTAAACTCTCAGCTCAGTCCATGGAAGTGGTTCACACAATCAACTCAGGTCACATGTTTAGAGTTTGCTGCTTTGCATCTTACCGTCCTATGCATATGCTTGACAATAGGTATTGGATCTGGACATCTGCTTCTCATTCAAAGTCTGCCCGTGTGCATGAGCCATTTAAAATTAAAATTCCTGTGAAGTAAGTCCTGAGGAATTTGAGTTTGTATTGGATTTTTCACACTTGGGGTACATAAAACTGCAGTGGATATCCATCAGCTGGTAGCAGCCATACAGCAATGTTGCATAGGTAATTTTCAGGCACAGCAACTCCAGTGGCTCTGGATGGCTCTTTCATTTTGTTTAATGGTCAAAAGGAATTTTGGTGACATTGCTGAGGTTACACATTCACTCTTCTGTTTTTTAAGTAATGCCACAAGATTGATCCTTGACCTGGAGGGCCACGCAGAGGTGACCTCCACCTCTGACCCCCTTCCTCCAAAGAACCCGGCTGGGTGATGGGCAGAGCAGCAGCCTGCCAGCCCTGGGCTGCTCTGCCAGTGCCACCCTCAAGAACAGGATTGCCTGTGATTCTGAAGAAAATTTTACCACTTGCCTGTGTTTCAGTTTTAGTAGCAGGTATACTGAGACACCCCCCTGGCTGTTTGGCAAAGATGTATCACTGGAGGAACAACAGGAGGATTTTGTGCAATAGGCACAGCTCAAGAAGATACCAATGCACGGAACCCACTGTGATTTTGGCCCTGTTTCCTGCTGAGATAATTACAGAGCTTCTGAAATTGCTCTGCTCCAGTGTGGTGTCTGAGGGGCAGCACCAAGGCAGAGGAGTGTCCAGCAGGAGAGGTGCAGTGGTTCAGCTGCTCTCTGGAACCTTTCCTCATGCTCTGGTTCTGGTACCAGAGGACAAGTGAGGACTATTTGAGCTGGATCAACACTGAAATCCAGAAACCACTAAAAAAGGTCATTTTTCCCTGAAATAGCTGTGGCCAGCCCGGGTCTCCCTTGAACCCTTCTTGCTGGTGTCCATTTCCATGGGAGGCTGACTGTGGCCTTGAACCCTTCTTGCTGGTGTCCATTTCCATGGGAGGCTGAACATTTCCCTCCCCTCAGGTGTACAGTTTTGGATCAGATACAGATCTCCAGGAAAACAGTTTCCCTTAAGTCAGCATGCCAGCACTTTCCCCATGTTCACCAAGGTGTGAGCAGGCATTTCTGCCTCCATGTGATGCTCGCCCACTCTTTATAATCAGTTTCTACCTCTTAATCTATCACTTTTGTAAAATTTACTGTCAAGCTGATACATATATGAACCTCCACCCAACACATCATAACAATGAAAATCCCTACACTATTTATACCTCCCAAGGGTTTTTCTTGAAGCACTTTTATCAGCAGCAAATTTGGGATCAATTTCAGATTTACATTAAAAGGCATACCCTTATCTCTTGCATTGTCACTAATTGGTACAGCTTTCTAATAATTTTCAGAGAGCAGGTCGAGACTAGAAAAATGGGGCTTAGGTAGTATGTAAACTTCAACAATTTCACCATGAAGCTGTATCACAATGAGGTTACTTTTCTTCATTCCCTTTTGTTGTTGCTGTGACCATAAACTCCAGCACTGCGGGGAGAGGAGTGTGGGCAGGGCAGGCAGCTCAGCAGAGCAGGCTGCAGAGAAGAGCAGGAGGCCCAGTGTCCATGGCTGTGCTCATACTGTGCTGCACCATGGACCATGAAAACACCTGCGAATTACAGAGGTGTCAAAATGCAACAAGAACTTGCAAACACAAGTTTTGCAAGCATGTTGGCATCACAGAGAGCTGGGGGTGCAGGAGGCTGCCCTTGGATGTTGACATGAGGAAAAGCATCCTTGTGAGGCATTTGTGGAGTTCAGCCACACTCTAGCCTGCCATTGACACCAGCCATTCAGCAGGTTTGGGGGTCTCCTCAGAGAGAAAGGACCCACAGTATCATGTTTGGAGAAAAACTCCCCTCAGGGGCTTGCCTGTTCTCGTCAAGTCAGGTGGGGGACTGAGTCCACCCTGGTCTCTCTCCTTTTCTATCAAAATCCAACACTGATCCTGGCAGTAGCTCTTTCTGTGCAAATCTCTTCAGCTGCCAGTACCTGAGCAGGGTTGAAATCAAACTAAATGTGCTCATTCAGCTTCATCTTCCCCAGGCAGGGCTGCCTGCAGAGGTGGGAGCCATGCCCCATTGCTGCCCATTGCCCACTCAGCACTTCACAAAGCCCTGGGAGGGTGCTGATTCCGTGGTGCTCCGTGGGCACAGTGATATGCACACAGCTTCTCATGGGTAAGATACCAGAACACCAGGAGACAGCAAATTGAATTTAGCCTCTTAATAGCATTTATTTAGATTTGCTTTAGTAATGGGCAAGAATAAGGGCCTAAGAGCCCAGGAGACTATAATCCTTTTAGACACTCAAGCTCCTGAGCAGAGTGAGGTGAACCTTCCAATGTCATGTAAAAGACTTGAGAGACTCAGAACCACAGGAAATGCAGAGAATCCTGTTGCCTCTGAATGAGGCAGCAGATGATGGGTGGCTCAGAGGTGTTTTCCTCTCCTGTTTTTTGGTACTGCTGGGCAGAAGAACAGGGATCATAAACACAAACTGAACTGGCATGAAAATTAACTTTCTAATATCTATTACAAGCTGTCTCTCTTTTCCAGAAATTTTGTGAGAAACATGAGAGATTTTGCTAAATCTGCACCTTGACTATTAAGGCTTGAAGATGCAATGCTCTAAGCTGCTGAAAAAGTATCAAATTCTTCAGCAAGGGAATTATCAAAACATTTAAGTGTACTCTTCATAATGTGAAGTGGAACTACTATCCTTGGTAACACACTTTCTTACCAAGTTAAATAAGAATGTAGGACTTTTGAAACAAATCAACTCTTGGAGTCTACTACTGTCACTGTGCTTTTTCATCTCAGGAAATTTCTGGGGACTATAACTGGTGAAGATTTATTTCATTGTGTACTTCTGAAGAAAAATCCATGTTAGAAAACAAGGGCTTGAGCTGTGGCAGATGGTGCTTTTCTGAAGAAGAAATTAGTGTTTAATAAGGACTGTAATAGTGCAAACCAGATGTTCATCTCACATTTTATCTTTGAAAGGATTTGGGAGGATGCCATATAGATACATATGTGCATCACAGATCTTGAAAAAATACACAGCTGGATCTCCAGGGGCTCATTAAGGGAGGAGTAACTTTTTGTGTCATCGCACTCCACCGAAAAACCAAGGTCTGTTTAAACTATGACTAAAGATCTCTTAGGAATCCCCTTTCACCTCCCTCATGGACAGAACAGCAGTCCAGAAGAGTAAGGGTAGCAGCAAGCTGGTTCACCAAGGAAAATGGTGACTCTAGTTTCATCAAGTACTTTGGAAAATAATAATTAATTAAGAAAAGAAGAGTCATCAAGAAATGCTACTCTTACTGGGCTTTGTCTAGCTCTCCACTGGGATGCAGATGTGACTTCCTAGCCATTCATACTGTGACTTACAACAAAACAAAAGCTGCAGACACATTGCTCCTGCTACATGACAGCCTCTCAGCCTTCAGTGCCCTGTTTCTTCCTGGGCAGTGGAGAAGTGTCCTCCCTCCTTCTCCTTCCACCTGCAGCCGAGCTGAAGGCTCAGCCTCATGGTGGGTGCTCCTGGTGGAGCAGAGGCTTGAGGTCAGAGCTCCCAGCCTGGTGCTGAGGTCTTGCTGTCAGTCCCCTGCCTGGGCCATGGACACCTTCCCACAGAGACACGTGGCCTCAGCTGCCCGTGGGCAGCACAAAGGTGCCTGTACTTCCCCACAGGTACCAGCATCCCTAGGGCTGGCCAGTGTGAGAGTGGCTTCACTGGCAGTGCTGTAGAAGATTATTACCTTGGCCTTGCTTCCCTTTTGCACTTAAGAGTAAACAAGGACTTGCTTCAAACCAAGATTCTCTGCCTTACTACCTTCACTTAGCAAAACCACACCTTGCTGGAGAAAATCAGCCATGGATGGATAAATGTCTACCCACCTGGGAAAAAATCCAATTAAAAATGCAGGTGGCCAATGCTCCAGCTGCAGTGCAGCTCTGCAGCTCCTCCCAGTGCTGGGAGCAGCATCCTGGGACAGAGAGAGGCAGCCATGCACTCTCCATAAAGAATTACTCCTTTGCTTGTGCTGCAGGCCTGGCTCCTGGCTCCTGGCTCCTTGCAGGGTGGGCAAGGTGGGGTGCCCTTGCATAGGACAAAATTTCAGGGATTTTATCCTATGTCAGGGGCCTGGCAGCACCCATGGCTGCTGACCTGGGAGTGAGAGGAGCTGGGAGCCCTGCAGGAAGAGGCTGCTTTTCCAGCAGTGACTGCTGACCTGCTTTAGTCTTACTACTGCAGCAGCTAGAGTTGTTCTTTATTCCCAATTTTTAAACAAGGATTTTATTATAGCACTGAAATAATGACCAAGAGGCTGAGAATTTTAGCTGGCTCTGCTATTATTACAGGTCTCTTTCCTGCAAGCCAACAGAGAGAACAAGTGGGTACATGCTCCATTTGTTGAGGAAGCACCTCTGATTTCATGCTGCCCTTTTTCACATTTCTGCAAGCCTGCCTCAGCACACAAACAAATTCAGAAAGCAAGGATTCTCAGGTTATGTGAGGCACATTGGAGAAGCACACAGAAATATATCTTACCTAAGACTCCACAGTGAATGTAATTACCAGAATATTTTTTCTGGGAATGGCATTTGTACTTCTGCATATTGCTGGGGCATTCAATGCCATGGTTGTTTTTGCAGTCAGAGTTCAAGGTTCAAAGTTCATACTACATGAAGAACTTTGCAATATGTATTGGATAAACAAAAAAATTACATTAATTAATAGGTGTTTAATTAAGAAGATGAGATACATCTTGCACCCATAAATTGTTTTATAACTGGTTTAGATAAATTCCTTTGCAATTAGTAATTTGTAAGTCAATTAAATATGTCTGCACAGAGGACCTGGTTGACATAAAAGGCAAGAATGATTCTCAGACTGCTTGTACTTTCATTCCAGTTCAAGGTCTCCTCGCAGCGGGGCCAGACACTATCCTGTAAACAATAGGGTTATCTTTTCCAGCTTATTGTTTTCTTATGACTCAGATACAAAGCTGAGCTACTGTCACTCAGTTCTGGAGGAAATGCTTTAGTTTAAAATGCTCCCACCAGAGTTCATGCTTAGTTGTCTCACCTTGCAATTAAAGCAGGTGAGGAGTGAAATGATTACTGACGTCTTTAGGAGCTCAGCTGATGCAAGGTTAGTTACTTAACTGAGTTATCTGCTAGACTCCTTGAACTAAAATAAAGGTTATTCTCACTGACAGCATCTTTTGTGTGTGCAAAAGCACAGGAGGGCTCATTAAGGACTTTATTCTTTGAAATTCTTAGGAGTTGCACCAAAACCCTGCTTCCTGAGTTAGGATTTAGTGAATTTAAAATGTTGTTCACTACAGAAAACAAGAAAGAAAGAAAAATCATAAGTGTCACCAGCTAATATTAGTGAAGAATTTGAAAGGCAAATATGTTTGGTTTTTTGTCAATGTGAAGATATTTGCAAGTTTTTCCAGTTTCCTGGGGTCCTACAGAAGGACAAGCAAATCCTACTTCTGTAAGTAGTTCTGTAAGTTCCTGTCAAGCAAATCCTACTTCTGCAAAGAATTTCCTAAGAACAATAGAGTGAAAGCATCTGTGATCTCAGAAGTGTGGTTTACTTTAGAGAGACCACACCAGTATTCACAGCCCTCCAGCACGGGCTGGGAACATGGGCTCACTTCTGACCAAGTCACAGCTGGCATTACACCTGAAAATCAGCAGCAACCTCTACCTCTGTAAGTCTCTAAGGCTTTGAAAGGACAAAATTATTCTCCTTCTTTGTGCCAATTGCTGTTAACATGGGAAAGTCATACCAAATTTCAACTAACTGGTTGGAACTGTAGAAACATCCCCATGTGCTCGTTCATCCCAGATGTGGATGTCCATTATCCCTGTTCTTCATTCATGAAACATCTAAACCTTGTAAAGTGAACCTTGTGGGACAGAAGCAATGATCTTCCTTGTGCCTAAAGTGCTGTAGCTGTTGTAGCATTTCAGGCAATGTCTAAGCAGATAATTTGAATAGCATGTGTGTTTTGATTCTCTTGGCTGCAGAAGAGCTTTTCTTCATCTTTGTTCTGGATCCTGTCCTGAAGGATTCCAACACTATGCAGTGTCCACTGCAACTCCACATGCTGGCAGAGCCTGCCACTGCAAGCCAGTGTACAGAGGAAGGCACTCACAGAGCAGTCCCAACAACACATGTGGGAATATTCAAGGGACTTCTGTTGCTCATATGGGTTGCCATTAACAAACATGAATCTTTACCATAAAGTTTATGACTGTGCCTACTATCCCATGTAAAGAAAGAGGGGAAAGAAGAAAGCACCCACTGCCTTTTCAAGGTGATAATTCCCACTCCAATGCACATTAGTCTTTTTTCTCCCTACTGCCTTCATCCTTCTCCCGCCCTCCTATCCTCCCATTTCCTTCCACCACTACAAAGCCCTGCAAAGATCAAAGTCATCATTGACCATGAGTTTCCACAATGTTTCTGCTTCAACACTGGCTGGGAGCCAGCTGGCATGTGTTGAAAACCATCATCAGAATCTGTTTAATTACTGTTCCCAATGCAGTGTTTTAACAAAACACTGGAACGGACACAGCTCCAGCAAGCTGATGCCCAGTGATGAGACACTGCAGCAGCACAGCCATGACTTTGATGTTTGCTGTTTTAATTCTTCCTTATTTCATACTATTAATCTACTTTTTGGCCTGTTTTGAAAAGATACCTTTGCAAGAATGAAAAAGGGTATCTCTAAAATTTTCCTCAATTTAGTGTAAGTTTCCTGTTAAAATAGGTTCCATGTAGATTTGAATTGAAAATACATCACTCACAAAAAAAGACACTCTTTCTACTATGTCTCCTCGATCTGTGACCTGTTGTTGGAGAAGAACACTTTCCTGGCTGGCCTTGGACCTGCATGTTAATGTGATGATTGGCTGCTCCAGACAGTGCTTGTAATTCATCCACTTGTTAAATTAAGCCCATTGTGGCTGCATCTAAGCCTTTTCCTGACCTTTGATATATGTCAACTTCTGGTCCTTCCCAGAAGCACTAGGTGGTTTCTCTGGCTCACACCTTCTCTGGGACCTACCCTGACCCATGCCCACGTGGTTTTGCTGCCTCAGGAAATCACAGACAATAGGGGCCAGGTCAGCCACTCTCCACGTAGACAGTGGCTACCTTCACTGAAGAACCTCATGCTGTACATCTCTAGCCAGTGGCACACATTTCCCTTCCCACCATGGTCTCAAACACCTGCAGTCAGCCAGCCTGGCCACATGCTGCCTCAGTGAGCAACACTGTCTGTCACCAGGGTGCTCAAAGCTACCACTGCCATTGCAACAGCACAACCAAAACCTCCACACTCTTCAAACTGGGCAGCTGGACACTCTTCAGGTCAGTCTCTGCATTGTGTCTAAGACTTTGCACCTCCAGGGACTCTGCCTGTGAGCCTCTGTGATTACACCCACTAGGTCAGACTGGATCTCCTTGAGCATCTGCACTATTGCCCGGAATTATACCACAGGATTGACAGCTGCACTGCTCTAAACCATGGAAATTCAAAGATTAGTCTGAACTATCTGGTAGCGGGAGAGCATCCATCCCAGAGTGCAAGGAAAAAGTGACACTTTCATTGTGCCACTCAAGATGGAAATTATGTCTGTGAGGCAGCAGCACCATTCACTGAGAGACATAATCAGAGCAGTTTCTGGCTGATGCACAAGTCATCTCTCTTTTAAGGAGTGAAATTGTGTTCTCATGACCACTTTGACAATGGCTATATACCTGTTATGCTTCTTGTCACCCAAAAATTTGAACTGCAGGACTGGATGGCAATGACAAGGCAATGACAAGGCAAGTCCTGCAGCTAAGGACAGTGCTGTCCTGGCAGACATGGCCCTCAGCTGAGGACACTGCTGTCCTGGCAGACACGTCTTCCCGTGAGCCAGAGAACCACTCCTGCTGCTCTGCAGTGGGCAGCCTCTTTGGCAGCTCAAGGGACTGTGAATAATCCTTTTGAGCTCCTGCCACCAGTCCCAAAGTGTGATCACTACATAATGACGCCAATGGCAGAATGTGAACCTTATGCTTTGAGAGGTTGGGTTTGAACAATAGTGACAAGAAAGAGCTGGATGTAAGGGACATTCAAAGGCTCCTCCACACAGATCTCATGACAAGAATGTAATCACCCCATCGGATCCCAGGACAGTGTTGCACACAGGTCATATATTCTGGACATATTACCATGGCATCTTCATCTTGCCCTGTCTCATGTGACAAGTACCTCTTGTCCTGCTTTGCTTGTTGCATCACACAGCCAGATGTGGAACTCAACCCTGAGAAGCCTCACTCCCAACATCTTGCCATAGGGCTTTTGTCCATGCCTGGAGCAAATAGACTGGGGAAGAATGTGCCTTCCAGACAACCATGATGTTGGACTGGGAACCTCAGCATCCAGGGGCTGCCAGCAGGACACAGCACACGTGGTGGCCGAGGCTCACAGCACTGTGCCCTGTGACATGGTCATTTCCATAACTCCTCTGCTGCTCCTTCCTGTAAACTAATATGCTTCATCTCCTACATGGTGGACTTAATCGAGGGTTAACTGCTCAGGGCTTTTGTTCAAAAAGACATCAGAATCTTCAAACCCTTGGTCACCCTATCTCAGCAATTAGGGTCTGAAAAACAATCTGGGGATTATCCTGAGGATGAGCATAAAATCTTGCCCTTGGAGAGATCAAATGAAAATTTTACCATAGATTTTATCATATCCCTGGAGGTGGGATTTTCCCCAGAGATTTCTTGTGCCTTAACTGGGTGTTCAGTTAGAAAGACCGCACATGGTGTTTAATTTTTCTGCTTCCAAGATTTGTTTGACCTAAGACGAGAGCTATGAGTGGAGAGGAGGGAGGGGAGACAGGCTGGGCAGGAAACAGAGTCCAGTGAACTTCTACAAACCTTAAACAACTGCAGTTGGCTGGCATTCAGTATGTGAGATGGACCAAGGTTCAGGGTGATTTATTTTATCTGGAATTGTTTCATGTCTCTGGATGTAATGTGTGGGGTTGGCTCCCGCTCCAAAAGCAAGTGGTCTTCTGAAGAAGGCTTTCAAGACGATCTTTCATTTATCTGTAGTGCAGCATTTGCCTTCTCCACATTCACAAATTTGGAACTAATTCCCTGTATGACATAGCATTTAATAAGTTTGTCTCCTGAATTCTGCAAAGCGTTTCAAATACTTTGATGGCATTTTCTTTTTAGTAATTAATATCTTATCAGTGAGTTTTCAGAGAACAATGGCCTGATTCTCCCCCAATGCCATTTTACATCTCTGTAGCTTCACTGACTACAAATGAGTTACCCCTGCTTCACGTAGTGGGAGATGAGAATTAAGACCTTAAGCTTACCACTATTTAATCACATGCTTTGAGCTCATTTTCTCTCATTCAGAATCTGTTCTTTGCTTGCAGCCCTACATAATTGCCATTTTACTATCTTAGAAAGCTGGTCATTATTAAGAATGTGTGTACTAACTACCCTTTAAGAACCCCAAAATGAGGGATACTCCAGCCAGGGGAAGCCCCACACCTCTCCATCTCATGGCAGTGAAGGTGGCTCTTCTCACCCGGGTACCAGACTTCCCTGGAGACTGTTCTACAAGCTCTAAGGGACAGTGGTTATTATTTTATTTCACCCCTAATAAACAGCTTCTTCTACATACCTGAGGAGTTTGCAATTAGACTCAAAAAATAAAAGCTTGCTGCAGGAAAATAAGCTTTTTCTCTAGCACGAAAAATCCAGCTGCATTTTCTCTCGAAAACAGCCAGACCATAGACTCTCCTTGTACTGTAGACTAATTTGTTTTGATGCTCACAGGATGTATATCCTGAAGTTGGAATAAATATGCTGAAACATGCACAACCTGGACACATCTTTATTTCACTCTTTTGACTCTGGATCCAGTTCCATCCTGAGAAGGTAAAAGCAACACCAACAGAGAGAGAAACAGAAATGCAAAAAACCCAGATAGCTGTGATAAGGCTTGACATAGACAGATGCTCACTTGCTGTTGGGATATATGTTTATTTTAAATGTATTTGTATCTGAACAACAAAGCAGGAGCAGGCAAGAGGTAGCAGACACTGTTTTAAAATACTTTCATTAATTACACACAAATCTGGACTAACTTTAGCATGTTCAGTAAATTAAATGGGTGAGTATTTCAGGATCTGTTTACTCTCGTAAATTAGGAGGTGATAAGTGGTGTCAGCTAATTCTGGTGATTTTTTCATGTGTGCAAGCATTACTCATATAGGTACAGATTTCCAGGGCCAGACAACTGAAATTAGTTAAGTGGGACATGTTGGGCATTATATATTGAGAACAACATGAAGCAAATTTTTGCTATAAAAACATTTAAGCTACAAAACAAAGTCCTTGAAGTTGAGAAAAATCAAAATTAAGGTTGTCCTTCCATCTAATGCTTTTTGATACCATCTTCAATTATAGTTGTCGTGTCATTGTCTCCATAGCTTTAAATTTCTGCAGCAAAGTACTGCATGGATCTTACTGACAACATTCTCTCTCACTAAAAAGCCTATTATTTATACTGATTGTATAATTAAATAAATGCAGACCATTTGGGCTTACAGACATCTTCCCTTTGCTATTTGCTGACAGCAAAGGAAGATGGTGCCTTACATCTGGCAGTGTGATTCCAAGGAGGAGAACGCAGTTATTCTATGATGAATATTCTAAGATTATCATCTTGTCTTGGTCAGGACTGTACCCTTCCCCTTCTCCTCCCAGCCACCCCAGGCACTGCAAGGTCCTGCCTTCCTCCCTTGCTGTCCTCATGGGTATCACCTACCATGGGCCTGATGTCCTGACATTTTCCCCTCTGTGCCAACATCTCCTTCTACCCTCACTCCTGTCCTTCTCCCTCCCCATATCCCCCCCTACATGGCCCCTCTTCTTCTTCAGTCTCCAGTTCTTACAACCACTGAGCCTCTCTTTATTCCTCCATAAGTAAACCAAATTCCCCTCTCTTTCCCCTGGCTGAACAGGCACACACAGCAGACCTTGTCTCACAGGTGCCAAGGGGAACTCTACAGCCCTTTTATTTGGAGACCAAGCACAGAAAGATTTCTATGGCTCTGAGCTGGAACATGTCTGGCCTAGATGGGATTTTTAGATGTCAGAATTTAACAAGTCTCTACTGAGCATGTACAAACTGCAAAGACAGTAATGCTTAGACATGGTCCAAAGCTGGGAATAATTTCCCAAATGTGTTGAAAAGAAAATTTCTGGTGTTTGGTTGACTTATTTTGCCAATTTTTTGTGCTTTCCTTCCATGCATGGAGGTAAAACATCTTCTTTGGAAGGAAGGGAATTTGGAATTTTGAGGGAATTTGTATCACTACAGACAAAATAACATACTTTCTCCTAACCTTGCTCTTGGAAACAGATGCAGCATTCTTGATAAAACTTGCAAAACAAAAATAAAATGAAACAAATGAAGTCAGCTGGAGGCTGATATCCAGTATAGAAAATTTCAGCTTGCTGCATTAAACTTTGGCAAATGTATAAGCAACTGACAACAAGATATAATAATGAAAAAGTGTTGGGCAATCACTGTACCTCTAATTCATAACTCCTACACATTTTAAGATAATGGAAATTACTCATGTTCATCAGGAATTGAATAGATGCTTCTGTAATTACTTGTATTATTCAGTTAGCAACAGCAGCCAAATGTATGTCTGACTTTCATTAACTTGAGCAGTATACTTTGCAGTATTAAAATCTATTTCAATTCAACCCTTCCGTATTTTTCTTCTTATGTACTGCATACAAACCTTAAGTATGATATCATCTTTTGGGATAATAAACTAAATCAACAACACATTTCATTTGCAGAGATCATCACATGAGACACTTTCAGGTATGCAAATGTCTCAGGTAAATACTGAGCCATGGCTCTAAATAGAACTTTCAGAGATAAAAAAAAAACCCTTTTATATTTTAAAGGTACATTTTGTCCTAATTAAAAAAAACCAAAAACAATAAAAGGCGCAATAGCCTTGGCTAGAATTGTCAGAGTGGTAAATTTTATCCTGTTCAGGAGGCCAGCACAAAGTGACACCAAATTTCTTACTGCAGTTAACATCCAAAGACAAATCTTCTGGACCCAGGACAGAAGTGGGTTTTGGCCAAGTTTTATAATTTTTGGTAGTCCTAGCTGTCAGCATTGTGTCATTCACTTTACTTATGGTTCTTGGTAGGCACCTACCCTGGAAAAGAGATTCTTTAATCAGCAAGGCACTTGGGGCATGTATTTTACATTTAAAAGATTCAGCGAGTTGCTGAATGACAGGGGATGAGCTGGACTGCTGCCAGGGCTGGACTTTAATGCCAGGTGTAAAGGCCATCTTTGAATCTGGATTAATGACTGGTTCAGATGTTCCCCTCTAGGTAGGGGTGGGGACTTTCTGAAAGCAGCTCTCCTGGAAAGCTGGCTGACACCATTCCCAATGAGCACAGCTGACTCCAGATCCCGCTGCTGCCCTGCACACCCCCCTGCATCCCCTCATTGCAGCAAAGCCCCCAGCCCAGGTGCAAGTCTCTGTCTCTTTGCATGGATACTCACTCATTTTGTTGCAGAGTGACAAACACAGACCAGCCTCCTTTGCAGGCTACTTCTGGACTGTTTCACCCAACCCACCATCTCTAGGAGGCTGCTGCCTGTGCTATGGCTTTAATGCCAGCCTTTTATTTTCTTATTACTTCTCCCACCGCTGTACTTGTCTATGAAAAATGAACAAAATAAAGTTTTGGCAGCTGCATGTTTCTCTTGTCAGCTGTTGCAGGCCATGCTCAGACTTTCTGCTGCATTCATATAAAGCCTATCATTATAACCCCATACAGTCCAGCTGTGCAGCCCCAGAGGTGCCACAGCAGACACAACAAGCACTGGTTGCTCAGCAATGCCCTTAGCTCCTGCTGCGCTGTTGTTTCAGCTATCAGGGATGCCTGGTTTTGTGCAGACATGTTTTGAACTTCATATCTAACCAAAATAAAACTATAGATACAATAAAAATTAAATAACCCGCATATGTCTATGATTCAGAAACTGCATAGCAAAAGAGGCCTCTGGATCAAAGAGAAGCAAGCATGTCCTAAGGTGTTTTGGGGCTGCTCAGAAGAGCCACCCTTTAGAACAAGAGCCTGTTGAGGAAGGATGCATGTTCATGGAATTACACTGTTAAGAACTCATTCAGAAAAGCCAGCATTCACTGACGTGTTACCAAAACTTGCTGGCACCTCTCCTGTGGCTCAATGGCCCCATGAGTACTAGTCCCATTCTACCACACCCCTGAATTCAGATTTTACTACAGAAATGAACACAACTGCACTTAAAAACATTACATAGAAGAATATTACTTAGAAATATTTCTATAGAAGACATGAGCAGTTCTATTGTTCTTAAATTAGAAGCATAAAATTCGGGAGTTTGGGGACCTGGTAATAAATCTCTTTAAACTGTCCTACCAACACATCTTACCAAGATTTTTAGGTTATTGTCAGTGTGGCTTCAAACAGATTTAATGTCAGCTGTATTTTTCCCTTTCACAGGTTCTGTCTCTCTTTGAATAAGTTATTTGAGAAAATTTGCCCCCTCTTATGGTCTTTGAATGTGATGCCAAGTCTATCCCATCCTGGGCACAAATGCAACCAGTCAAATACAACAAATACAACAAATCAGTCATTTTCATAACAAACAGCTCTGGTCAACATCACCTTGTCACCCACTGCAGTGTGAGGCCCAGGGCTGTGCTTTGGGTCAAGTGTTCTCAACCACAAGTTGTATTACCGAACAAACCTTAATGGAGACATGGCATGATTAGGAACTCTCCTCCCCATGTAGATGTCTTTCCTTAGCCCTGCCGGTTGTGCAAGTCACCTGCAGGATTGGCCATAAAAACATAAGTGCTTGGGAAGCCCTCAAAAAATTGTGATGCACATTTATCCTCAGTGGTTCCTTGGCAGCCATAGGCTGGAAATTTATTCCAAAGATTTCCCAACTTGCTTTTTGCACAATTTCCATGTCTTCCTAATCATGACTCCCCTAAAATTCCAGTAATTCTCCCCTTAGGAGAGACCCAAAACTCAATTTCCATATTAGGTGGACATTTGGGTCTTCTTGGTAGTTGATAACCACACAGCACATGCTACATTTGAGGTCTTATTGCATTTTTCCAGCATATAGAATATTTTTTTTAAAAATTGGCTTTTGGTGAAGTTTGTCCCTTAATCTCTCCTGAATCCCACTCCTGCCCAGTTTGACTCAATGTCACTGTGGTGATTGGGTTGCCTGTGCCCTGGAGGGACCCAGGGTGCCACAAAAGCAACACGGTGAACACTGCCTGACAGTCTGTGTAAGAAATGCCCAGACCTGCAGCTGCTTCTCTCTGGGACCACATGTGGAAATGCTCTTAATGCTCTATGGTGCTCCCAGACAGAAGACTCAGGCGAGTGGGCAGAGAGTAAGTGGGATACAGGACAATATTTTGTTATTTCTGTGAACTACAAGGGTTATTTTCGGTGCTCCCAGACAGAAGACTCAGGTGAGTGGGATACAGGACAATATTTTGTTATTTCTGTGAACTACAAGGGTTATTTTCTATTTTTTAACCCTCATGCTCATTTCTATATTTTCAAATCACCTGTCTGGCTTCTGGTCTTTAGCTCTGCTCCTTCCAGCATTAATGTGTTGTGTCTATCTTCATGTTTGGCATCAGACATTGTCCCCACAGAGGCTGAAGGATTTGGAGGTTTGCAGGTCTTAGCCCCAGATCCTTCAGGGCACTGCCCATAAGTACACTGGTGGTCCATGAGAAGCCCATTTGTTCCCATCATCTTTGCCTGAGGAAGGCCTGCTCTTCATTTGTTGCAGATGATATTTCGATCTGTGATAGATTCTGCCAAGTATGTAAAACCCTGATAATCATGCATTGTAACACGGAAGTAAAGCTGAGCTTGGTTTGTAAGTTAAAAGACATGCCTGTTAAAGAACACTAAAAAAATGTTCAAGAATGCTAAAAAAAACACCCTAATGTAGTAAATCACCTTCCCCTTGGTGTCTGATGACCCTTAGGATGCTTCCTGTATGCAGCATCTTTGTCTTCACATTTGCTCTTTAATGTTTTTTGTTTCTAATGTGATGTTCTGTTTTCCTACTGTTAAGGAATGCTTTTTCTGTTTCCCCCTTGACTGGGGGCAAGTTGCAACCTCTTCATCTCTCCCCACCCGGCAGACTGGGCTGCCTGTAAGACCCCATGCCTAAGTAAGGTCCTACAGCCATTGCCCAAATGGAGTTTTGCTCCCTTTGCTTCACTGTACTTTACTCACCCACATCAAACAGTGCTGAAATTGTTGCTTAGTTGAATTGAAATCTGGCTGCCTACAAGGGAAGAGGATACACAGAATTAGGTTTTGAGTATCTGCAACATACTTTGAAGGAGAAAGATTATATTAAACAATCTGTTTAATATAAGGAATATATTAAACAACCTGTGTGTGCGACACCAACTAGAAGCAGACCACTGAAAATCTGGTGGGAATGCAGGCTAAAAATCAGTGACATGGCATGTCCAGAAGGTGGATCTAGAAATAGCGAGTGTGGTAACTGCTGAGAGGTATCACGTTCCTGGGAGTGGGTCGCACACAGTAAGGGCAATCCAGGCATGGCCAGCCCCCTCTCTGAGGACAAGGGTCCTGCCTTGTCCCAGCACAGACCCAGCCACTGCACCCACACTGCGCAGGGATCGCCAGGGACGTGTTTGCCTGGGAGAGGCTGGGAAAGTGATGACTGGGGTGAGAGACTGCTTGTGTCAGGTTATTTTATTTTCTTACATGGCAGGCCTGTTTTGGTAGGAAGGCAACCAGATTGGGAACTGGAGGCGGTTGGGATCTCAACACAACCTGTTGGCCAAAGTCCTTCACATAGCACAGAGTAAGCAAAGTGAAGGGCATGGAAAAACATCGGCCTGGGAAAAACATCTCCCCAGGGTTTATCCCTGGGCTTTTCTTGCCCTCTCCGGGGCCCGGGTCCTCTGAGAGAGATAGATTTGGTCAAACAAAAGAGACCACTATGGTCCTTGTGACCATTTGATTCAGGCTGTAAAACGCTGTTTGCTACCTTCTCACTTAAATCACCAGTTGTAGTTTGCAAGTGAGACTGAGATATTTTGCTTTCCTGGTTATTGCTCCTTTCCCATGTCCAATGACTGATATCATGTGTGTACACGTTCAGTGGTGGAAACATTCTGGCATATGCAAGTGAATCGGGCTGAGGCTCCTAAGCTATGCAAAAGGACTATTTTCCCCAGTTGAGAAATACCATGGACTAGTTGTAGCAAGACTTCTTGTTTTGGCTTCTAGAGCACACATTCTTGGTGCTGTCAATTGCTGCAATATTTATTTTGAAGATACAGCTTCTGGATCCATGTAACTAGCTACAAATCGCAGCCCTTTCTTAACTTTACCGCCCCTCATCCTCAAAAGTTTCTAGTCTTCTTGTTGAGGGCGTAAACTCTAAAAAAATGAATCCTGAGGCAAAAAGCTAAGTGGGGATTCACAGTGAGCTGGCATTTTCGGGACAGCCCGCTTCCCGTGATTTCTGACCCCTCCATTTTGCTTGTTTTCTGACACTTGAAGCTGCCACCGGGGCTCACGGGGGAGGGTGGCGCGGAGCAGCGGAGCGAGCGCGGCAGCACAGCGCGAACAACGCGCGGCCGCATTTCTCTTGCGAAGGGGGAGCCTTTCCACGTCCCCGGTTTTACACGGGGCCAGCCTTCTCTCACTCCAGTCGGTCCGCGGCGCTGCTCATGTTTTCCACTGGGGGGGAGGACGAGAGAGGGGAGACGAAGGCGGCGAAGGAGGAGGAGGAGGCGGGAGGGGGGGAAAGTTGCTTGAATTTGCGAGGGGCGAGAGCCGGCGGTGGCGGCGCGCTGCTTCTTTCCACTGGCTGGGGGAGCTGCCAATCTGTGTTGTAATCCTGCAGGAATTTCTGCGGGGTTTAACTGGGAGCCGCGGCGCCGCCGCCGCGCACTCGGGGCGGAGGGCGGGCGGCGGAGCAGCCTGCAGCCGCGCGCCCCAGCGCCGCGAGCACCGGGCCCGCCGGGCGCCGGAGCGCAGCGCGGAGCCCAGCGGCAGCAGCGCGGCGGGCCGGATCCGGGGCGCCACCGGCCCTGCCCCGCGCCCCTCGGGCGCTGCCGAGCGCCGCCGGCCCCCGGTTTCTCCTTTGTACCCGGCCCCCGGCGGCCGCCGCGCCGGCTCCGCGGGAATAATGCGGGGCGTGTGGCTGGCGCTCACCGTCAGCTTCGTGGCCTGCGCCTCCGGGCAGCCGGTGAGTGCCGGGGCAGCGGGGAGGGCGCGGCGGCAGCCCCGCGGGAGGGGACGGGACGGGACGAGACGAGGGCGGCCGCCTTGGTTCTGCCAGCCGAGCGCGGGGCGCGCAGCCCGAGCCTTGCGCCGTGGCATCGCCGTCCGCGGGGCACTGCGCTGGCTCGGGGGGCATCTGTTGATAGCTGAGCGGGCTGCAAACGGCAGGCACCATTCCGTCCCACCCGCCAAGAGAAGAAAGAGAGACATTCCCCCCCGCCCCCCCCAAAAAAAACCCAAAAAACCCCAGACCAAACGCCCCAAAACCAACAAAACGCCAGACACCCCCACGAAGCCGAGAGGAGCACCCTGCCGCAGCGGAGCACCCTGCCGCCCTCCAGCGAACCTCGGCCGAAGTTTGCCGCGACGACCCAGCCGCCAGCCGGCCCCGGAGCCCCCCCGGTGCCTCTCTCCCTGCCTCTCCGGAGGAGGGGCGGCTGTCCGGCGGCCGCGGGGCGCCCGAGGGGCCGCGGGGCTGGGTCCGGGAGCGGGGGCTTGTGCGCCGTCCCGGAGCAGCGCCGGGAGCCGCCGCGCCGCCCCGTGTCCCAGCGGCCGCCCCAGGACATCGCCGCTTCCCCCGGCTTCGCGGGCGGTGAGGTGGGAGCGTCCCTGGCAAAATCCATTCCTCACGGCCCGTGGCTAAAAGGAGAAAAAAGGCTGCAACTACCCCTGGCTGCGCGGCTCAGGACCTCCCAGAGCCCTCAAACAGCGCCTTGCGCGCCTCCCGGCCAGCCCCGGTCCCGGCTCCGCGGAGCCCGAGCCTGCTGCGCGCCCGGCCGGCCCTTGCCCAGGGGCTCGCCGCGAGGTGCTCGGGATAATGCTGCTGTTTACACTTTTTCCGTGCCACGAGTGTATTCGCTAACCGGGCCCTCTGCTTAATGCAATTAGCTCTGTTGCTGGGATTTGTACCTCTGGGAAAGCCTCTCTCCGGCGAGCCTCCCACCCTTTCGTGGCAGGAGCCGGCGGGGACCGGCCAAAGGGTTTTGGTCTTTTCCATCTGTGGATCTGAGATTGTCTTGAGGGAAGGGGTATGCAAATGACACTAATGCAGTGTTTGGGCATGTATTAGGAAATGATAAATTGAGGTTCCAATATGAAATTAAAAAAAAACCCATGACAATTTAATCCAATTAAAATGAGCCGCTTCACTGAACTAAATAACGTCACTAGCTTGGGTTAACTTTTGAAGTTCTCTAGCTGTTGTATAAATTAGCCAAGTCACAGCCTTCATAAAATCTGGCTCATCGTTAGGGATTTCTAAGGGTACAATTGCAAAACACTTTTCTTAAAAACTGATTAAAAAAAGGGTTGGGTAGAACACTGACCTTTGTTTCCGCTAAGTATAACT
Source organism: Passer montanus (assembly GCF_014805655.1). Classification (NCBI taxonomy): domain Eukaryota; kingdom Metazoa; phylum Chordata; class Aves; order Passeriformes; family Passeridae; genus Passer; species Passer montanus. The sequence goes on from NW_024366480.1 coordinate 2,496,940, forward strand.
GTGCTGCAGAAACACCCTTGGCTGATGAGCTACAATATCCTTTAATTTTATAGAAATGCTGTTAGTACGAAGTTCTCTGATGGTGGAGTAGCTATTAAACTGCCACAGTAATTAGCAGAGTATTAAGTTTGATGGGTTTTTGCCTTAGGATGAACACGCTGTGGCAGTGTGAGGTGGATTGTTAGGGCATATCCAGTGCAGTGTGGTTCAGGGGCAGGGGGAGAGCGAGGTGGGGGAGCCTGCCTGGCTCCGCTGCAGCACCCTTACTGCTGCCAGAAAGTTGTGGAGGGGCTGAAAAAGTAGAAGGAGGTTGGTCTTTTTCCTTTTCTTTCACCTCCCTTCTTTTTCCTTTAACTGTGCCTGGCAGCAGCTTCATGGTCCCTTAAGATAGGATTTTGTAGAGCAGTCTCTGGGAAAAGACAGATGCCAAATCTGTGTTCTCTGATTCTTCTTCTCTGACAGAAGTCTGTCCTTGTCATAAGAAGAATTCTGTATGGTTGCTTAAAAAACCTTCCCAGCTCTCCAGACCACTGTCAAATGGATTTAGCTCTAAATTTCTTCATGGTTTTAGATTTTACTATTTATTATCATTATCTGGGCAAAACCATAAGGTAAAAATCTTGTTTCTGATGAAGTAAATTATCCACGAGTCTTTTGAGCAGAGGAGCGAGAAGCTGCAGCAGATTTTGTTTCTTAAGGCAATGAGTTCCCTGTGTTTGGTCTGCATAACCCACCAACACTTTTACTGGGGTGGGCCAAGGAGATGTTAGCACTGTGTTAAGGATGCCCTGGAAGTGAGACCTGCCACCGAAGGAGGACGGGAGTGTTTGCAGTGCCGGGTGCGGGCTCTGTGAGCCGTGATGTGGGCTGTGGCACCGCAGCTGTGCTCTGCTGTGCCATGCCAGCTCCCCCGGGGGAGCAGCTGCTTCAGGACAGAGCTGTGATGGAGAGGGAGACAGGGACCCAACCTGTTCCTGCCAACCTGCACATGGTGGCAAGTGTTACCCACACCAAAGCTGGTGGATTGCAGCTGGGGCTTGCGGAGTGCTTTGCTGCCGTCAGCGCAGTGTGCAGTGAGACATCCCATTACAGTGGGTTCTGGTAACCTGTGTGGCTCTGGAAGGACATGGGGGATTCACCCAGGCTTGGCTGAATGGCAGAAAATGTGCTTTCTAGCTACCTTGAAAGTTTCTTGATTTGCTTATAAGAGAGGGAAAGACAGTGACGTGAAACTGCTGGAAAGAAAAGGAAACCTCTGTGAGTGAGAGGCACCTTTTGAAAGGTTGAGCCCCTGAGCCCAGTCCTTGATGATGCTGGGAGCCAGCTTTTGCTGATTTTAATAGCACCAGAGAGCAGTGCCAAGTATCCAGCTGTAGTTGTCAGCTCCCATTCGGAAGAGGCTGATAAACCTTTCTGTTTCGTTGTAGTTTGCAGCAGTGGGATGAATGGTTTTCCAGAGCTTGTGTGACAGTCGCATCCTCTCTGCATGCCCAAATATACATTGAGAAACTTTGTTGGCTAGTAGGTTGTGCTGCATACTGCAGTCTTAGGGTGCTGCTCTCCTCACAAAAGGTTGAGTCCCTCTCTCCCCAGGAAGCTTTTGGAGTCTGGAGACTGCTTCACATTTGGAGTCTGGAGACTGCTTCACAGTACATGCGTGTGGGGATGGATTTGGGACTTTCAGTGAAACAGAGCATTGGGTCATCACCTGAGTGGTCTCTTGGTTTCTTGTTGTAAGCGTCTGACTGCTGAATTGTTAGCATAAATATAATCGTTAAAAGATGATCCAAGGGTGATATTTGGTATATTTTTCAGAAGTATTTAGTATTTGAGAACGACGATGCTGTAAATTCCCTACATTTGTTTCTAATGGTTACTTTGGTTTTGGAATTTGGAAAATTGATAGTGTGTTGGAGAGGAGGAATGTTTTTTTGAAAAAGGCAGTTAGACTTCAGAGATTGTAATTAGAGGAAAAGAAGGGCAGAAGAGATAGCTGGTATTTAGATTTACATGCTGTGTGTGTCTCTCTTATGTGTGTTAAATTTGCTTTGTCAAAAAAGTTCCAAAGAAGGGAGGAAGTATTTTCAGTCTATATTTAATTCTACCCACTTCCAATTCACATGTACATTTTCTTCTCACTGTAGAATTAATAAATGTTCATCCGTTGCTGTTTGTGGTTTGGCAACACCTGGAATCTGTCATGTTTGCTTCCCTTGCTCTGACTGAACTTCTGGGTTCTGCCATCCAACAGCTGCCTGCATTGTCAGGAGTGCACTGGAAATCCTGAGGTGCTCTGGGGTTTGCCACCAGTCTTGGGTATTACAGCCACCCCCTGGATGTTCTCAGGAGCCACTTTCTGGAAATTGATTTCTCTCTCAGGTTAGATTATAGTTTAAAAATTAAAGAACAGATGAATCTTGACCTCAGATCAAACACTGAAGTTCCTATTTTTAATATCTTTGCCCTGAGGTCTGCATTGGAACTGACTTAGTATTGAGGCCTGAAGTGCAGAGATGTTTTCTCTGCATTTTTTCCTAGATCCTTATCAAAGAAGTAGATGAGAGCATCATCTTCAGGAACAAGTCAGGACAAATATCGTAGGGTTTGAAGTTGGGTGCTGGGATTGTGGTTCGTGGGCAGATAAAACCTCTGTGGTGGGTTTGAGACAGTTACTGCAGCTAATGGAATAAAGATGGTGGACGTTGGAGAGTGTGGAGCAAGTCTGGAATTTGCTTGGAGATTTGGTGGATCTAAGTTTCCATAGGCCTAAATTAAGTGTAATCTCAGGATGACAAGATAAAGACCTAATTTCTTGACTAGTAGAGGTGCAAGGTGTGAGAAGTCCCATGTCAAACATGCAGCCATGATCTAATGCCTCTGGGAGGGTGGGGTGGATGGTGGAGAGCTGCCTGCCATCCTGGGTGGGGAACGTGGCATTTTGGCAGGGCTTCCTGAGCTTGGGGAAGAGCCTGATGAGGAGCCAGTTGTTTGCAGAGTTCTCCATTTGCACTGCTCTTTGTAGCATGTTGTCTTTATAAAATGTCAAGCAGAGGCATATGGATGGCATTTATTAATTACAGTTTCTCACCAAATTGACTTTTGCCATTGAGCAATTCAAACATCTTGCTTATGGCAAAGAATTGCAGGCTTTAGTAAGACTCAATGGCTGAACAAAGAGCTCTTGTCTAGTTATGGAGAAGTGCTCTTTTGTCTTCTGAATAGATTGGACAGACTATGATTTTTAACATAAATGTTGTGTTTGAGATTGGCAAGCTTATTTGAGGCCTCATATAAGACTCTACTTGAATCTGAGTCATAAAGATGCCCTCTGTGCTGCTGCGTTTGAGAGAGGATGCACAAGTCATAAGCAAGTGATTTGGTCCACATTCAAGTCACTTTGCAGTCGGTGTTGTAGGAAGCATGAGAGAATTACTGGAGGCTGTTCGGTGAACAGCTTGTTTGGTTATCTTCAGTTCAAGTTTACAAGATGGTAATAAATTGCTATCTGTAATATTTTCAGGACTAGTAATTTATTCATAGGTTACATGACACTATTCCGTGATTTGGGAACATTATTTCTCCTGCTCACATTGAAGTGTAATTTGCAAGCTCTGGAGTACAGACTGCACTGGTGTTTGACCCTCTAATAATGACAGTTCTCTGTACGTATGTTGTTTTCTTGATTAGCTCAGTCCTGGGGGATGCTTTCAAAAGCATTCTAGATATTTAGGCAGAAAAACTGTGTGTGTGTAATCCTCAGAAGTACTGGAATACTGATTGCAGTGGGAGAAAATGTAGCATTTAACAGTCATTTGCAACAAGTGCATTTGCGCTGAGCAAATTATTTTTGTTGATGTCTCAAGCAGGAGTTTCATTTAAAGTGAAATAATGACTAATAGGGTGGTGATGAATCTGCAGAAATTGGCCTTGTCCATAGATAGGCTATTAGAGTGTAGTATATATAAGCTGTGCTTAACTAAAGCCTGAGCTGGTCTGCTCCATCTTAAATCACTATTTTTAGTTTATATATAAACAACTTCTTCAGAAATCTCCCTTCTAAGCTAAATTGTTTTGTTCCCAAGGTGAATTGATTTGGGGAAGTTCAAATAAAAACCTGTTTGGCTGTGTTTGAGTTGTGAGGGTGAAGATAAATACATTGTACTTTTATTAATAGTAAGGAGACAAAGGGACTTAGAGAAGGTCAAATAGCCTGTGGTATACACAGGCATAGAATTAAAATGTTCAGAAGCCAGCATTGTGATTAACAACCAGAATATATTGTGTGTATTTAAATATTATGTTGTCAGACATGTTTTGTTCCCATTTGATTAACCATAATAATGCATAATTTTCTCTAGAGGTGCTTCCACACTAATGAAAGTCACTTGTCACCTTTGAGATCAGTGTGAGGTGACCCATTCCTGTTATTTGAAGTGTATTTCAGAAGTGTGACTGTCTGTGTGGACTGGGAGGACTGATTCTCACAGAGCTGTAGGAAAGAGTGCTGCTAAAGTAATATAGCCTGGGAGATGAAGTGCTTCCCAGGGAGCACTTGGGTGCATGACCATTGTAGCATCAAGACTAAGGATGTTTCAATAGAGAGCAAAAATATGTATCACACTTCCTGCCCCATGAATGAATAATCTAACCAGGTCTTCCCTCTCCCACCTTCTACAGGATCTCTTCTTTCCATTAATTATACAAGCAGAAGCAAGCTTTCCTCTTTCTCTGGGCTGGGCTGTATTAATTCCAGCTGTGTTGATTCTTCAGTATGTGCAGGAGTAGCTGGCTGGACACAGTACCTGAAGGGCACAGCCAAACCCCACCCACCTGATATCTTGGCTTTAAGAGCTGAGTCCTGTTGCTTTTTGGGCTGGGGTCTGCAGGGGAAGCCTGGAAATGGGTTTGACTGCATGGTGTACATTGCAGGCTGCGGAGATGAGCAATGTCCAGGACACAGATTCTTCCTTTTCCAGGCTGTTTATTCGTGCTCACTCTGGATGCAGAGACTCCAGAATCAGTATGTCACTTGAATTAATTGCCAGGTGAAAGCATCCACAAAGCCTTTCCATTCAAATCCTTTTCAAGTGCGGTTCCATGTTCTAATACATAGTGACTCAGGTGTGACATTTGTGGTGCTCTTATAATTCAAAATGAAACCTGCAAGGGAAGCAAAGCTGAAGGGTGAAGGTAGTTCAGAGCAATGGAAACACACCATATTTGGGAGGGCCAGAAATTGAGCTTCTGTTGAATATAAATTTGTGACATTGCATAAATAAAAATAGATATGTCTTAGTCCTATAAATAATTATAATAAGGTATAATTCCTACAGCAAGGATGTGTATGAGATAATGCTGCTGAGAAGCAAGATTTGACAATTTTTGTGGAAGGCAGACTGCAAAACCTTTAGATCCTGTCCTGTCTGTGGACTGAATCTTCTCCCACTTGGGAGCTCAGAGGCACTTTGTACTTGCCAGTGGTGGCAGTGCAAGCACAAAGGAAAGTGTTTGATCAGCAAGGAGAAGGAGCATCCATGAACAGCGCGTGTGGAATTTGGTTGTGTTGGTTACGGGCTTGTGTAAATGTCATTGAGAGAAGGTGTGAAGTTCTCAGGAGCTGCTGAGGCAGTGTCTGAAGTTAGAAGATTAATGCTTTAGAATAATTGGTAGCTTAAGCACATGTAGCATCTGCAACTCACAAATCTCCTTCTCCATGGTATAACAAGAAAAATGGCTAGTCCCGGAGACAGACAGGAAAAGTTATTAAAGCATCATGTGTATATTCTGAATTCTTGTCTGTGGTGATGCTGTTCATGATTTTCCAGACATGTGCTCTTTGAATATTTCTCCTCCATAAAGGCTGATTTTTTTTTAATATGGTATCTAAAATGTCATTAAATGAAACCTCTTGGGGTACTTTTGAAATTGTGTGTTCACAGAGACTGTCTTCCACAGAGCATTCAGCACTGACCTCTCTCCAGCTGTTGCAGTTCTAGCTTGAAAGGTCTTTGAAACTTCCGTGTGTTTATGTGTTTTATATAGAACTTTATTCTCTATGGAGCTCTATTTTACATCTATTTTAATTTTTTTATTCTGTGTTGTGTGTGTGTGTCTTTCAAGTGTCAGGACAAGAAATGCCCCAGAGAACATGCTTCCCAGTTAAATAAACAGAACAAAATTTCTCTCAAAATTGTGTTAATAATTTTTTTGGCATGAATTAGTGTGGAAGGGGCAGCCTTTTAAAGGAAAACTTTACTTACCAGGAATAAAAGCCTTAAACAAAAGGTATTATTTTCATTTTTTTTTCCTTGTTTCTTCACTTGTAATGTAATACGACAGTTTCATAAATTTTCTCCCATACGTATGATTTGATCCTCAGTAGCTCCCATTGGTGATTTGGGTTTGATTCTCCAGCACAGCCTTTTCTCTGCCCTCAAAGCCCTGGTAAGGAGACAGGCATGGTCATAACTGCAAAATGTGAATGAGTTGGAAAAATTTGGGTCTAAGGAGAAAAACTGGGACTAGCATAGGTTTGTCCCCGACCTGACCAGGCTGGGAGGTGCCACCAGAGCTGCTGTGACCTGAATGGACTCCTGGCTCAGCAGAAATTGTCTGTGTTGCAACTGAATTTGCCTTTTTATGGCTTTTGACCTAAATATTTCAGTGGGCACGTCTGTCTGCTGTATGGAAGATGCATGACAGATGTTTCTAGAAATTTCCTGAGAGTTTGGCAGTGACCAAGCCCTCTGGCAAACCATGGGATGGTTTTGCTCTTCTGGGGGAGCTGTGGTCCCTCCTGCAGCACAGAGCATCCGTTGGTGTGCAGAGGAGAGGAATGCTGTGAAAGTGTTGGAAGAAGGAACAAGTCTGATTACTGACTCTAAAGAGATGCCTTATTTCACAGCCTTAAATAATGAAGACTCATGATTATTTTTTGGATAATGTTTTGACATCTCAGTATTGCTTGATGGTCTGACTGTGCAGGGTTTGAGGGTGAGGACAGTAAGTTCCCTGGCCACCTGGTAAAAACAGACTTAGCTCCTTGAAGTCTGCAGGTGTAGGGGGAGGCAGGGCCTTGATGTTGAGTTGGCTCATGTCTCAGTCATACTGCCTGTTGCAGATGAGTGCTGTTAAGCCCAGGCAGCCATGCCCTGTTGAGGAGCAGGGCTGTGTCTGCAAGGGGGATCTCTGCCTTTGGTGGGGCTCAGGCTCAGTAATAAATAGCTTTTCTGCTGCGGTGGAGAGGCAGTTGTGTGCCCATGCCATTGGCTCACCCTGATGGAGGGAACTTCTGAGCTCCTGGTAACAAGAGCATCCGATTCAAAATGGTTTGAGAGAGTACTCTTAACCGTACTGCTGCCACTTCTTGGCTGTTTCACAACTGTAGAAAAGGGAAATTACCTTTCTTTTCTTTTGTTTTTGTTCTTACAATAATTCACAGCTTGAAAAGCTTATTCTGCTCTTGGCTGGTTTGGGTTTTGTGCTTACACTAATGTTGTTTGACCATATCTCTCCTATTTAACCAAAAGCTGGTGACTTGGCATCTTGATGTAGGTCTCCTCTGGTGGACACCTTGAATTGGTTGGTCTTCTGCCTGGTGGCATAAACATTATAGTAATGTAGATTTCTTATACTTTTTTTTGAGAACCATTAATGTTGTCTGTGGGTTAAAGTAATCTTCTGAATTTCTGAATATTTTGTGATGCTACCGACTTCATGTGCCAGTCAGTGTTTAATTTCTGCGTTTTTCCTCTGACCTTCTCTATCTGCAGTGAAAGAATTTGGAAGCTTTAGGTTATGACAAAAAATCCTTTTACTTTAGAGAAAGAAATGTGGTGGTTCTATAATGTATAAGGTAGGAGTCTGTGATTCTTCTTTGCCATTTCTTGTTGTTTCACTTAACATCTGAGGCTTTCCTTCTCTGATTTACATGGGTAAATGTATTTGACTTGAGGAACCTGATGAGGACTGAGAAGAATTTCTGGCAGGCACTGTCATTCTTTAAAAAAGTAGGTAGGATCCCTTGTCATGAAGGTGTTGCTGTACAGACAGAGCTGGCACAGTTCCCACATAGTAAAGTTGCTCACATGGCATTTCTGTATTTGTGATCAGAGATGAGGGGTCCTAAGGGAGGATTAGCAAGAGTATTTTTGGGGATTTCTCTATGGCTTCCTAGAGATGCACAGAAAAAGCTAATCTCTCTCTCTCTCATTATTCAATTCAGCTAATCTAATTGGAAAACCTCCTTAGAGCAGTCTCTGGCAGCTAGCTGTAGCAGCTGTACAATTAGGAGTGTCACCTAACAGGAGAGCAAAACAAAGAGCAGTAGGAAACTGGAGTAGGATGTTTTGGTGTATCTTAACAACCCTCCCAAGGATCAAGCTTGCTAGAGTGAATTCAGCTGTGAACTTTAAGAGCTTAAAAAAACTGAGCAAAAGTCTGAATTTTCAAAGACTTAAAATTCTGAATGATGCGATGAAATAATTTTGATGTTTGGGCATTGTTGTACATTATTTATAGACTGATTTTTTTAATGAAAATTTACACAAACATGACTGGATATGGGTCTGGTGGGCTCTACTGCCTGTTCTTCAGAGTGTGAACAGTAAAGCTGAGCAGGGAAGAAGTGTATAATTAACTGCTTTATATATATGGGGACATTCCGTGGCCTTTTCCCTCCCAGCTTGGCTACGGGACTGTGTTTTATTTGCAGATAGCCCTGAAGGCCATCAAGAACAGGAGCTGGCATGGAGGAGAGCACCAGCCCCATCAGGAGGTGATGGAGCAATTGGCAGTGATGTTCCCTGGTTGCACAGTCCAGGGCTGTACCCAGGCACAGGAGGGCAGAGGCAGGTTTGCATTTGAATCACCAACTTGGCACTTTACAGCTTCACATCATTAATTACTGTGATGCTAATGCCATTTAGCCATCTCTCTATATTCAGGGAGCATTTAGATAAGAGCATTGTGTGGGGCAAGTCATGATTTAGCAATCTCTGTGGAGTTACGTGGTTGTCATATTTGAAATGTGTGACCTGTGGTTATAAAGGATAGGTTTTGGAAGTGCTATTAACCAAGTGGCATATGTCAGGGACTGGAAAATCTAGGCTATTTATAATTATCCACAGGTGGAGAGGGAAGCAGCAATGCATAATACCAGTAATAATTATCAGCAGTATAGAAGTTCATCTCTTAAGCCGTTGGGTCTAATGCACTAAAAAGTATTTGATCTGAAGTCTGGCACAGCCTTCAAATGGAGCCGTTCAAAGGCGTCCTGACCTAATTTTGCTGCAGAAGTGTGTGAGTCTTTCTCATTCCCTTAATTTCTTGCAGAAGGTTTCAATGATAAAGTCTTCATCCTCTACATGTGCATATATTTTACTGCAGAGCTTTTGAATAAAAGCAACCCTTGCAGGCCAGGTGGTAAATATAGTGCTCAGCTTAACAGAAAAGACATTCAGTTTATCAGAGACATGTCCTCCTGTGTTTTGCAGTTGTCAGTTCGCTTTCCTTAAGACTTCTTTTTATTTGCTGGATTAATTTTTATTTTTTGTGATTAATTGAAGTTCAGTGCTGGCTCTGTACCTGTGAGTAAAGGCTTTGTATTATGCTGAACATCTATTTTAGTGAAAACCTCTAAAATGTAAAGCAGCTTATAAATAAAAGTTTGCTTTCTTTTCAAGGGAAATAATAAAATTATAAGGCATTGTCCATGTAGCTATGTACATTTATCAGTTAAAGCATAAAGCATAAGTGCTTTGACTTTCCTCTGAATAAATCTAAACAGATGTAAGAAATATCTTAATGGACTTTTGTCTTCAAAATAAAATGGGAAGAAAACAAGTTTATTTTTCAACAGTGGCAAAATAGAATGTACTGCAGGGATGGGCAGTGCTCTGTGTTATTGTCTGTGTTGGTTTAGACTTTCTATCAGAAGATAAAAACTAACAGAGCAACACAAACTGAAGGCTTTTAAATTCTGTCTGACCTGTCACTTGTACAATTTCTCATGCTATTATCACCACAGTGGTGGTGTAAGACTAACAGTTTCCTACCAGAAACGTTGCTTTTTGTTCAGTGTGGGGTGTTTTAACTTGTGCCGGTGATATTTCTGAACAGTTCTGCACAGTACATGGTAACTGTAGTGCACTTAATTGTAATTTTTACCTTAAGTTACTTATTTGCTCTTTTTCTTTGCAATCTCTTGTGCATCCAACCTCATTAGACTGATTTTTTTCTTTCCCTCCTGCTGCTTTTGTGCTATCAGGCACAAAAGGTAACTGTTAGCATTGGCTCTGCTCTTCAGTCTCATGTTGCAAGTACAAGATCCAAGAGCAGAAGAAAAGGTAGATGAAAATCTGGGCCGGCTCTGGGTCTTTGCCCACTCTCAGGAATCCTTCTGCTCACTCAGCTCACAGCAGTGAAAAGAGGGGAGGAGTTAGTTGTGAGTGACCAAAGTATTGGCAGAGCTGTTGGCAGGAAGGGGATGCTGGACTGCTGACATGTCTTGGCCAGACCTTAATTAAAGGAGAAGCCTGGAGGTGACTGGTTTGGGCTGGAAAGAGTTGCTGTATCAGGGATGCTAATTCCATCTTCGACTCATCAGCTGTGTCCGTTCGACAGCACTGGAGCAGCAAACCAAGTGTTTAAACAGACATGAATCATTTGAGCACTGCATCCCTCATCCCCTTTGCTTTTTGGAAAGTGAGTGTGTGGAGCCAAATGTTGCAGCTTGGCATTTCTCTCTGTTCTTTGGATTTTCTTGGAAGATTTCATGTCCTCCCTTCTGACTGCGGAAGGATGGGAATGATGGGTGCAAATTGCTCCCCCTCTGATCTACAGCCTCACTTCTAAACTTATTTTGTGCAAATGGCCATTTGTCTGTTTAAGTGATCAGTAACTGTGTTTGCTCACATGGAGGGGGAGCCGTCTGAAGTTGGGACTAGCTGAAGTGTCAGATTACCGAGGGCACTATAATCAAGGTGACAGCTGCTTTCCTTATGCTATACTGAAACAAAATACCCCAACCATTCAACAGAGCCTCACCAAATGCATTAACCTCAGTGTTTTTACTCTTTCCACAAGTTGGTGGATTACTTAGCACTCCTGGCTAATGAAATATAGGAGTGCTAATCTCTCTCTATGGATACCAGAGGGGAAAATGTTGAGTGTTGCTACCCCAAGAGTGTGAACGTGTGTGTGAGCTAATGACCATACTCAAGGCCTGCAGTGCAGGGAGGGAGCTGGTTTCTCCCTGGGTGCTTCTGCTCCCTCTGGAGATGCTGAGCCTGGCACAGGGAGCTCTGGGATTATCTGTGGCTCAGCAGCTGCTGTGTGGATGCACACCTCTCCATACCCTGTGGTGAGCAACCTGTTAACCCAACCCTGTCTCCCTCCCACCCTTCCAAGGTATTTGCACTTGCCCTTAAGTAGCCATTTCTTTCTTTGGCTTCTTAAGCTGACACACTTTGATGTACTCAGGGGTGAAAAATGGGAGGTGCTTCTTGAAATAGCCTTGATGTGCTGTACAGGAGAAGCCTTGTTTGAGGAGCAGGCTATGAGAGTCCTCTCTGAGCTCTTTTTTTACCTCCCTTTGAATAATACCAGTTTGGTTTATTTTAAAGAAAAACTCAAGTGGGTGTCCTAGCCACAGAAAAAAATCCTACAAAAATACCTTGCTGAGGTTTGGGTGCAGTTTATTGCCAGTAATGAAGGGCAGGTCTGTGTAGGGAAGAAGTTTATGTGAAAGAATAGGATAAGTGAGACTATTAGAATATGATGGTCCTGGGCTTTGTTGTGGGATTTCCAGTAAAGTTTTGGGAATAATCATCTGGTACAAAGCCTCTTCTTAATATTCACCCCTTCAGAAAGAACTGGTGTTTGGCCTGCCAGAGGCTTATTCTGAGAGCAGTCAGAGGGCTGTAAGCTGTGGTTTCCTTTGAGGCAGAGGGACCCTTTCTGTGGCACCTGAGGAAGGGTCTGCATGAGAAGAAGGGAGGTTGAACTGGGAAGCCTGAATCTGTAGAGACAGCAGGAGTAAGAGACTTAAAAATTGCAGGGGGTAAAGCCAAGAATAATCTTTTAATTGCTGAGCTACACTGCGTAGCTCTAGCTGTTAGATCCAACTGCACTGCATGGCTTTGGCTGTTAGATCCAACTGCCACATCCCCTCTCGGGTTGGGAGAGACAAGAAGAAGGAGTAAAGGATTCTGAGAAAATCATCTTGAGTCAAACTTGACTCACACAGGTCTGAAAAAGTACACTAGGAGTTTCACTGAGTATATTTTAATAGCTGGCTGTAACAGGAGGGAAGCTGGGCAGCCTCCAGCTGCAGAGTTTGTCCCTTCCTTGCTCCCTCCATGCAGCCCCCTGGTCCTCTGCACTGCCAGTGTGACTGAAAACCCACCTTCCCCTGGCCAAAGAGCCTCCAGCTCACAGAAAAGCACATCTGTGTTACTTCATTTGTGGTCAATTACATGAAATGTTTCCAGAATGTATAGTGTGCACTGAGCAGTGCTGATACTCCAGTCAGGGCAAAGAGAAGGGATGAGAGTGAAGTTATTGGCAGAGCATGAACTTGGTGTTTTCTGGGTTTCAGCTGCTCAGCTGTTTCAAAGCACCTAGTTTATCCTTTTATCTTTGCTCAGTCACACCTAACTTGAATGAAGCCTGTGCTCTGCAGAGACTCTTGGAAGACATTGATTTTGAAATGGAGGAACTGCTCAGTAGTGAGGAGCATGAAGATCTGACAAACAAGTTTGGTACCTCATAATTTTTGCTCACAGAAGATCTGGAGCACAAGGCTCCCCAGTAGCAAATTCCCCATCAGCAGAAGACTGAGTGATGCATCCAGACTTTCTTGGGGAACTATTTAACCTTTGCAGGAGGATGGCTTGGGTGTCTCTGCTTGTGCAGCAGAGACCCCACATGTCCCTACTGTCCAAATTCTTGAGATTTTTTTTTTTTTTGCTTTAAAATATAAGCAGAATCTGAAACTGTAAGGCTGACTTACTGCATGAGGAGACATCTTCCAATGGAGGAGGAACAAACCAAGGAAATTAGAGTTGTTTTAGTAAGATTTTTAAGGCTGGTTTTGTTTTGTTTTGTTTTTTTCTTTTTCCATAATTATTTTTAACCCTCTCCTTTAGGCAATGTAAGATGCATCAGAAGAAGACAGTGTGTTCATTAGGTGTGGTGCAGGACCTATGATGACTTGACCAAAATGAATAGGCTTCACTGGATGGTCATTGAGCACACGCTCTGGAAATAACTTCTCCATTTTCTCCTGGGGTTTGGGAAATGAAGAGAGACTTTCTTTCAGCCCTTCTACTTATTTAAAATAATACATTCATATGCCAAGTAGAGCAGGATTAAATTGTTTCTAATGCTGAGAGAAGAAGCCTGTGATTAAGAGACTTGGCAGTATGTGACTCTTAGTTTTCTTGTATTTTTGATGCTTGTGTTTGTATGCTAGGGTGTTCACAAAAGCACAATAAAGTGTATTTTTGGGAAAGTTGTGAAATGGATGACATTTTCCAAAAGGACAGTGTGTCTCTTGGCAGCATCATGGTCAAACAAGTAAATATGTAGTTACTATGTCATACTCTTCTCACTGTGATTGCAATTCCAGGCAGTCTTGGAAATACCACATGTCAAATCCAAGTATTTTTCCTCCATATTTCATTAATTTTAAATTACTTTTAAATTCTATGTTAATGGCTGGATTGATGCACAATAAATAAATACATTGGATTTCTAGTAAAATTAGAATAAGTTAGGGGTGAAGCCTGTAACTCCAGTGATGGTGTCTCAGCACTTCCTATGAGAAAAGGTGTCAACTTCTGTTCACTTTTACATGTCAGCAGACCTCTGCTAACAGAGCTGGTTTGGGTGTCTGTATTTCCAATGTGGAGAGATCTTCCCTCAGCTAAAATGTTGAACTTTGCTGAAGGTTTTGTAGAGGAGATGGTGTAATGCTGTGTTACTGCTGCTGATCTCTTGTGTGTGCAGAGGACACTGAGAAAGTCAGATGGAGAGACACAAGGAAAGATAAGAGCCACGGTGTGACTTTACATGCTGAAAACCATTCTGTGACTGCTCACAACTGTTAATTAATGTCATTGCAGAAGATTAGGCATGTTTTGAAAGTGGCTGCAACAGTAGATAGGAGGGAGTCAGCTTTGCCTGAAAAGTAGGGAAAACCTTGAAGAAAATCCATGTAGTGTAACGTTTGATTCCTTCTACTTTTTGTTTTTGTGGGGGTTTTTTTGTTTGTTTGTTTTTGTTTTTGTTGCAGGGAGGATGTGACAGCAGTCATTTCCTCACTCTATCCAAGTGAAGCACTGATGGGAAGTGAGTGGGTACATGGCATTGTCATTCCCATATGGAGGATGTGACAACAGTCATTTCCTCACTCTATCCAAGGGTCAAGTGAAGCACTGATGGGAAGTGAGTGGGTACATGGCATTGTCATTCCCATACATGTGCCAGAAGGTGAAAGCTGACTTCTCATCAGTCCCCGAGCTGCTCACCTCCTCCAAACCCTTCCTTCAACAGGGAAGCATGAGAGTGTTGCCAGTAACGAGAGAGATGAGAGCGGTGGTAGTGGTGGATTTGTTTGTGGGACTTCAGAGGCTGAAGACCCAGGGAAGTGGGGATGTTCTTGTATAGCTCTGAAGAAGACAGAGGACCACCTTCAGTAGGAGAAGAAATGGGACAGACTGGCAAGCTGGAGGTGACTGCTTGGGTGGAAAAAACCACAAATACTCATCGTGGCATTTAACTTCTGAACTGATAGAGGAGAAAACCAGAGAGGACCACCTTCAGTAGGAGAAGAAATGGGACAGACTGGCAAGCTGGAGGTGACTGCTTGGGTGGAAAAAACCACAAATACTCATTGTGGTATTTAACGTCTGAACTGATAGAGCTGTCATGGCAATACTTAAGCATAATCTAAGGAATTTCTAGCTCCTTCTTCAGCAACAGCAAATCAGTTATTGCTTTGTTATGCTCATGTAAGAAGTACACTGCCTGTATCTTATCAGTTTTGAAAATCTATGTTATTTAGGGCTTTCAACATATGAATTAACCAAGTTGAAGTCTATGTGTTACTGTGCATATGGTTATAAATTCTTACTTACATGGTGAAAATTAGCTAGTATTTTAAATGAGATATTAAAATTTACTTAGCTCTTACCTAATAAATATTTATTAGCTGCTAAATATCAGTCATTCTTGCCTGATGAATGAGGTTCGCCAGGAGGCAGCTTCAGCTGGGAAGGCATCTCTCTTCCTGCCCTCCCTGCCCAGATCTACATGAGGCAGTATCTCCCACCTGCTGCTTTTTGCTTGCAGTTGGAGTATCCCTTTTCAGTGCTTGTCAGTGGGTCTCAATGGAGATGTGGATATCTGGCACTTCCCAGCACTCAGAAAGGGGCTAGTTCTTCAAGACAAATCCTTTCAGAGATACAAATTTGTATGTTCCTCAGGGAGGATTGAAATGGATCATCTACTCAAGCAATGCTGTGGTTTTTACTGATGAATTTAGGTGAATATTATGCATGTCACACAGCTGAGTTTCTGAACACATTTCTCTTTTTAAAATCTGTTTTTAAATGTCAGTAGATTCACTTCTGAAGCTTAAGCATACAGAATTGACAGGTGTCTTTTTAGGACCAGAGAGTATTTGTGGAGAGGGAAGTAGGAAAGCAGTACTGAAATGAAGCATTAGTCTATTTTGGATTGCTGTTCAGCTTTAGTGTTAGAGGATGTCTGGGCGTTCTACAGATACCATTATCCAGAACATCCAAAATGTGTGAATGCATATAGAGTTCAGGCTGGAACAGGCAGGATTTTCATCAGGACAGGTAAACAGTAATTCATATGTTGTATGCATTATGGCTATTTGATGGCAAAAGCAAAACTCCATTTATAAAGCAGAACGAAGGGGAACCAAAAGGAATTGCCCAGAATTGTAGTGATTTGATTCTTAAAAAACCAACAGACTAGGTACAAACAAAGCAAAATAAAAGATCAGCCTCAAAATTTGAACTGATTTTACTATGATCAGCAAAGGCATAGCAATCTAGCCTCAAACAACAGTTTGGGATGTGTTGCTGGGTCTTTTGAAAAGAAATGATTGCTAAGTGGTATTTTGCTTATGCATTAAGTGGCAGTTTGCTGCAGACTTGCCTTGAGGAGTCAAAACAAGGTGGGGACTTCACTTTTTCAAATGTACAGTTCCTGTTGCCCAGCAGTTCAGGGATTTCCATGCATCAGCGTGATCTGCCTAGATTATGGAGACTGATTTAGTTACATACTTGAACCATATAAAAAAGTCTATGCTTCTTATTTTATTAATTTCCTTTTCAGTCAGTGTGTTCTGTGTGAGGTTTTATTTTTTTTTAAAGAAACCACAGCATATGAAACTTTGAGGATTAAAAGCAACTTTCAAGGGTCTAATTCTAAATATAAAACATATTATTATACCAGTCAACCTTCTAATAAATCTGTATAATTTCTTACTCAATAACAACGCCTAATTACAAGGCAGTTCTCTGCTGCTTTACACTTGGTTTGTAAACTGTGACTGTCACTTTGCAGCTGAACTCACCCTTTGAATAAAGCCTTATGTACCACCAGAGTTAATATTTAAACCAAACCACCCGCTTAAAATTGTACCCCAGTTATATTAAATTAGAACCTCTCATAACAATGTGAGAAGGTTCTTGTTTTATAGCATAAGCTGCTTTCCCACCCTCAGGCAGCAAACTTGAAGTATTTTAAGTCTTCTGTTTGGAAAAAAATAGAGTCCAGACCTCCAGCTGCACATGGCCATCTCAGCACCACGAAAATAGAAACCGGTGCTATCCCAAATGCATAATTCATCTGGAGCTTGCAGGCATTCATGCAATGCAGCAAACTCAGTGGCTCCTTCTTGAGCATGCTGTGGGTGAACAGCAGCACTGGGGCCGTGGTGCCTGCGTTGTGTTCCTGTTCCCAGACTCCTCTGTCTTGTGCACGGTGAGAAAGGTGCCCCAAGAATGAAATGGGCAGCCTGGCAGGGTCACCTGGGCAGTCAGGAACTCCTCTGCTTTTGGGGAATTACCAGCCAACCTTGCAGCCAGCTTCCCCAGTTATGGGGAAACCTATCCTGATGCCTTGGTTGAATGCAAAGAGAAAAGTTGTAGAAATTAATAAACTTCAACTTTCTGGTATCCTCTGGATGAAAATGTATTCGTTTGGGCTTTTGATTATGTTCTGAATCTGTATAGGAAAAAGCAGTTTTGTAAGGTATACATTGCTATATTATGACTTTTTTCTTCCTTTCCTCCTTCCCACAAACCAGTATTTGTTTTTCCCCTTCCATCACATCAGTGTTAGTCTAATTACTGAAGAATTGGGATCAAGATGGTCCTCAGTGTTGAATATTAGAGCAGTGCAGCATAAAGTAGGTCTTGTTAATAGCATCTTTCACCTTGTCTGCTTCTGAGCAAAATTTACTGGAGCATTTACTCATTTCCATTGGGATACTTAATATTGCTTTTAGTGTTGGTTGTACCTGAGCAAATGCCATTGACTTCAGTGAAGTTTGTGTTGTAGATCTTATTCCAGAGGGGGGGAAAAAAAAAAAAAAGCTAGAGCTTTTTTTTTCTTATAGGTATTGAAGGATGGAATAACCTCAGGTAGGAAGCAGTGTATGGTATGCTGGTGTTGTTTTTCTTACACTGGAAAGCATGACAAAGGTAGCTGACCTGTTACTTGTTTTGACAATAAATACATGCACATCTAGTTCTCTACTACTTTGATTTATAGAGGAATAAACATTGAGCAACAAAAATAAATATGGCGTGACAGAAAAAGATAGAAGTTTAGGTGGCATCTCAGCAAAGAAAGGAAATGCTTTGAAGTATGTCCTGTAAAAGTGCATGGTGACAAGCACACAGAACTTCATTACAATGCCTTTCAAAAGAGATTTATTTTAAATAGACTTCACCAAAGTGATTCTTAAAAAAAAGTTCCTTACATGCTCACAGCTCTCTTCAAGAGAGAGCTTTTCTTCCACGCCATTTTCTATAACTATATCTCTGTGTGCACACAGGATGTAGATTTAGCAGAACTTTATACATATGTGAAAGGAAGGTGCTTTGGTCATGCTCAGTATCCATTGATAACTTCGTTAGAGGCAAACAAGTATTGACTGTTTCATGGTTATGGCTAAATGAAATTAACCCCCAAATTAAGTTGATGCCTGAACTGGCAAAAAAGCATTTACAGAACTGTGACCATCCTGATTTCCCAAGTACGTCCCTGGTGCCCACAGTGGGATGGACAGCCCTCTTGCCTGAGCCCTGCCACCAGCTTCCCCTGGGGATCGTGCCCCAAGCCCCCCTGTCACCTCTGCAGAGGTGGAGGAGGGCTGGGGTGGCTTGGAGGCTCATGGATCTGCTGCCAGCTGTGTTCTTGCAGGGGAGCAGGTGAGCTGGGAGCCCCACAGTGCCCCATGGTCCCTGAGCCTTTCCTCCTCCCATGCCAAGGGGTCTGGGTGGCCCTGCCATTGGCATGTGATGGCCAGGTGGGCCCCACGTGGCTTGGCCATGGGGCATCAGTAACAGAAGCTAAGATAAATTAGGATGCTTGAGGATTTCAGTCATCAGGGGAGAGAGGCTGAAATGGCAGTGATTCCTTGTGCACGAGTCCACATCTATTAGTGCACAAGCTTTGCTCTGCTGGATGATGGTCTTTATTTTGCCGGGATTTAGGAAAATCCCAGTCTCTATTTATGACTAGATACTGATGAAAAAAAGTCTTTTGGTTGCATAACACTAAATACTGGTTGATCCATCACCTAACTTGTATCTCTTTAGCTTTTGATGATTGTTGACCTTTAAATAAAACTTTTTGTAACTATAGTGGCTTCTGCTGGGCCTCATGTTGGATGTGTGTAGTGGCACTGTCTGGAGAGGCTGGTGGTGATGTTCAGGTTCGATGGATCCCAGATGTTTTTCTTTTGTTTCTCTTGCATGTATCTCATTTTTAGGACTGCTCAATTGTTGATGATGCTAAATAAATAGATCTTAGGGGTTTAAAGTGCAAGTACTTACTTTTATGGGGTCCTAAAGTATTTTGGAGTTGTAAATAAAAGAAAAAAATACAAAGAACTTGTATTTTCAGAGCAGTTTATTTCAGCATGTATTAATTTATTTTTTTTTTAATCAGATGAAATCCATGACTTAAGCACATGCTCTAAGTTTAGCATATTGAGCAAGCCCAGATGGAGTCCCTGGTGGGACTCCTTGTTGTGCATAAAGCGAGAAATGAGTGCAGGCATCTGATAAAGGTCCAAGTTCAGAGTCACAGGTGCAAAATCCAGAAGTGATAGCAGGGTACAGGGCCAAAACTGACCAGATATGTTCCTTGGAGGGTTTGTTGGCTCTGTTGCTCCACGAAGTGTTTTCACAGTTTTGGATTGATCCAAGACAGGCCAGAGCATGCTGTTGTTTGCTGCTTAGTTTATTTATGAACTTACAAAATAATATAAGCAATTTTAGTGTTCTGGAGGGAGGAGAGAATGGTACAAAATTCAGTATAAGTATGGAATGCTGTAAACACTTAGACTAACACTGCACTGCTTGCTTTATTCAGTGTAGTGTCAGTGAAAAGATGGAAGTAAGGTGAAGTCACAAAGTGTTGTGTTGAGAGGAGCAGGCTGAGCAGGAGGAGCTGAAAAATGCAGAGAACAGGCAGCTGGCTGCCTGCAAGTGTGTCCTAGGAACTGTTGCTTCCTATAAGAAGTAAATTTTGTGGACTGAAGGCAGTTTGCATGCTGTGTTTGGCCATAAAAGTTAGGAATGCAGCTGAGGTGGGGGATGCAGATCAGTGCAGACAAACATGGAATTATCTCAGTGGAAAAGATGAGTGACGCCAGAGGAAAGTGCTGTACAAGTGGCTCATTTACTTTGGTCAGCCCTTGAGAGAGGAAATCAAAATGACAGAAGTTGTGAGTCTTAACAAATCCTCACTGGAGGAAAGGATGTTTCTTCTGTGCTTCACATGAAGGAAACCAGTGGTTATGATGGCCTCTGCTGTTAACTCATCATTCCTATGTGTGACTGAATTAAAACATGTGTCATGTTCCCATTTCAGTTAAGTAATACTTTCCATTCCAAGCTCTCCTTGCTAAGTATTTCTAAAGCAGTCATGCCTTTCTTACTTGGTAATTGGCAATTGTCTGCTCTTCTCTCTTTGCAGATCCTCACCCCTGCCCCAAACTCAAATTACTGAGTAGGGATAAACCCATGGCCTCTCCTGTCTCTGGTACTGCTGCACAGGCCTGGCTGAAGCCCAGGCTGTTGGATGGCCACTGCCTTGCTCTTGCTTAAGGACACTTTCAAGGCAAGATCAGTGGGTGTTTGCACGGGCTGGAGTCTCACTGTGGCATCTGGGAATCTGCAGCTGAAGATCAGGTCATTGAGCTGGGCAGCTCACACCATCTGTAGGTGCTGGGTGTGTGAACCTCAGCAGTGCTGCAGAGGGGATCCTCCAAATCTGTGTCACACGTGACACAGGGGCTGAGACCCTAATTCTGCTCTTGCATACTCACTGGCCCTGAAAGCTGTAGATGTTTCTGGTTCTCCTGTTTCCTACCAGAGAAGCTTTGCTGCCTTGTCCCTCGTAGATCAGGCACAGATGAGTTGCAGTTTATTAAAGTCAAGGGTTTGCTTGAAGCTGCGTTCATGCACGTGTTGCTCTGGAGCTGGATGTTTTGCCCCTGGCCTGGGAGCTGGCAGGATTTGTAGGCACATACAAACACACACACAGTGAGTGCAGTAAGGTTGTACCTCTGAAGCCTGCAGTCAGTTCTGCTCTCTTTCAGAGGATTTGGCTCTGTCAAATCCTTCCCTCTCTGCTGTTAGGCCTGATGACAGATTAATGTGATTAAAAAAAGATCTGGCTGCTAACTGTTTGAATTCCCAGGTGGCTGAATTTTCATGTAATAGGACTTTCACTGTGATTTATCCTCTTGGGGTGTATTAGCAGTGAAATGCTGCCTTTCTGCAGTCACTGTTCGATTCATCATATTTTGTTTTTGCAGTTAATGAACCTTTTTATCATTCATCTTTGCTACTGGGTTGCTTTTGCTACTGTAAAATTTAAGGTACTCTGTTGAAGAGAAGCTATACTGGGGAATTATCCCTTTATTTCACTATTGCCCTAGTATATCCTTTGCTTCCTTCCTTTTCTCTCAGTTTCTCTCACTGCCATGCCTGCTGCTCCTATGGGTGGGTCTGTCCTTGGCTGTGGAGGGCTGGGCTGCTCCTGCAGCTGCCTCACCAGCAATGCAGGGAGGGTGGTGTCTTGGAAGCAGAAATAACTGGTGTAGGCTATGTGGCAAAATGATTTTTGTTTTTGGCAGATCTGCTTTATTTGAGGAATTCCAGCAGCCATGCTTCTGGTGTGACTCTTGGGGAAGCAGATTTGCAAGTTGCATTGGTGTGGTGACTTAGCTGGTGCCAGCTGTTGGTATGACCTCTTTTTGTCCTTCAGAGTCTGTGACACCTGCTGGAATAATGCTGAGAGAAGCAAAATAGGCAGAGGAAGTTTTTCCAACTTGCCTTTTCCAAGTCAAGCTTCAGCTTTGGACCTCTCTCTTCTCAATTATGCCATGGGAATACACCTCAAAAAAAGTGTTGTGTGAGTTTGAGAGCACAGTGTAATCTTTACTGTGGGATTTCTGTTAGCATGTCACCTCACTGTGCTTTAGTGGCCTTTTGAAGAACTTGACAAGGAAGGTATAATTTATAGTTTATTACAGGTTCACATGGAAACAATATTTTACCATTGTCTCCTATTTTTAATTCTCTTCCAATAATTCAAACTACTCAATTTTAGAAAGTGTATGCATTTTAAATCAGTTTTCTGTTTCTAGGTCCCCCACATATATTTTGTGGGAACTTTTTATAAAATATACCTTTTTTAACATTGCTTCTTTCTATAACTTTTTCGGTGTTGTGCAATGCCAAATGAGCATTCCTCTTGTTTCTTGAAGCATCTTGCCTTTGTTAGTGTATAATGTTTCTGCAATTCATTAAGCTTTATATGAGTTTCTTCCTAGTGAGTGAAAAGAATTGCAGGTATTTCAGGAATCTATGAATAGCTATTTCATTATAAAAGGCTAATAAGAGGGGAGCATTTTTTTCCTGGTAATCTGAGTTTCAAGAGAGGTGAGTACTGAGAGCTCAGTGTTACAGCCTCCTTGCTAGAACTTGATACTTCAGCTGTGTAAAAGAAAGCTGCAGTCTTCAATGAGATTGCAAAGAGATAAAAATACAGATCCACGCTGTGTCAAGAGTATTTCTCGCCACAGCACTGAGTGAGCACTGAGGTCTCTTTATCTAAACCATAAGTGACAGCACTGTTGCCTTCAGCATGACCAAGAGCTAAGGTAGAAGGAGGAGGGCTGGATAACAAGTCCCATTTGAGTGCCTGTAAAAAGTAAACAACTAAATTACTTGCAAATTCTATAGCATGCTACAAGTCCTTCTCTGTTAAGAAGCATTAAATAATTCTAATTTGGAAAGACATCTCAGGATGACCATTTTACTTTTTAGAAAAGGAATTCTGCTAGATTGCTTTGCGTAGTGAATTGTGGTAGCTGCTGTGAGAGCCCTTCAACCTTAATGCCTTCCTTTTAGGAAGTGGTATTGGTAATGGGAAGTTGTTCAGATTAGGTTATATAGGTGCCTGGTTTCTATCAAGCAGCTTGGCAGGAATTGCTGTATTCTCTTCTAATAAATTTGTTCCTCTAATGGCATCTCTTTCTAAACACAATCTCAGATGAGATGCTGTAGTACTACTGTTTCATGACTGTTCTTAAGTGCACTGCCTTTAAAATGTGGAGGCTTATTGTGCTTCAGTGTTTAATTTTTAAGCAGGGGTTCTCTTGAGCTAGGTACTCAGTTTTACTTAAGGCACATAATAAGTAGGTATTAGATGTGGATGATTGTTTTACCGGCTATGGATTTTCACAGTATAATTAAGGTTAATGTTTTCCTAAACTTACTTGGTTTTGTATCCTTTTCCATTAGTGTCTGATATAAAAGATAGATTTGTATGCTACTTCTGCTCTATTTTTTTTTCTAATGTGATTTAATTATTTCTGAAGGAAAAAAAAATCCTTCAGGTTTGGCTTCAGTGTTTTCACAACCCATAACCTTAGAAGAATGTGCTAAAGCCTGAACTTTCCTTTTTTTTTTCCTCTGGTCAGTGGTTGTCAGGAACAAGTTCCTATAATTTAAGGCTTCCTCTCCAAGGGCCGTAATATTATCTGTGCTTTGGATTCAGCACACACAAGGTGGAGTGTCAGGGTTTAACCCCATCCAGCAGCCAACCACCAAGTGAGATCAGGGAGAGAAGCTGAAGGGTAAAAGCTGGAAAACTCGTGGCTTGGAATGATGACAGTTTAATAGGGAAACAAAAGCTGTGCACACAAGCAAAGCTAATCAAGGAATTAATTCACTACTTCCCATGGGCAGCCATGCCCAGGAGAGCAGGGCCCCATCAGGTGTGACGGTGACTTCGGAAGACAAATGCTGTAATTCCAAACATTTCCCTTTTCCTCCTTCTCCCCACTTTATTTACTGAGCCTGATGTCGTGTTGTGGAGCAGCTCTTCGATCAGTTTGGGTCACCTGTCCTGGCTGTGTCCCCTCCTGTATAACCCCAGGCCCCTGTCACTGTGGCAGTGCAAAAAACAGAAAAGGCCTTGGCTCTGTGTTTAAGCCCTGCTCAGCAATAACAAAATGAGATTGTTAAATCTTTATAGCTATATTGTCAGCCCTGAGTTCAGCACAAACTCGAAACACAGTCCCATACTAACCACTGTGAGGAAAACATATTCTATCCAGCCAAAACCAGCACAGAGGGTTTCATTACAGATGCTGAAGAGGGGACATCTCTCAGTCAATAGTTCCAACAAAATGAAGGTGGTTTTTTTTTTTCCTGTTGCCAGAAGCAGCCTTAAGACTTTGCTGTTTAAGAAAGTTACCCCAAATAACTAAATCTAAATTTATGTGTAGTACTTACACTGGATCAATTTTGCAAATAATGCTCATTCCTTCCTTAAGTAAGAGACATTTGATTTAATGTTGCTGGTTCAAGGCAGTATCAGAAAGACACAAACAAGCATAACTTGCCTGTGTATTTTACAACAGTAGAAACATTTAGGTGATGTCTTGGTTTGCACAGGAAAAATTTTAGGCCCAGATAACAGAGTTCATTGAGCAAGTTTAAACTTGGAATGTGTTTTCTGCCTATAAAGGACAGAACATGGAGCAAGCAGCTTGCTTACGACTTTTGGATACCTGGGACTGTTACTGCAGCAACCACATTTCATGGGAAAATCAATGAAATTTACAAGTATAGCAAGTTTTCTAAATTTCTAAATAAAGATTTTTTAACATTCCTCTGTTCCTTCCCCCGTGCCTCAGCTTGTGCTGTGATCCTCAGGCTGTTGTGAGGAGTTTGTGTATTGTTTTTTGTTCATCACAAGAGGTACTTGTATTGAAAAGAAATTAAAAGCCCCTGTGGGAATGGCTGTTCTGTAGGAAGCTGTCCAGGCTTCCTAATTGTATATGCAGTAAAGCTGATGTGATACTTGCACAAAAGTTAATTGCTCATATGTTTAATTTAATCACAGAATTCAAGCCTGTCAAGGAATTAAAATCTGGGACTTGTCCTTTTCTGGTGATAGCTGGTCTTTGTGAATGGGGTTTTGAATGTGTTTCCTTTGTGTGTATACAGGTTTTTGGTTTTGTTTTTTTTTTTAATCTAAAATTGTCCTTTTATCCCCTTTGGAATTACTGCAATAAAACAAAATACCTATTTTTTAATAGAAGTGAATGAGGTATGGTATACAGTCTTTTTTGTTTTTTTCTGACTGCCTGGACAAATTAAATCCTACATACCATGGTGCAGTGTGTTAGTAGACAGCCTGATTTATGGTTGAAGAAAAATACCATTGCTAGTGTTTCTGAGAGCCTGGGAAGGAAGGAAATAGGTAGCCTTTCTGGTTGGTCTTCAGTGGAGTGCTATGAAATGCTTGGATTTCAGTCAAGAGAACAAAAGCCCTCTTGTTGGTTTATGCGGTTTTGGGGTGTGCCTACGCCCTAAAAATGTCGTAGTAGGATTTATTTTGGAAGCCTTATTTGGAGCTTTCATCACCACCTTGATGAGGAAGGGAGAGCTACTATCGACTCCCCTGTCTGGCCAGTTTCTGGCTTAATCCAGCCAAGACAGAAACATCAGTAACAGTCTGGGCAAATTCTGCCTGGACCTGTCTTTCTGGCCTTGAAGAAAGAATGAGATGTTCACTGAGATTTTTTGCTGATATAAGTATGGCTGATGATCTGTACAATGGGAAACTCTGGAAGTAGAAGATCTGCCTGTGTTTTAATACAGGCTTCACTGTGCTGTCTTCAGCTGCTCATTTTATATAAGATCCTCTTCGGGATTGCAGCCTTCAAATCCTTCCTAACATATTTTTCATTATGGCAAAGGAGAGGAGGATTGTTCCTTCTGCAAGAAGCTGCAGCCTGCCACTCCCACAGTCTCTGACATGGATGTGTTGGATGCAACAGGGGATGAAGAGACCTTAATGATCTCTAGAAAAGCTCCATTGGGAGAGCTCAGATGTGTCCCTTCACTGGTGCAGGAGCTATTGCAGATTTTCAGGGCTCTCCTGCAGAATCTCACAGAAGCAAGGATAACCAGTTTAAGCAAATTGAAGTTGTCGGGTGGAGGGCGAAGATTTGGTTTCTTGGTTTTCTAGTTGTTAAAGAAATTGTCTAATAGATTTGTGTTACAAAGACATTAGTGTTCTTTTCACTTCCTGAAGCAATAGGTTATTTAAATTAGCTTTGAAGGTTTGGAAACTTTCTGTGCCTGGAATTTTAGTTAAAAGAACCACCACAATGGGGGAGAAAAATTTCTGAGCATAGGTCTTGTATCCTGTGTAATCATCTTGAACACATGGGATGCAGAAGTTTAGGTGGATGTCTGCTGTGAGGAGCAGGTGGGGATTTGGCTCTCCAAAGCTTGGCTTACAGTGCTGGGGTCCTGCCACTGAACATTGATAAGCTGAACTTTGTTTATGTTGCAAAGCTGAGCATTCCAGAAGTGTTTCAGACATCTGCACAGCTTCATTCAGGTCTTTTGTCTTGTATGCCATAGTCCAGTCCCCAGTTCAGAGAGAGCCTCCTCCTTCTGCCTGCTAATCCAGCCCTCCCAGCATGGGACACAGAAGACAAATAATCTTAACCTTCTTGTGACACTTGAGATAGCTTCTGCCACTGGGAGGTTTGCATGGTCTAGTCCTGGAAGGTGTGATGGGACCTGCAGGAGGCACTTGTCCATCTGAAGCAGGAACTAGGACAGGGCAGTGTGCCTGAGGCATCTCAAGCTGTGCTAGGTGCCTGTGTTTAGGAAGCTCAACAGGACTCCCTTGGCCACAGCTACAAGATTTCCAGTGATTAAAATAGGATTTTGCACACAGAGCTCAATACAAATACCTGCCTAAAAGTAAGTGTCTCTGAAGCTGAATGCCCCACTTCAGGCCTGGCCCTGTGGGCAATTTGGGCTCTCTAGGAATGGATTTTAAATTCTCCTGTTTGTGCTTTTTCTTTTTTCCTTTTTCCCTATTGCTGATGAACAGCAATGGTACTTCAGCTTGGGGCCAGGAAGCACACCAGTATCCTGTAATTGCCTCTCAGACATTTGTTGGGAAGTTGCTTTTGTGTAATTGTCTTGTTTTGTTCTTGCCTTGTTTGTTCCCACAGCCTTCTATTACATTAGGACAGTTTGTCCCTTTTGGAAGCTTTTCTAAACCACTGTAAGGTAATTTCATCTGTGCTGACCAGGACACCATTGTTTGTAAATGCATTATATGCAGGTATCCTTAGGGGGTTTTCGTACTGTGTGGGCATTTATCAGTAGCCTGGGTCTAAAGTGAAGAAGGTGGCACAGGAGTAGGAACTGGAGTGCTGTCTTACACTGAGGGGGTAAGTTCTTATTGTCTGTGGATAGAATAGCTGTGCATAATTACAAAAAACTTCAAGCACTTTTTAACACAATCACAATTCCCTTTTAGATGTTGGCTTTAGGTCAACTTTTCTGCTATTCTGTAACTGATAGGTATACAAGGCTCTTTTACATAGAACTGTGAATTTTAAACTGGTTTGACTGGTTTCTGTCCCATGGCATGATAGATAAAGGATGTTTAATTTTAAGCCGTAGTAGATTATACTTCATTCTCATTGTGCATGAGACAGTACAGTAAAATACACAGTCTGCAGGTTTTACAAACCATTGCATTCTTCTGGGATAGCACAAATCTGAATAGTCGTGTGTCTTGAGGATTTCAATGACTCTATCACAATGCAGCTACTCCTTCGGTTTCCTTTCCTTGAAGTGGCACATGAAAAATCTTGTTTCTAAAGCATTATTTTCAGTGTGCATTCTCCTCTACACGCTGGATGGCATTTAGAAGGGATCTGTGTTACTATTGATTTCATGACTGTACAGGGTAAAATTAAGAACTGGAGGAGAGTTATAGTTCTCCAAGTGTGGAACAACATAATTTTCATATCTGTCAACAAGTGGCTATAAGAAGCAGAGGGAAAGGTAAAAAGTTTACCTGGAAGAATTTTTTGGCATGTTATGCCTTGCTAATTATCCAGCAGAATCGGTTTTCTATACAGCCAAGTCTGCACATTTAATTTCATGACAGTGACATCCAGGTGCTTATATAGCTGGAATAGCTGCTGTTGTACATGGCCAGAGAACTACAGCTGCTTCTAGCTGAAAGAGCTCTGCAGTCAGGAATTATGCTGTGGTTGCTGTTTTCCCCCTTCCTTATAAACTGTCCAGAGAAATGAGTACTTGCTGTTCCAGCCCTGGGACAAGTCGCCTACTTGGTTGGGTTATACTGTGTCATTGCAAATGAACAGAGGTCACTTATTGAAACCATCAGTTGCACAAGTATGTGTCTGGAGCCCCGAGTCATAGGGTTTGGGTTTTTCTTCAGCACATCTCATGGCAGCTCTGAGATACTGAGGTTTTTTCAGAGTCTTGTAAATGTGCTGCTGTCACAGCAATTGTTCCCTTGGAAGATGCAGATAATCTGCTGGTTTTGTAATGTGCCTCTCTACCATTATTCCAAAACTCACTCAGACCTACTGGAACCTGCTGTCATACATGCTATTTCAGTCAGTTTGATTCCCTTGCTTACCATGTGTTGGAAAGACTGTTCAACTGTTAGCTGAGGAGTCTGAATTCAAACATAAAATCAGGACTGTGAGCACCCTGCTGGAGTATGCCTCTCTCCATTGATGTGTAAAAGAACCTTTTGGTCTTAAATTTAGCTGCTCTGCATAGAGGTAAAATCAGGTGCTTAAAATACCGAGTGACTTTGTCTCTCTGCCTCCTCAGTCTCATATGAGAATGCCAAAGCTCTGAACTGGATAAACCATCGTGAGGCCAGTGGATTCAAAATTTCAAGTGAACTCTATCTGTAGTGAATAAACCTAATTGTACATAGATATTGAGAGGGAAAGGCATGTGTATGTGACTCTTCAAGGACTTGCTTTGATCCTTTGTTTCCCTGTGCCAAGCAGAGGGACACAGTGAGTAGGAGTAGATGCAGATAACATTGGAAAAATACATTAGGTTTCATCCAAGGCTTATGTTACCTTTCAGGCTGTGGAACTTTCTGTGAAGCTGGTGGAAACCCCCATCCCACGTAGGAGACACCACTGAGGTTTGGTGGCTGCAGACAGCAGCAGAGCTGAGTGAGGAGCAGTGCCCATCTTCTGAGCTCCTGGTCCAGCTCAGCATGCTGGGCACTTGCTATACTCTCAGAATTTATTAATAAGTTCATGGGGCAGGGGGTGCTTTTAAAGTAGCTGTCAGCTGAGACATGTAAATTCAACCACTGATACCTCTGTTAGGAAGAGCTGTTTCACTTTTGCCACATTAATTGAATTGTGCAACCTAGTGTGTTTGTGGGACAACCTGCGTGACCTCTTCAGTAAAAGCAAGGGTCTCTGTCACATGAAGCCTGGCATTGGGGCAGTGGTGAAGGTGTCACCTTTTTGGTATCAAAGGGGTGAACAGGTGGTGATGTTAGTCATGCTTTATGTACCTTGTCAGAGAGAGCTGCAACAACCTGTGCACAGTAGAATTAAGGTGGAAAGGCTGAGCATTAATCCACTCTGGAAGCCATCTCCTGCGTAAGAGGGATGGCCTGGGCCTGCTCACATCCAGCTGAGGCAGCAGTGTAATCCGGGTGTGACCCTGTCACAAGGTACACTGAGCCTCTGGGAACTACCTGTCTTTAGCTCTGGCCTCACTCCAACCTGGGTCAGAGTGCCCATGTCTCCTTCTTGGTCTTCCTCTGCTTAAATGGAAACACCTTCAGTTTTCTTGAGCAGGGACATCAGCTGCTGATCTGCATAGCTTTTCTGCATAGTGTCTGCTTCCTAGAGCAAGGGACACTTACATGATAAACAAAATGTGTCAACACACATTATGTGTGTTAAAAGAAGTAAGCCTTTGAGTCCCCAGCATGACAGTCTTAATCCCACAGTCATTGCAATATCAAGCAACAAGTCTGAAAAAGATGTTGAGTTTGATGCTGTTTCTTGGGATGGCTTCCCAAGCTGGAAGCAGACAGGCTCCATTGGTGTCATGGGACCACAGCTGCATCCTGTGCTCTCGCTGAGCACCTCTCTTCTGAGGTGCTGAGGTTTCAGAGAGTAGGAGGATGAGGGCTCTGATGGGTTACTCTGTTTCGTTTTGGCAAGTCCTCAGGGTATTTATTGCAATGGTGCATTCAGAGGGGAAGTAAAATGCCAAATAGCTGCCATAACTGGATGTTTCACGGTACTTTCTGTGCTTTGCTTTGAAAATACAAGCCTGAGACTTGATGTGTGCCAGGATCACTGTGAATGCAGACTGAATCTGTGTTTAATTCCTCTTTAGTGTTGGGGTATAAATAAGAAGTATGTGCCCTGGAAATTTTTCCATCTACTTGCAGAGAAGCAGTAATGGAAGCTCAGCATTGAGACTGATTGATTACTCACAGATTATAGAGCAGAAATTGCAGACAGTTTTACTGTTTAAACACTGCTTGGTATTAAACCACTTTTATAGCAGATTGGAAATGCAGATGTCCATTTAATCTGTTTGGCTCCTTCAGTGCTGCATAATGTCATGAATGACAGCCTTCTCCAGCAAAATGGAACCTTCAGCTGTGTGATTCAGTAGGAGAGGCTTGAAAGTCAGGGAGAAGCTCGCTCCTTTTAGTGACTCTTTCACTGACATGAACTTTAATTTATAGATGATATGGCTGATTATAAACTGATAATGGGATATCCCAAGATATATAGGATACTGTATGTCTTGTTTATACATCAATAGTGGATATTAAGTTAGTTTCCTAAAATATTGTAAGATAGAGCAATGAGGTGAGATATTCTAAAATATACCTTTATTTAAATCTCATATATTGATTTTAAAAGGGAACAGACAAAAAAATTTAGTACTGTTGCTCCCTCTATATGTGATCTGTATGTACTGAGGTTTTGTGGTTGGATCTTTAAGTGCCACTTTTATCCTTTTTTCAGGAAGTGCCAAAGGACTGCTTTTGGCTGTTCCCAACCCAAGTGCTTTCAATTTTTTTTTATCTCTGAAATGTGGCACAGAGAGTAATGAATACAGAGAGGGGAACAACACAGCCCTCTCCTATCCTCTCAAAATGGGGTTTCAAAAAAGCCAGTCCCAGTGGCTGGCCAGTGCCTTGCTGGGCTTGCGTTGGAGCTGCCACAAAGCGAGTGGGGACAGATTAGTGTCCAGTGGGCACGTGCCTGAAGATAGCTTGCTGGAAATCTCTCCACAGCTTTCTGATGACAAAACAATTTTTTTTTCTCTCTGAATGCAAATGTTGTGCCACTTAAAACTGGCCCTGCTGGGAGAGTAATGAAGAAAATGCTGCTGAAATTTTGTGCAAGAGCAGGCTGCAGCTTGCCCAAAGGGACGGCTTTGGCTCCCGGTGCCGTTTGCTGCCTGCCTGGATCCGGTGGCTGCTGAGAGATGGTATGTGAGGAGCAGAAGTGTTACTGTGGTGTGGCCCGTAGCTGCTGTGGGCAGGGGTCAGGTGGGATGGACCTTTTCCTCTCCTTTCTGCCTCGTGGCCTGCCATAGAAAAGGGAGGGACCTCCAAAGCAGATTTTGATAATATTAGACCTGCAGAGCATGGCTTGATCTTTCTTTTTGAAATTGTAAACCACCTCACGAAGGACGTGGTGTTTGGGGAGAAAATAAAGAGCAAGTCCTGCCTTTCTGGGAGGCATTGAGGCTTCTGACAGAGACCTCATTCCAGAAAGTGAGACCTGAGGCATTATCCCACCGCTTTGCACCGTGTTTTATGTCACTTTTTTGGTGATGTTCTTCATAACCATTCATGTTCCCTCCTTCAAACTAACTTAAAAAGAATGAAATGGAGGCTTGTTAAGCCTTTCAGTTGCACACATCTGAGCTGTAAGCCAGTGGTAATCGGCTCTCCCAGCCCATTAGAGGCTTCCCAGGGGATTGCTGCGTGGGCCTGTGTGTGTGCACATGTAATTAGTGGGGGAAGGACAGTCCCTGTCAGGAGCTGGGCTGGGCCATTGCTCTCCAGTGGGGCCCGTGCTCTGTCAGGCTGTGAGGTGAGCAGTTTCAGCACAGCAAACTCAGGAGGTGTCAGCATATCTTGATAAGACAATATTTCTGCATGTGAAGTGCGGCTATGTATTTCGCTGGACAAGTATTATTACTTTATGTGGGATGTGTCCAGTACAGACTCATGTTTCTTAAATTAAATGGGTTGATGACTCTCCTTTATCAAATAATAATAGCTATTCTGTTCCTCTGCCTAGGGTCCTTGTTTATCATATCATTATGAAGTTGAATGAAGTGACATGACTTTAATTTTCAGCAGACATGATCTTCACATTCTCAGTTCTCAAATGATGCTTGGTCATCATCTGTCCTTCTTCAGTTGTTGTCCCTGAGAAAGACATAAGAGAGTGTTTTTCTCATCTTTTCTGTCTTGTCAAAGCAAATAATCAGATGCTGCCTTCCATGATGTGACTTGTGGCAATTGCCTTCTTATGTTCTTCCTCAGCTTGCCATAAAAAGCTGCTTCCATTTGTGTTGTTTGAAGAACTGTATTTATTGATAACTTCTTGATCTAATTTGCTCATGTATGTTTATAAGGAAACCTGATTTACACACGTCTTGCCCTACCCTTTGAGGAGAGGTTTGTTCTTGATCATTCCTGTATGTTTTATACTAAAATAACATTACATGAGCATTCTGTACTTCTAGCTGTATAGATGCTTCTGTTTAAAGGTTGTTTCATGTTGCATTGCTGTAATTTGAAATGCAGTTCTTGACCTCTGTTTTCTTAGATGTACATATGCAAGTTTGTACTAGTAATGTTGCAAAACTATTCTGCATTTCTTGGAGTGGTCTGAATGTCTTGCTGTATGGTCTCCCTAAGCAGAGTTTTTACACCTTCCCTCTTTGTCCTTGAATTTTTTTTTAAGCTCATAGGATCCAGGGAGGTGAGCAGGTTTGTGCAAGGTCAGGTCTGTTAAGCAGCTGACATCCATAACACTTAGACTGATGAAACCCCTTTTATTTTCTTCCATTTCTAAGTGCTGAGTGACCCTTTTCCTGCAGCAAGCAGAAACAGGAACTAAGAAGCTTTCTAATGCCATCAGCGTAGCTACCTTTTTTATTGCTTGCAGAGAAAAATGTGTGATTTGAATTAAAGTTTTGTTATTAATCCTGGGATACCCTTGCAAAGTGCAATTGCTTTAGATGTATCTGCAATGAAAACTGAAGGGAATTTGTCCATTTGATTGACAGCTATATGGAGCAGATTATGTGCTGTATTCTTGAAGCAGAACTGTTGGAAATAAGGTGCAGATAATTGGAATACATCTGCACTTTATCTACAATAACACAAGATTGACAGGTTACTTATTCATTTTGTCTGCTATTTTTGCCAACCTTTAACCATGTTAAGTAGCAGAAAGATGTCAGTGCTGAATTACTTGCTTCCATAGGACATTGGTTAAAAGCTGTTTTTATGGTACTTGCAAGCATTACAGAATTCATAACTTATAACACATCCATTCTTTCCATTCTCTCCACAAGGTACAGGTTTAACAAGGAAACAGGAAAGTTGATCTAATACCCAGAAATAAAAAAAACACTAGCAAAGATTTCGTGGATTAAAGTTTAAATCTCTTTCTTTTACCCTTCTCGGTGGGCAGCTTCCACTTTGTATCTTGGTCCTCAGCTGAGAGTCTAGTCATCAAGTGTGATACAGAAATTGGTATCACATCTAAATCTTCTCTGTGCCTGTCAGGTTAGTAGATTTTATGATGTGCCCTTGGATTAAAACAAGTTAGGTCCTAGTAGTTGTGATGACACCAAGGGATAGTACGAGTTGCTGGGCACACAAGCTTTCAAGATACAAAGCTTCAGAGTAAAAGTACAAGCAAGAGCTGCTCCCTCAAACAGCATCGCCTCATAAATATTTTTGTCGGTAGAAAACTAGAAGCAGCATAGATTCGACTGCTCGACTGTGGCTGTTCATAAGTTACATCCAAGGAAGACTGCTGTGCTAGCACTGGCCTTCTCTGTTGATACCTCCGGGCACGAGCCTGCAGAAGTCCATGAGATTGCTTTTTGATGTATGCCGATATGTATCAGGTTGATATTTGCTTTTCCTACCATGCCAAAGAATTCTGATCCTCAGGCTGGAGACCTTTATCTGATAAGGGATTTAAGAATTGAGCAGAGTGTTCAGGGTTTGAGTTCCAAGTATGAGAAATTTACCTCTCTTTATTGTTCTCTTCCTCAGCCCCCCAGCCAGGTGATGTATTTACTTACTGAGTAAGTAAATACATTTGCCAGGTTCTGTTTCTCCACTGTATACATATATATACAAGGAAGGCAAAAGAAAGTGTGCAAGTTAGAGAGCATGGTCCCACAACCACATGGATTCAGTCTTTTTTGTCTGCTGTGCATTCACATTGCCCCCTTTAGGATGTGGCTCAGGTGCATGGAAGAATTCCTGGCAGCAGGCCAGTGATCTGTAGGGTATTAGAAGCATAACAGGCAAGTGGAGGAAAAAAATAAATAAAAAGAGAATTTGACAGACCTCACTCTGGTTTCTGCTTAGTTGCTCCCTGTTTTGTGCTGTATTGTAAGCTGTGCTTTAGCAATCGTACAGACAAAGCCTAACAAAGAGACTTGCTTGCTGGCAGAAAGTTGCTTAAAATAACTTACTGAGGATAAAGAGGCTGCCCAGGTCAATAATGCTGTGAAATCCTCAATGTGTAACAGCTCCCGGAGGTTTTGTAGGCATATAGATTTTTAAAAGCTGTAGACTGTTGATAAGGCAGTAAAGATTGTAGAGTGGTGCTAACCTTGTATTGATGGTGCTGGGACAGATATACGAAGATTTGAGATTTGGCTATAGAAATACAGATATCTTTGTTCCCTCCAGCAGAACTCTTGATTTAAAGTATGAATGCTAGAAAGAAAGATAGAATTCTTCTTTGTTAGAAGATACTTAATACCGTTACAGAGTCTTTGTTGTATTTTACTCTTCAGTCAGATCTATGACTGTTAAAAATGCTGTCAAACAACTTACTTGGCTTGTTTTCCATTGAATCAAGAGAACTAGATTTGTCAAATACAGTAAAAATTTATCCTTACCTTCATTACAAATGTATTAATTCTTTTGGTCCTCATTTTATATATAGCATTATTTTAATTTTTTTATTTTTTATTTTATTATTATTATTATTTTTTATTATTATTGTTCCCTGTCAGCATTCATTTATTATTTATTTTATTTTTATTTTATTATTATTATTTAATTATTATTATTATTTATTTATTATTTTATTATTATTTTTATTACCAGCTGAAGGTAATAAATATAAAGTTTATTTCAGTTCCATTAAAAGTAGTTGCTCATGAGAACTGGGAGAGATTTTTATCAATAAAACTTCAATTAAATCAACATCTTTCTTAACCATGCTTTAAACCAAAACAGTTATATGCTCTTTGAAAATGGTCCCTTATGTAATTCCAGATGAAACTTTAGTTTTGAGAAATTCCTATATCTTCAGAATTTTTTAATCCATGTTCTGCCATGTGCACAACTCATAGGGAGGCAGTAGCACAAGGGAAAGAAAGGAGGAAAGGGGAACCCGTGTTGGAAATCTGGTGTCAGCCCTTCCCCTACTTGTGGAGTAACCCTTTTATTTCAGTGTACCTTTTATAGCTCAGTTTCAGCCTGATGCTCCCGATGTCCATATACATTAGTGAGTTTTTTTAAGAGCAGACACGTTTGCTGGTTCTTCTCAGGAAGAAGAATGCTTGTTCGTTGTTACAGTGTGGAAGCTCCCAGCAGACTGCCTCACCGAGGCTCTGCCTTGGTTTGTCTTGCTGTGCAGTTGATATGGGCAACCGTGTGGGGAGACATTCCTAACTCTGCAGTTAAAGTTCTCTTTCAGTGGTTCTGCTCAGTGTATCCATCTAGTTTCTAACACAGCTCTGGGCTGTGTATGTCTTCAGAAGAAATTGTCCCCATGGTTCCCTTGTCCAGTCTGATGCTGCACTGCAAGCCCCAGAGAGCCGGCAGGAAAGTCAAAGACAGAGAGAGGGTAGGAGAGACAGTCAATCCTTCCTTCTTGCCTCAGCCCCAGCTGGCTAGGAGTCTGTCTGGCATTGCTGGCAGGATGCTGTGTTCCCCCAGCACAACCTGTCTGCTGTCTGTGGCTGGGGAGCCAGCGGGGTTTGTGCCGGTGCTGTGCCGGTTCCTTCTCCCTGCTGGTGGAAGGAGGGGAGTCGTGCCTGAAGGGCACCATACCAGACAGAAGACTGCTTCTGAAACAACGTACCTTGTACAAGCCACCCCATCTCTGATTTCACTCAACTGCTTTTATAGTGGAAGTTATTAGAATGATGTTTTATCCTGTGTGAAGTAAACGCATTTCTTATCTTTGTAGGCATCAAAGAGGATATGAAAAACAAGCCTTTGTAGCAAAAATTCAGTTAAGTAAGATGGGATCAGAGTGCTGAATCCAACAATTTAATCTTGGAAACCAGTGAGATGAGTTGACACCTGGAAATAGCAATAAAATCATCTTTGTTGTCTTTCTGTTTGGGGATCTGGAATACAAAGAGGTATCTCACATGAACGTACCCGGTGTCTCAATGCTGTGTTTGCTGTTGGTGTCTGAGAAGTCTATACCAGTGGAAGGAGTAGCAGTGATACTATTTTTCCATCTGCCAGCAGAGACTGTGGCCTAATTTAACCAAGTTTTGAATTTACCAATGCTTTTGACTTAGGACAAGGTAATCCTCTACCTCTGTGCTTCCAGCCTCCATCAAACAAGATGGAAGTAGTTACCTGAATAAATAAAGTGATTGTTTTCCTGGACTGGAGAAAGAAGTCAGCATATCGAGCATGGTCTGGCTAATGCAAAATTCACATTGATCTGCAGTTCAGTTTGCATTTTGCATCATTATACAGTACCACTTTTGAGCAGATTATCTTCTCTGCTAGTACCCGAAGTAATACAAAGATGATGATTTGGGTGGTTTTTGTATATTTGTTTGTAGAGTGATTAATTGTTTGTGTTGAGTGCCCAGTCTCCATATTCTGTTGCAGTGAAACTGAGAGACCTGGTACAAAGGCATTCGATTTAAGCATACATAGAGTTTATTTTGAGCTTTAGTTTCCTTAACTAAGAATCTGGAGAGCCTGGGATATAAGTGTGCTACCACCAGCATTCCTCTCCGTTCTGGAGAATCCAGGATTTCTCTTAAGTTAGTGGAGTTAACCTTCTGAAATAGGTTGCATGTGTTTGTGGGAGGGAGGGAAGTTCCTGCAGCTAATTGCTACAACTGCACACAATTTTAGAAACATCAAGCAGATTGTAGATCTACCAGCAGTCATTTTTCTGCTTGTGGGCAGCTTTGGTGGGATGTGACCAGGAGTGCTGATGGCTGCAGGTGACAAACAGGAGTGTGCACTGAGTTATTCGCAGACCCTGTTGTTCACTGAGTAGGGCCCTGTTGAATAACAGATTATGCATTACAGAACTGGAAATGCTTACTCCTTGAACTGTGAAGTCTGATTCCTCCTCATCTCTGACAAATTTCAGTTGCTGTACAAGACATTTGCTAGCAGTATTTAATTAATGTAACCATAATAATATAATTGTTTTATATATAACTTTCCTATTTATGCAGAAGGAATGAGACAGTTTATTGCTAGTTCTTGCTACCAATGGCAGAGAGATCTTAATTTAAGTGATTACATGTTAGTTGACTCTCAGCTCCTCACGTGGGGTTATTTTGCTGAAATCAGTGGACTGGAAAGGAATCAATATGGGGCTTCCGAAACCTGGTGGAGGTTTGCAGTGCTCCCACTACGATTGATTACAGCTGCTTTTGTAGGGCTGTAAAAAGAACAATCTGTATTAAAAACATTATTCTTTGGTATGAACTAGAACAATTCCAAATAGGTTTCCATGGGGTCTGCCCTGCAATTTGACCACTTCAAGGGATTGCAGTAATCACCAGTGGGCCAGGGCAGTGAGGCAGAGGAAAGGCTATTAGGTGGGGAGTTATTGGCATGCATGCCAAAGAGGTTACCCTGGCAGCTTTAATCATTCATCCACACTCTCAAGAGGAGGGAGGAAAATGTAAGTGTTAGTTCTTCTGATTGATTAGCAAAAAGGATCAGTAAAGCATGAAAGGAGAGAGGAGGTGTGTGTGGAAGAGCCAGTGTGCATTAGACTTGAAAGCACTGACTGGGGCAGGTACTTGCAGTTACGACCTCTACTCCAAAAGCTACCTGCTTCTGCTGTTACTGTCAGACTTGTGACTGGTGATTCAAAGACAGACTGACCTCTGCATTCACCATTTTCAAAGGAGTGCATTTAGCTTTTCAGTCTTAGCCGTGCCTTAAATTTAACCTGCCTGCACATGGGCTGATGTGTCCTTAAAAAACTGATTAGCATTTTGAGCTGTGACAACAATTTGCATGGTGATTTTGATCCTATTTTTAGGGAAACCAATGGATGCTTCTTGGAAAATGTGCAGGAAATTGCTGTGCTAATTGAGATTAATCAATCTGTGATGCACACTGCTGGCTTCTGATGCTGTTTTGCCTGTATATTGCCCTTTAATATTTCAATCTGGAGTAGCACTTTGGAAGCTGATCCAGCTGTAGCCCCTTTAAAATAGTTTCCCTGTTGCATTGTGCCTACATCAGAGGCAGAGTTGAAGAATAAACTGTTCTTTGCACCGATTGATGGCTTGGCATGAAAGCTTGGAAGGGCTTTGAATCTTGTAATTCGGGGATACCCAGAGAAACTTGGATACTAAGCTGCTTCTTCTACATGGAAAATGGAGTTCACGTGTACTCTAATTGACTGTTAAGCAGTCTTAAGGTTTTCAAGGTGAAGGAGACAACTGCAGCATTCATTTCTGGATTTCACATACAAGAAAAGACCATATGGTGTGGAGTTAGAGAACATCAAGCTGGGGGGTCACAGAACCAGCACAGAAGTACTGTTTGACTCAGACATCAGACTCTGACTGTTGACATCAGATTTGGCGGGCCCCTCTGTAATTTCTAAGTAACCATTTTGAAGTTGGAGTAAGTTTTATGTGGTCATGGAATTAGGAAGGTTTCTTGGTCATAACCTGTAACCTGTGCAGAGCTGCTCTCCAGTGTACTATCGTGGTGGCAAAGATCCACAGAGGTAAAGGTTGGTTTTTGCAGAAAGTTTTTATAACTGAATGAAGATACTGGTAGCTTTCTCAGGGTAGATGGCGAATATATCTTTGGAGTGGTGTAACTATGATCTCATTCAGCTAGCAGTCCTTTAACACTGCTCATGAGCTTGAGCCTAATTTAATAGCCTAGGCAGTAGGGCAACTGATGTGTAGACCATGGAGGAAGTTTGATCTGTCCTTCATCACAGATGATGCTGTTGGTACTCGAGTAAAGACAGAAAGCCCCACCTTGTCTTGCTGCTATTCGTGCCCATCTCCTTCCTTCATCTTCATACAGCAACCTCTGTCCCACCAGGGGCAAGACAATTTCTGGGTGAGGACTAAAGTTTGGTCTCGTTGTGCATCTAGCAGATAAATCACACACAGCTGGAAATCAGACACTGTGAAAATAAATGGAAAGAGAGGCTTTTCCCATTGGAATTTATCACAAACAGTCCAGAACTTCAGAGGACATCTATCTTTCTCCTTAAGATAGGACAGATTTTAGCTCCAAATATGTAAGCAGGCCAAAGACCCACTGCACAGATTGGTGAGTCTTTATAATGGGAAGAAAAACATGTAAGGTTAAACAAGATTTCCTGTTGCCATTTTAAGTTCTGTTGCCACACTGTGTACCATACGGCATGTAATTCCACATTAGGGAATATTTCTAAAGGCACAGATGACTGTTAGAAAACAGGCACATGAGTTTCTGTGCCTTTGTGAAGAGTGTGAACTCAAACCTATCAACTGCAGCACTGTAATTTCTTCAGTGTATGGCCTTAAGTGAACAGTAGCTGACGTGGTGGTGGCTTGTTGGTGTCTCCTTGGATGTGGTGTGGTTTTTTTTCAGTGCGAGCCATGACATAGACTGCTGAAATTCCTGACACCAGTAAGAGTTTTTTATTAATGCCATCCCTGTCAAACACGCCTCTGTTTTGGTAATTAGTCTGGCATAACAGATTGTGTGCATCCTAAAAGCCAGCATATTTAGACTCTTGGCTCTGACATGAGGCAATCTCTGTAAATCAGCTCTTCTGGTAGAATTCTGCATTGTTGCGCACTAGCAGTAGTAGAAGCAGTTTGCAGTACTTGTGTTTATTTTGGGCTTTCTGCCTTTCCTTAACAGCCATGAACGGTCAAACCTTTTCTTTATCTGTCGTGAGAGAGTGCAGGCCTAAGGCTGTAGTTTTGTGCAGGATCAGGAAGTTATATATGAGGTACAAGGAGCGTGAATAATCTTTCTGGCAGGTGCTCCAGCTGTAGTAGTGGCTCTGCTGTGCACCGCACAGGATGGCAGTGCCACTGCGGGCACCAGCACCAGTGCTAGATGAAAACACTGTGCCAGCAGGGACACCCTACAAACCCAGTGTGCTCTTCCACTCCTACCTGGGGAAGAACAGCAAATGTCCTCTAAGATTTTAAAATACCTGTGGAAATGAGCTCTCCAGA
This sequence comes from Passer montanus, assembly GCF_014805655.1. Classification (NCBI taxonomy): domain Eukaryota; kingdom Metazoa; phylum Chordata; class Aves; order Passeriformes; family Passeridae; genus Passer; species Passer montanus. The sequence goes on from NW_024366480.1 coordinate 2,537,304, forward strand.
ATGAATCAGGGCAGTCAAGCCTTGTTATTTAATAGGCCAAAGGCAGCAGTGGAGGAGAGGGTGGCTTTTGCAAATCCAGGCAGTTCCCATTGTAAGGTTTCACACTGGGCAGATAGGCACAAGGATTGCCAAGGAATTAAAGCCATTTTGAGGTAAAATTGGGAGATGGTAACTATTGGGGGAAATGAGCAATACAGATACTGTCTTTTTTATAAAATCCTTGCTCTCAAACTTGTAAAATTCAGTCTGGGGCCTGTCGTTATGGAAAGGATATTTTGGCTGTGATTACCCAGACTGAGGTGCAGGTCAGCTCTCCTGCAGCCAGTACCTGCTCCACTAATACCAGCATTGTGCAAGCAGGATGGTTCCTCCAAGGAAGAAAGTTGGGAGTTGTAAGAGTGTTGTGCTTAAAGAATGTCACCAATTATTAGTGTCTTACTTCCCAGTAAATCCTGCAACCGTACATCCCACCTTCCACTGAAGGCTCCACTGTGGTTGGCACAGTGCACCTGAGGTGGGGTTTGCTGGGAAGACTTTGTCCTGTGAGTCCTTAAAAGTGGGAAATGTCACCTTGGAAGGAAACAATGGGGATTACTTCTCTCCTTTTCTGCTGTGGCCAGCCATATCAGTGAAAGGAAAGGCAGGCATCTGTACGAAGACAATTAGTGGTAAACGTACCTTGTAACACAAAATCCTCCATCAAAATTACATGTGTGTAGCTGGATACATGTGGGCAGCATAGGAAATTACAGACTGAAGGAAGCAGGAGAGGCTCATCTCTGAGAGCCAGTAACACGATGAGAAGTGGAAGTGGATGCTCTTCTGGTTGGCATGTTTCTCTGGAAGAACATGGTGTTTTGAGGTGAAAATCCGATTTTGAAATTTTGTGCTTCTTTTTATTTCTTTTTTTTTTTGGGGGGGGGGGGTCTGGTGGGTTTTTTTTGTGAGTTTTTTTTTGTTTGTTTGGGTTTTGTTTTTGTTTTTTGTTTAAAATCATGCCTCTCATTCCTGGACAAGATTAACAAAAACTCTTAGTGGGACAGTTTCACCTTTCCTAGTGTGATGAAGGAAAGCAAAGAATGGGCAAGCTGTGATAGGAATACACCTGCCAGCTTCAAGGTCAGCAGTGCTGAGATCCTGTTGCGTGGCAGATGACAGTTCCTTTTGCAGGAAGCCTAGAGGGAAATACAGCTTCTTCACACACCTGCCTTTTCTCCAGCCTTCAGTGGGAACCTCTGCAATGTGTCTCAGGCTTTGGATGAATGCATTCATATAGTTAGCTTTCACACATGTAGTGTGCAGCACTTTAGTGAACTCAGACTCACCAGCTGAGCATGCTTTTATATAGGCATATATGAAACTGCACTGTGTGTTAATACAAGAGAAAATCTGTTTTCTTTTTCTTACATGGAAGAACTTTGCCTAATCAACAGCTGTAATGCTTGCAATTTTTCAGAGACTTCTGGCTTAGATATTTGTAATACAACATCACTCTTAAAATATTAGTCTCTGGTTCTCTGCATACTAAATGGCTTACATCTAAAAGAATCCCATCTGGGGAAAGAGGGAGGCAAAGAATCATTAGTAACACAGCTGCAAACCTCAAATTCTCTGTCCCATGCATATATCCAAAGAAAGAGAACAAAAATTTGAGTTAATCTGTAAATAATAAAGTGTTTCCTTCCACATGTCAGCTACTCATTGCTCCAGAGTCTGAGTTTCAACAGCTGTGACAGCCATGGTAGACATTACTCCTTCATTGCTGCTCACACCAGCTTTCTTGGCTTCATCCACATGGCATAAAAGTCTTTAATGTCTTACTCCTAAACCACCCCCATGGAATGGGAGGACTGGCAGTAACAGCAGCACTGGAAAAGGGAATGGCTATGACAAGGCACTTTGTATTTTTTCAAACAAAATATACTATCCATTCCCAAACCTCCCGTTGTCTGATGATTGTTTTCAATTTTTTGTCATTGTAATTTTGATGGATGATTTATATCTTTTATGAGATGATGATACAGGAAAAAGGGGGTTTTTTTGCTTTGTTTCCACTCTCAGTGTCAAAATGAGAGGTTTGGGGGTTTTTTTTGGGTTTTTTTGTTTGTTTTTGTTTGTTTGTTTTGTTTTTTTTTTTAATATGTCCTGGATGATCCCAGTCTATTAAATTAAAAATTACTGTAAATCTAAAATACAGTAAAATAAAGACATTGAGATTTCAAATTCAACATATTAATGGTTTGGAAATATCTTTCATCTAATACTAAATGGGTGCTAATCTACACTACTTCCATGAGATTTAGGTTTATGCCAATGTAGCCAATAACCAGGCAGGAATCAGTGATCATTGGAATGTAGCATGTGAAGTATTTAGGTCACAGGATTTTGCAGCATTATATTCTTGGAATAAAAATGTAAGTGGGGTAACAAAGATAGACGAGAATGCAATCTCTGTCAAAAGGTAACGAGCAGTTTTGTGGCTTTAGGGCCAGATTAAAGGGCTGATAACAGAGACATCCTTGCCTGGTGTTCCTGCCGTTTTAATAGGTCTGAAAATAAGGCTGTTACATAAAAGTGACATGAGTACTCTCATTTCAATTGTTAGCCACAGGAAATAGTCACTGAAATATTTGGTCTTCGTAATAGTTTTATGGAACTATAATTTGCTAACTTTTTAAAATTTTCCTCCTAAATATATTGAAATGCTGGTACAGACCTTTCTGTGTCCAAGCCTACTGACAACAGATTTGTTTTTCCAACTTGTCTTTTGTGAACATCCTGGAAATAGTCCATGGACCCCCATGGATTCCCAGCTGACAAGTGAGAAAACATTTCTAGAGCAAATACTAAATCAAGTTTATTTTAACATAGCTTAATGTAGAATTGTAAAGCATGGCTTCAGTGCTTGGTACTGACTTAAACCATAAAGTATTATTTTATTTTCACTATTTTCTCTCATTTTTCTATGCTTAATCTTCACAGAATTATTTTAATGGCTATGGGGGTTTTTGTTAACTGTTGGGCTTTTCTTTTTATTCTGAGCCTTAAGGCAGTTTTTATTCAAAGTGGCCTAAGGCATCTATGTGTTTCTGAGCAACTGGGATAAAAGGTGCAGGCTGTGGGTGTAGAGGGGGGGTGCTTCTACCCCGAGTGTACTGGCCAGCTTGCAAAGACAGAGCAGTGAATGCATTTATCTGTGCAGATGCTTGTAGATTTTTAAGCTGGAATATGCTTCCTTTGCCTTTGATTTGAGAGTATCCATGTGTACTGCCCGAGTTCCACCAGACAAGAATAATTTGTACTGAAACAGGCTGAACTGAGACAAGGGGCTTTGGTCAGAGAGGCTGCAAAGCATCTTCCTCAAGTGGAGCTTGATGGCTGATCTGAATGCATTTGCAATTCACTGTACCATGTATTTCTCCCAGTAGTAAATATTGTGCTGGTTCTAGAAGACCGTGGGCTGTAGTTTGCTCATTCTGATGGAGTTGTGCCATCCACAGTACTAGATATTAAATAATGTTTCACATTGTATTATTTGCATCCTCAGAATAAAATACAACAGATATTCAAATTCCTGCTGAAAGCTGCCCAGGCTTCTTTTCCATTTCTGTTCCCTGTGTTCGGCTGGTTTAAATCCTGAGAACATCTCGACATAGTGAGAAAAGAAAGCTTTTGGTAGCCAAAGAGACATAATTCATTGAAAGAAAGGGAGTGAATATGATGGTGGGGAGCCTGGCTGACCAGGCACTTGCAGCTTGGGCTGGGTTGGGTTAGCTGCTCATCTGTCTTACAGAAACTGAGTTGTTAGAAGAACTGTCACAAGTCATTTCGGTCTTTTCTGGGTTCTCTGAGGCTGGGAAGAGTAAGAAAGCAGGGTGGTTGTTTTGAGTGGGGAAGGAGAAGTGGGTGTTTGTTTTTTGAATCCTCCTGATATAGCTTGCTTCTGGTACAGTCAGAAGTTGGAAATGGTCTAGGGAATAAATTTATTGTTAAGTTCATATTTTTACTGAACACTAAAAATTCTGGGCACGGTTGTGTGATGCTTCTGTTTTCATGAAGACTACCTTTTGCAAACTCAAGCTGTTTCTCACCTCTTACCAAAAGCAGCTTCCTTTGTTCGGAAATTCCTGCATGTAGATACTCTTTTTTTTTCCCCCAGCTTAGCATTGGGTAATATTCACTGCCTCTGATACCTTTTGAATATCATATGCCTTTTCTATACTCACAGCCAACCACCTGCATGTGCTTTTAGAAAAAGTTTTGTTTTTTCCTGCCTAATATTGAGGAGTGGTCTGTTTTGTACCATGATTGTGTCTGAAAGCAAAATAGGGTGAAGTGGCTTGGTCCATTGTGGCAGCTGGATCAAGAGCAGGATATTTGTCCTGTGACAGGGAGTTGTTTTCCTATACGGAAGCAGTCTCAGCTGTGTCTTAATTACAATACCACCTATACACCTACTAAGGTACTTCATGACTTCCCTTGGAGACATCTTTTAAAGGAATTAAATTTGTTTAATTTTGTAAAGAAATTGTTTGACAGTGACCAGACATCATCTTGAATTTCTGCTTTGGACTGCAGCCAGTTCCAGGCAGACCATGTGAACTAACAGAAGCAGAATCAGAGCAGGTCTTTGTAAGCTTATCTTAATAAGGGCACTTTTTTCTCCCCTATATATCCCCCATGTAAGAGTGGTCATAGGAGAAGTAGACTTTGACAAGAATCATGTGGATTTTCTTTTTCTTTGTAGAGGCAAACTGCAGGAGTAATGCTGTTTTAGTTTAATGGTCATACGAGAAGTAGACTTTGACCAAGAATCACGTGGATTTTCTTTTCCTTTGTACAGGCAAACTGCAGGAGTAATGCTGTTTTAGTTTAGAGCTGTTCAGAGAAGTGATAGGTATCCCCCATGCAAAGATCTTTTACTCTGAAATACAGTAATAATCAGGACAGCCATTCTGCTTTTCATAAAAAATATTTTTTTATTGTAGATCAGACTGAAGAGCAGTGTTTTGCCATGAATAAGCTTTAAACAGGAATCTGTTGCCATAAAAAAAAATTGTAAAAAGAAATCATGAATGTCTTCAACAATAATTTCAGATGTCTGGGGAAGACCTCTGAGGAAGAAGTTACCTTGTGAAGTCAGATATGAGTCTTTGCATACAGGAGTTACCCCAGTCACAGTTTGGTACTCCTTTAGGAAAAGTTACAGTAAATGTTGGGTGGAATAAAAGGGAAAGTCAGTGCCATGCAGTAATAAGTAAATGGGAAAACTTTAGGACTCACGAGGAGCAGAATCGAGTGCTTATATGAGATACTGAATAGATGAATTTTAGTATAGCATTTTATTATTTTGGGTTTTTTACTTGAAGTTCCATTTATAACTGTCTTATTTTCTTCAAAATTCATTACAAACAGGCATTGACAGAAGTGCTGGTTAAAGTAATAGGAGTAATTGTGGCAGGTACCTCTCAGCCATCCAAAATATCTGGCTCTCCCAAGAAAGTTTATTCTCTGTTAAGAAAGCACAAGCTGAGGTGGAGGAACACCGTTCTTATTCTTTCTAAGCCTGAATTTTCAATTTAAAAGGTGTCTGATACCTTGTTATATTTTGAGCTAATTTTAACAGAATCTCTTTTTAGTGGGGAAATACCTGTGGATGTAGAAATATGGTGATAGCCACAAGAAACCTGATTTTTACCCTGTTGAAGATGCAGTTAAATTTTAGGAGAGATGTGTTCATTTAGGAATTGGAGCATGATGCTGTTTGATCTGGTTGGAAATGTCATAATCCTTAATCAGTAGCACTGTCTTAGAAACATTTGTAGTCATTCATTCTAACTACTACTAGAGAGTTTAGTGAGGTTTGGGTTGATTAAACTCTGAGATAGTTTTTGATACATGCTGTTATTCCTTCTTGTTTGAGATCAAATTGACAGACTTCATGTGGCAGCCTATAGATTTGTATATTTGAGATCCTGAAAGAGGGCTGTAGTCCTGGGATCTGCTTCTTGTTACAGAAGCTCTGCAGAGTATATTTGCAAATCCTATTTATTCATTCATGCATTTAATGAGATGAAGTGTGGTTTTCGTTGTGCAGCCTTGGATTTTTTTTTTTGCACTGCTGTAATTTTCACATATTTCTTTAACAACTTAGATGAAAGCGTGGCATAAACTGAAAGTACAAACTTCAGTGTGCCACCATCAACTTAGAAAATAGAACTGAAGATGAAGAGATTGCTGCGATGGAGAGCTGGTATCTTTTTAACCATTCCCTCTTATCTGTTTTCCAGAGAGCAGATTTGACCTCTGATAAAGATTTATACCTTGACAACAGCTCTGTTGAAGAAGCATCAGGCGTCTATCCAATTGATGATGATGATTATTCTTCTGGGTCAGGTTCAGGTGAGACAACATGTCACAAATTGATTTTTAAAAGTGTAAGAAGTAATGCAATTATTTGAGGGGAAGTCTGTGCAGTTTAGCTTTATAAGCTGGAGATGATCCTTCCAGTGAATATTGTGAGTGCTTTGCTATCTGCAGAGCACTGGGCACCCCTGTGGGCCGGGTTTTAAGTATTAACTTTCTGCTCTTTTCTCTTACTCCTGAGTTGCATCGTTAAACTGCAATATTTTCTCTCTGCTGGCTCTCTCCATTCCCTCTGACTTCTGTGTAGATCTCCCTGGAGTTTAGAAATAAGGATTAGAGAAGGCTTAGTTCTCCCATGACATTATACTAATTTAGCGCTCTGTAAGAAAACATAGCAGCAGTGTTCTTGTTTTCTCTTATATGCAGTCAGGTTCACATAAACATGGTGTCCATTCCTCTTTTGTTGTTGTTCTTTTGCACTTAGAAAGCTAGATACTGCCAAAAATGTGAGTTTTCTCTGAGGAAATTGCATCCATATAATGAATAAAGAAATTCTTAAATACAACATCCTGAGTTCTCAGACTTAAACACTCATTAGAGACATGCAGCTAGCTCAAAATATTTCCAAAAAAGTGTCAGTGAAACTGCCTTAATAATTTGTCTTAAAAGTCTCTTTGAGGAGTATCTTCTAGACTTGCTTGGAGACTCCAAATGTTTAAAGCTAAATGCAGGATTTTATGGTAGTTCTGGAAAAGACATTTCCTTATTGTTGTATTTGCTGAGCTGTTGTGGAAATCCCATTTATTTTCCCAGTGTGTTGCCTACATGTTTGTTATTGTACTTTTTTTTTTTTTTACTATGTCTTGATGCTTATATATAATTTCTGTACTTTCAAAGGATGAGCCCTTCTTCTGGTGCCTTGCCTGTGTTACCTGTAAGGAACACGTGAAATTTTTCAGATGGATTTTTGTTTTTCTTTTCTGCAGACATCTGACTGTGTTGCTAGGCAAATCCAGGCCCATCATCATTCATACCTGAATGATGTCCTGTGTTTTGGGAGTCCTCTTTTGGGACATTTGACATCCCAGGGTGATCAGAGGCTTAATTGGACCTCCTTGATGTAGACCTGTTGGAGGAGAAATCTAATATTTCATTTGAAAAAAATATATTAGTGAATCGGTGATTTCCTTCAGTTCCCAGGACTGTCTAAGGGCTATTCTGATCTCCACAAAAATGTGCTTTCAGTCAGCATCCCATTCTGTCATGTCTTCAGATACTGATGACTTTGTAAGCTTCAGAAAAGGAAATAGGTAGACAATAAATAGTTATATGAGGAATGATCTAGTATAGTTTTTTCCCATCCCTCTGTGGTGTCTGGCTGTTTCTAATATGGAAGATTCAAAATTCAGACCTGCTTTTGAAGTGAAAAAGACTACACAAGATCTGGCTTCAGATCTTATTAACCCAGGATTCCACAAAGGAAGTGTAGGATTCTGCACCTGGGGAGGAATAATCCCAAGTACCAGCACAGGCTGGGGGTTGATCCAGCTCTGCAGAGAAGGACCAGGGAGTTTTGGTGGGTGACAAGCTGACCCATGAGCCAGCAGTGCCCCTGTGGGCAGGAGTGCCAGTGGTATCCTGGGGTGCATCAGGAAAAGTGTGGCCAGCAGGACAAGGGAGGTGGTCCTGCCTCTCTGCTTGGCCCTTGTGAAGCCACATCTGAGAGCTGTGTCCAGTTCTGGGCTCCTCAGCACAAGAAAGACAAGGAGCTGCTGGAGAGGGTCAGCAGAGGGGCACAAAGGTGATGGGGGTCTGGAGCATCTGAGGAGAGACTGGGGGGGCTGCCTGAGAAGGAATTTCATCATCTATAGGTTGATGAGATCCCTTCTCATACCTCAAAGGCAGGTGCCAAGATGACAGTGCCAGGCTCTTTTCAGTGCTGCCCAGTGACAGGACAAGGAGCAGTGGCCATAAACTGGAACACCTCAACAGGAGGAAGAACTTCTTGATACTGAGGGAAGCAGAGCACTGGCACAGGCTGCCCAGAGAGGTTGTAGAGTGTCCCTCCCTGGAGATTCAAATCCCACATGGACACATTCCTTTGTAGTTTGCTATAGGTTACCTTGCCTTGGCAGAGGGGTTGGACTGGATGATCTCCTGAGATCCTTTCCAAGGCTAACAGTTCTGTGATTCTGTGGTAAAACTGAATCCAAAAAGACAGAAACTACCTCTAGACTTCACCAATAGTAACACCTTGTTTTTCTTCTTTCTTTTCCTGTGCTCAGCTTTGAGCCATGGGTGGAAGTTGGAGTGCACTTCGGCTGTCTCTGACAGTCTCCATTTCTTTCCTACAAGAAAACAGGGAACGTGTCCTTGTAGACTGGGACAAGCTGGATGCCCCTGCAAAGAGCTCATGTGACATGATCTAATATTTTTGAACCAAGCAAAAAGTCTTTAGTTCAGGGAAGCAAAGTAGGATCCTTTCCACCCTACTCCACCTATACTTACTGCTCTCTGTTTTCTGTAGAAAGTGTCCTGCAGATGTACCATTGATCCATGTTTCTCATTTTATGTTCAGTCTCTCTTTTACTTGATACTCAGTGATGTAATGTAATGTTTCTAGCAGGAAGAGCCTTCCCACTCAAGAGTGGTTTTCTTGCTATGTAGCAAGCATAGTCCAAGCAAACAGATCCAAGATGACAACATTGCTGACTCCTTTCTTTGCAGTGAAAATTGTTAGCTGCCACCAAGCCTATGGAGATAAACAGGAATTGTCAGCACCACCATTAATGCCCTTGCAGGTCTTCAAACAGCATTAACATGGACAAATGTCACTATAGGCATGACACATTTCAAACTAGAAATTGGCTGAGGGCTTTTTGTAAGTAGTAGCAAAGGTGATGATGTTCTGGTTTTTTCTTTTCTTTCCCTTCCATAGCATTTTTTTTTTGGTGTACATTCAACTACTGTTGTGCATTTGCCCAAGTGTTGAATCTGAATCCATGGGTCAACAATTTCCAGAGAAACCATGCATGCCTTCTGATTGTCCTGTATCAACAGTAGCCTATCCATAGTGATTTAATTAGTCTGTTGTTTCCTTCTTGTAGGCTGCATTTCTGAGGAGATGCTTCAGTCTATCATCACTCTTTTTTGCATCGGTGTTTTATGTAACATAATAATAAAAAGTAGAAATAGTTTTCCAGCCTGTATACGACTTGAAATGCTTTTGTAACTATTGCTACTTTTTTCATCTGGCATAAAAGATTTTAATAGAGCCTTGGTCTTGGAGAGAAATGAAAGTAGCTGCTAAGCAGCATGACTACCCATTACATGAAGGAAAGGTATCACCTGTGTCAAATTTATCTACAAGTTCTTTGAAAAATTTTCTGTCTTGTTCTTCTGTCTTTTCTAAAATTACTCATGGTAATACATATCAGAAAATCAAGCAAGCTTTTCCTTCCCCTTCTTCTCTTCCCCAACAATACTTGTCAATAGCAGCTTGAGTTGAGAACATTGGCTCCGGGTGAGCTGTGTGTATTCTGACATTGTGACTGGGGACTGTTCTGGGAGAAAGGTTGTGGTGGTGTGGGAGCTTTTTTGAGAAACACAAGAGCAGATCTGCTTTGGCTCTTGACCAAGAGGGAAGCTGATGCTCCAAGGCCAGCAGGCAGTTTGGGAATCCATGGCAGCAGGCTGTGGGGCTTGGGGACAGGGGTGGGGTGGCTGGGGGACCGTGTGTCCTGGTGCTGGGGAAGCTGCGGGGCACGGGTGCTCTCCCGGGTGCTGCCCAGGAGCCAGCACGGGTGCAGGGCTGCCCCTGGGTGCTCCTGCCCTGGGTGCTTTGTGGCAGCATGCCCAGCACGCTCACCTCTCCTGGTGTGCTCCCCCTGCCATGGTGCAGGCAACGCAGCAAGGATTCATCTTCCATTTGCTGTGGTCCCACTCATAAGTGCCTTTGAGATTGTCTTGGAGCAAGAACTTCTGTCCACCTGCTAAACCAGCCCCAAGCATGCTTCATGACACTGACTGCCTGGCTCTCCAGGTCTTCTGACATAGAAATCTCCTGCGATACTGTTTGAAAGTGTATTTTTGATGTGCTGGACAGAATCTTGTACCTCAGTATAGTTAGGACTATTCCTGTTAATCCTCCAAGTTTTGTTGGTTTCTTGTTTTTTTCTTCCTTGTGTGAGAGCTATCAGAGATGTGACACCCATGCACTGTCTCAGTTTATTTCAGCTGCAATTCCCTGGCAGGGCATAGAATCATGTTTACAGTGTCATCTCTGGGTGCCTAACACTGTGTTGTTTAAGGGTGGTTTTGAGGACTGTTCAGTGAATGGAGGTGAGATAAGTCAGCTAAAAATATGTAATTTTGGTGTGTGTCACATTGGTGATAGAGATGGAAGGTGTGAAAGCGATGGTGGTTATGTGTGTGCCCACCTTATCACAAATTTTCTTGTGGTGGTGGTATTCCCAGAGTGTGATGTGCAGCAGCAGACAAATAAGATGCCAAAAGATAGGGTGAAGTGATTGGATTTTTTTGATAGGAGGTGTTAATCACTGCCTGCTTTGCAAGTCAGAGTGCAAACTACTGTGGGCTTTTTTCTACAAAAATACTACTATCTGTACAGTAATTTCTACTTTCTGTGCAGTAATTGAAGGTGGCACAATCTTGATTTCCTGACAAGTTTCCTCAAGCACTAAGGGTGTTAAAAAGCATTCACACTGCTGTCATCGAAGGGTGGCTAATAGACACATCACTGAGGATTATATTAGGTATTTCCAATACTACAGCAATTTTGAGCTATTTTGATCACTATGAAGACAGCAGTTGGACATGCTGAAGAAGTTACAGTGGATAAAAGATGGTGTGTGATGGTCGAGACCTTTCAGCTGTACCACAAGAGATGGCTGAGGGTTTAATTACTGCAGGGTTTTTGTGGTGCCCTCAATGAGAGGGGCTCGAGGCAGTGAATAGCCAGCACCAAAGCCAAAGCTGACCAATTCCAGAAACCAGCTATATAGAAACAGTGATATTTTCCAGAGGAAGAAATAAGTAAGTTCTTATACTCCAACTCACAGTATTCCTCTTAACAGCCTACTTGGAAGTCACACTCATGACACTGTAGGCTTTTTCTTTCCAATCTTACTTGGATTTGGTGATGCTCTTTCTTGTGCTTTTTAGGGAACATGATACTGTGTGAAATCCTGTTGCTATGTTCTGGAGATGACTAGTGAGTGGTTTTTTTTGGTCCTTCAGTCCTATTTACAGGTAATTCCAAAAATACTACTGTCAGTTTAGCAAGGGAAGTGTCTTTCCTTGTTTAGATCTATTCCATGCCAAGCAGAGACCTGTTAAGATAAAGCTAATTAGAAAGCAGGAACTGTGAGGGATATGTCTTAGCCTGTACCCAAAGCAGGCCTAAATGATAGTTGCTTCAACTTTTTGGTGATTGTCAGAATTCCCCTGAGGCTGTATGGAAGAAGACCTGGGTACCTGTGGTGTGAATCTAGTGACTAGTCCAGGGATCAGATTAGTTGCCTGTTTGTTGAGAGAATGTGGATCTGCATCCTCCTTAGCCAAAGAGGTTCAGACTGTACTGCTCTCCATTATGTGTGGCAGACACAACTATGGCCTGAAGCAAAGGTGGCATTTAAGGATTTGGAGGAGCAGTTGTGATTAAGTAGGACTTTTCATTTCATAAAAGAAGAAAATACATTTCTGTACTCTGAAGATGTGTTTTATCAGATCTCCAATCTGATAATCAATTTTAATTTCCTTGTCTGTGAAAGCTTTGTGTAATATGGAGGAACTTCAGAAGGTAAAGTAGGTTGAGCTATCCACTGAGCCATTATTTCTCAAAGAAAACTCTTGAATCAGAGCCAGAAACATTTTCCTGTTGGACGCCTTTCCACACCTCTGTTTTGAAGCAGGATGTAGATTTTTTGATCTTTGAGTTGCACTTCAGGAAAATACCTGATTCTTGTTGTGAGGTCTTCATTCTAGAAGTTGTGTTGTAATTTCGGTATCTCTGAAAGTTTTTTTCCCAGTACTATTCTGTGCCAATATCTTCTTTTTAATGACTCTAAATTTTCTTTTCTACCATACAGAGATTGTTTTAGCTGTTGTCTTGTTAATGCCCCTACTTTAAATGCCAGATGTATGTAATTCTTGATCATGACTTCAAAACATTATTATTGTGCTCATATTTTCAGCCTGTCTTCTTTCTTTAAAAAAAACAAATTAAAAAATCAGTTTGGAATGAGTGAGTCATACTATTCTGCTGTTAGGAGCGTTTTATTTGTTAGGAACTATTCTTATGCACATTTGGTAGATTTATTACCCAAGGGTTACTTGGGTAACCAGTGTCTGTAACGAGCAGAACACATTGAGATTCCTAAGGAGTGGTCCAAGAATGGGTCAATTCTTTTTTCCTCTTTCAGGCCTTGCTAATAATTTAGTCTCTTTCCTGTGTCTTCTTCCTTTCACTATCACTAAAGGATATTTATTAGACATGTCCATTACTTTATTCTAAAGGAGCCTTCATACTCCAGCAGGGCTTTGAATGTGGAGGAAATTAAATTTAAGGTAATCTTTAGGGAGGTTTTTTGTCCTCTTACTCAGTTCAAAAGAAAAGGGCTTCTGAATTATGTGGCATTTAAAACCATGTGAATTCCTAGTGACTGAAACATAAAGTAGTAGTAATCTATCCTAAGTAGATAGAAACTGCTTAGTTTTTTAGAATTCAACAGATGTGCTGTAGAAGAGAAAGTCTGTTGAAGCAGTATGTGACAGGCAAAAACTGTTCAGTTCATATGGTTTAAGTAAGGATAAAGAAGTGTATTGATTTATTTATGGTATGTAATTAACTAGTAATCACTGAACTATACTTTTAGGCTTACTATCAACAGTACAGCAGACAACCACAATGCCTACCATTTATAAAATGGTAACAAGCAACTATAAATTTCTAAATCCCTTTCTGTAACTCGTGCAGTGTGTGATCACTGCACACAGCCACCCGTCTCACAGGCCATGGGTGTGGAAGCTCCCCTTATCTGAGTGTACAGGACCCCCTGTCCACACACCCTCGCTGTTGGAGACTTGGGTACCCCCGTATGAGCCTGGGACCCCAACACCTCCTGCCATGCCCAGGAGGAGACTCTGCACCCCGGGGTGTGGGTTCTGGGGGTGCCCGTGGTGGCTCTGGGGAAGCTGGAGGTAAGTGCTGAGGGTAACCACAGGATGGGGGGTGGCACTGCCAAAGCTCCAGCAGAGCCCCTGGTGCTGTGGGACCTCATCAAAACCCGTGGCACTGGGGTCTGCCCAAGTCACACAGGCCTGATGGCTGCTGCTTTCACTCCAGACTTTCTGCCCCTATTGCAAGTGTTAAAGCCTTTTTTCATACCACTTTTCAGGAAGGTTCTTCTGTTTGAAAAGTGTCATGGTAATTTCCTGGTTGCTACTTATACCAGCTGATGCACTCCCTTTTTCATGGGATGTCTTGGGGTATCCCCCTGACAAGTATCCCCCTGACAGTTTGGGTGCACTGTTTGTACACACATCTTTATCTTAGTAGGCATTGTCATCTAAGGCCCCTTGCCTAGGGTGGGCTGTGCAACCGTCTCTACCTTGGTGGTATCATAACAAAAAATGTAATTAGTCTGAAAGAATTTCACAGGTCAATGAAGTGTTACATTTTGTCTCCAGGTGCCGAGGAAGACGAGGATAGTGCAGTGATAACAACATCCAGAACAGTTCCAAAGTTACCGACAACTAGTGATGCATCCAGAGCTGAGACCACCACAGTGAAAATGCAGACCAAGGTGCCTGCACAAACAAAGGTGCGTGGCTGGAGAGCAAGACCATTTAAAATTATTCCACTGTACATTTCTGATGCTTTGATGTTAAGTCTTCTATTTATATGGATTAAAAAGCACCCCTAAACTTTACCTACTACTACAGCCTGCTACATGACTACAGAGCTGTTTGTTTTCATTCCTACTAGAAAGTCTGTATGGCAACATCTGGATTTCACATGAAAGAAAAGAGAGATGCAAAATAATGTATCATGATACCTTTGAGTCTGAGCTGTATGTCTTTTAATATTTCTCAAAGAGTTATTCAAAAATTCTTTGTGAAACTTTCCTTCTCAAAGGAGAATGCTGTGTATGGTTTGGCTGTAGTTTGAACACTCTGCAGGTTCCATTTAGTATTTTAGTATTTCCTTCTACCACCATAGATGATACTGTCTAAGTTACTCTCAAAGGTGTTCTGCATGTAACATATCTGATTTGTTAATTTCAGAGTTGTTATTTCGTTCAGAGGCTGTTATTCTGATAAACACAGGCAATATTAAGAGCTGTTTGCTAAATGTACTTTTGGAGTTTTTAAACTTATGGGCAGTGTTTTTCATTCTGACATGATGACGACAAATAGATCCAATTACAATGTCTAGACCAGCTTTCTGTGCTCTGAAAGCTTCCTGTGTGTTGTGTTGGTATTGTGCAGTATGTGTGTGCAGCCACAGCTGTGACTGCCCATGGCAGGCAGTGACTGTTCCAGCTTGTGGTCTGCCCTCTCTGTAAGCAAGGCTCAGTTTTCTTTTTTGTGCCATAGTCACCTGAAGAAATTGATAAAGAGGAAAGGCCTGAGGTGGATGCCAAGAAAAAGAGCGATGAGCCAGGGGATGACACTGACGTGTTGACTCAGAAGCATTCAGAAAACCTCTTCCAGAGAACAGAAGTTCTGGCAGGTGAGGCAGTGTTTGCCAAGGTCTATCTCACCAGAAATAAAACAGAAAAGATAGAGGATCTGTATCAAATAATGCTAGCTCAACATCTGAGTTTTCTTGGCAGATTCATACTATTAAACACATTAGTACTAAGCACATTCATAGTGGGTAGCCAGTGGTTGATTTGATGAGAACAAATTTGGCATCTTGGGGAAATATTTAATAGTGAAGTCCATTGCTAATTGATTTGATGCCCACAAGCTGAGCATTGCCAGCTGAGTGTCTAGAGCTTGCACAGCTCAGAAAAGGAGTTGGAGTTTGATTGATGCTTGTAATGAAGAAATGTATTTCTCACCTCCCAAGAGCACATTGCTGTCTGGTTGATGTGGTGCAGATGAACACTGCTTGGGAGGAGCTCATGGCAGGCATGCGTGGATGGAAGGGGATGGATGGGCACAGTCCCTTAGGGTCCAGAAATCCCTTAAGATAAAGAGGGTCTATATCTGTGCATAACCCAGGGATGCACAAACTGGCCACCAGTGTTTTCACTACCTGTGAGGTTTTTTTTGGCCTAAGGACAGTGTTTACAGGTGCCCTTTCCCCCCATGTATTTGGAAAAGAAGTTGGGAGCCATGAAAGTCACATAGTTTTGGACCACATCTTCCTATGAGCATCAAAATGTGAAATAACCTTAAATCCACATCAGTAGAAGCATGTGGGTTTCCTCTTGATGTCTGGTTGGGAGTTGATACTTCTCACACACCCACAAATGCGTGAAGTGTTCTCTTCTATTATTGATCAATAGGAAGTTTATTTCAGCATAGAGTCAGAGTGAAAACTGACAGAGAAAAGTAAAAGCCCATTTCTTAGCTAGGATAACAAAATATTTTAATGTCAAAAATGTAACTGTTGAAAAATGAGTTTGAAAGACAGCTTTATGCTCTGGCAGTACTAGTGGTGGCTTTAGTTGAGGTTTTAAAAAAAAAACTTTAAAACTGGGTTGTTGGATCTCTGACTTATAAGTGGAATGTAATTTTAAATTATTGCCTTCATGAATGCAAACAAGGTTTCTGACAGTATATTTCAGGATACTAATAATGAAGACAGTTGCATAATGGGAGCCCTTTCCTTCAATTTGAAAATAATAGCAAACTTACTGTGTGAGATGAAAAAGAAGTATGGTGCTAAGCTTGTTTTACTGGCATATTGTGAATCTCTGTTTCTTTGATTACAGCTGTTATTGCTGGCGGAGTTATTGGTTTTCTTTTTGCAATCTTCCTTATCCTGCTGCTGGTGTATCGCATGAGAAAGAAGGATGAAGGCAGTTACGACCTTGGTGAACGTAAACCATCCTGTGCTGCCTATCAAAAGGCACCAACTAAGGAGTTTTATGCATAAAATTCCTATTTAGTGTCTCTATTTATGAGATCACTGAACTTTTTTAAATAAAGCTTTTGCATAGAATAATGAAGTTTTTTTTTTCATTAAAGAGCCGTTATGGCACCTTTATGATAAAACCCCATTGTATTTAAAACTTTTCACATATTCGTTTAAAAATGTAAAATTAAAACTTAACATTTGCAGTGTTCTGTGAATAACAGTGGCAAAGCATTATTTTATAAAACCATTGATGTTCACTGAATGATTTTTAAAACTTTATGCATAAATATAAAATAATGAAAATTATTGTTTTATCCTATGGTTCAATGAAAGTTGTTTAATTTTGGTCAGCATGTCTCAGATTGATCTTACAAGTTAGTTTTTATTTCATTAATTTATCTGTTTCCAAAAAATGCCTTTTTGTAGTTGTCATGGTG
Organism: Passer montanus; assembly: GCF_014805655.1. Taxonomy (NCBI): domain Eukaryota; kingdom Metazoa; phylum Chordata; class Aves; order Passeriformes; family Passeridae; genus Passer; species Passer montanus. The sequence goes on from NW_024366480.1 coordinate 2,554,221, forward strand.
CAATTTGTCTTCAGATAATTCAGATAACAGTAACTTTTAGTGTAAATGTAATTTTTCAGCTATGTAAACTTCAACCTCCACTTTGTATAAATTTAAGTGTCAGAATATGAATTTTACACTTTGCATTGTTTCTCAGCGTACCTGTAGCTTCAGTGAGATTTGTAACAGCAAATTAATGTGTAAAATTGGATTATTACTACAAACTGTATAGTCATATTCTTACTAAACAAATCTCCTGTAAGGAAGATTTGTAGTAAGCTACTGACGAACCTAAGCAAACCCAAAGACTCTAACAGTATTTTGAGAAGTTGCTGCAGATTTCTATGGCCACTGTATTTGTTAATTATTTGCAATTTGAAGGTACAAGTAGAGGTTTAAATTTTTGTTCTTTAAAAATGCATTTAAGTTGTAAACGTCTTTAAAGCCTTTGAAGTGCCTATGATTATATGTGACTCGTTGCAGACTGGTGTTAATGAGTATATAACAGTAAAAGAAAATGTTGGTATTTTATAAGCACAGACAATTCTAATGGTAACTTTTGTAGTCTTACATGGATAGACATAATTGTAATTTGGGAACATAAACACTACTGAATAAATCATGTGGCCTAATACTGAGAATTCTATTGTGATATACTTTTGTATGTTTTTCATTTTATGTCTGTTTGCTTATGTTTTAATGTCACAGAGTACATCTAGTAGATCTTAAAAATCCAGACCAAAAAAGAAAGGCTGTTGATGAGGGTGATCCTCACTCCAGATTTATTGCTAAGGTGGCAGAGAGAAGTGGGAATGTTTAAGTCTTGCTTCTGGTGTATTAGCTGTGAGACATTTGACTTTTGCATTATGTTTAATGGCAGTGTTGACACAGGCCTGTTCTTCCTGCAAATGTTGTTTTCCCTATTGTAAAATTCAAAGGAATACCACAGTTCATTTACTCTGTGTATTTGGTTTTGATTTGTTCCTCGTGTTTGTTTTTTCCCTGTCCCTTTGAAGAATTTTGGTTTATTCTGCTCAGACTCCAGCAGAAGAGTTGGGACAAGTGGAATATCTTCATAAGAGAAGAAAGAAATATTCTGAGTAGAAGAGAGAAGTGTCTGTTGCTTAGACCTCAGATAGGTGCTGGATAGAGGGACACAGGGAGAAGATGACAGTCTGCCTCCTTATATTATGCTTTGTAACAGACAAATGGCTTCGTCTTCTGCTCTGCTGACCTCCTGGTTCTTTTATTTTTGAGATTCACAAAATACAGGTGTTCAGGATGTCAAGCTGAAGTGCTTTTCAGAAATGGCAATGTATTGTACATAAGACCTGGTAGCTCTTCAGATAAAAGTTGTGCAACTTGTATTTGTTGCTGTCCCAAGTTCAGTGGTCATTTAGGAACCAACGAATGCTATCCTGTGCTAAAATACTTAATATATTGCTTTTTACTTATACTTAACTGGCAAGTTTTTCAAAGCCATACAAGTTCAGCAAGTAAAAACAGGGTAAGAATTTAACAGGTATATCTTGTGCAATATTTAGTGAACTTCAATTAGTAAAATAACTGCTTGAAATAACTGTGCCAAGAAAAGAAAATTTCTGGCAAATGCTGTGCCACTGCTGTAAAATAAAGCATTTGTTAAAGTGCCAAAATAAAGTCTACTATGCCTAAACTAATACTTTATTTGTATAGTCTGACATCCAGTTTTTTGAAGCCCACTTCGCTTAAGGTAGTAGATCTGAATTTCTTTCAAGGGTGTGATGAATATTGCTGTAAGTATAGCTATAAATATTAAACACCAGATAAACTGTCTTCTTCTTCATAAGCAAATTGATAATAAGTAGCTGTTTTGATTTTATTTATGTATGTTAGACTGCCTCTATATCTACTGTACAGGCCACTTTATCCAACAGAGACATCTTGTAATTATGCAGACTACCAAATATTATGCTTGTCTGGTTCCTCCTGCATCTGTTTACAAACAAGCAAAGGTAAATTTTCAGCTTTATTTCACCATTGGCCTTTTTTTTTTCCCTGCACATTCATTATCCACTCTGTTCTATGCAGAAAAGGTTTAATGCTTCAGCTGTGTATGTGGAACTGAAATGTTGCAGTCTTCCCGCCCTCCCTAACAAAAACCTGAAACTTTTGAACATGTAGTAGGTGTGTTAATAGGATTTATCATCTCATGATCTCTTTGCCTTTCTGTTTTCAGTGCCAAACCATACTATTAGGGAAAAATTCTAACAGAGCTATCATCTTGGTTATAAACATAACTTCAGTTTTCATCAGTCTGAAAACCAGTCTGATGCAGACACTCGACTCCCAGCAATGCTGTTCAGAAGAAACTGGCAACCCAGTGTGAGCCTCTTATGCTGAGGCTTCCTAGCACGAGTTGGTCTTTGGTTTCCTTTCCCTTTGTTCTCTGCTTCCTGGATGTGTTTCTAGCAATACTCTGGCTGCTGGTGGATGTTGCTGGGCAGCTGGCAGTCTGGGTGCCAGGCTGTGGTGCTGCGCCACCTGCCCTCAGCCAGCGATGGCTTTTCCTGGAGACCCTTGGCTCTGCTCTGCTGGAGCCGCTTGAGCAGCTCTGGAATTCCTCAGCAGTCTGATACAGCGTCTCCTTGTGATTGATAAGCCCTAGTGTTCATCAAAATGTCATTTTGCTTTGATTTACCCTGGGTTATAAATTGTTACTTCCTCTTAGATTCTTAGTAAAAGAAGCCAAATCAACTAGTGTAAAGCTTATGCAAAAGAAGGCTCTTGCCTTTGCTGTATTCATGGCAAAATAACTTCAGAAATTGGGTACATGGTTCCTCTGCTTGCCAGCTTTATGAGTGAATTGTAGCTCATGTTTACAAGCTGCTTAGCTAGTTTTTTCTTCACTTTGAGCATGGCACTTCACTGAAATAGGATATATTAAAATAAAAGTTGTTCTCTTGCATCTCCTAACAAGAGAGCAAGAGAGTAGCATATTTGTAACTTTGACTAGTTGTTCCTTTTTTTTTTTTTTTTTTTTTTTACTTAAAGGTATGTGTGGAAATGATGGGGAACTGCAGTCTTAAATGACAGATACTATTCTTCAGCACCATATGGAATACAGGAAACTTTTGTAAGGAAGCAAGTACCCAGATAAATAAAAGCTATTGGAGTGAGGCAGATAATGTATTACGCTGGGTATTTATGTATTTTGCTTAAGTAAGCAAGGGAGGAGGAATCAAAAGAGGAAAGCTCTCTATAGAAACTATTATTCTTACAGATGGAAATAATATAGCAACTTTTTTTAGACTTGCAATCAGTTATATTTGTTAATTAGCACTTGCTTAATCAGACTGGCATAATTTCCTTTAAGGAAATACCTGTTGTCCACTTTTAATGAGTATTAATACTAATTTTTGTTACACTTAATCTCTTGGCTGTGTATCCCAGAGCTCTGAACTTTGGTACGAAAGATCCATGCTGGGAACCTTTAGAGTATTGCCTTTCCAAAACTTTCATCAGGCTGAGGGAACACGACTTTGCTGTGCAGTTTATCTGAGAAAAGACACAGCTAGTACACCACTCCCTGGCATCTCTTCTGGTTCTGGGATGGTTCGTGGCTGGAGCGGGACAGTGGAATGCTGACATGTGCATTTGATTTCCTCACTGCTCTCAGGCTGACCAGGCACTGGGTTCAGCTGCGTGGGTGGGAGTGGGGGAGTTGTAACCCAACTCTGCCAGGGGAAAAAAGATGCTTTGCTGAGGTTTTTTCCTCTGTGAAGTAAAGTAAGTTGTGTATTTTTTGCTTTGAAATCAAATAAATGATAACATTTAAGCTCGGTAGAGCTAGAAATGGAGATGTGGGTGCCTGCCCTGGCCCCTGTGAACCAATTTCACATGTTCATCATATGTGCCAAGTAGCTGCTTACGTGGGTGGAAATCTGAAAATCCCTCTGTGTACTTGCAGTATCTGAGTTTACTTTATAGTGGGAAAGAGGAGGAGGGGACAGGGCTCCTTTAGAACTGCAGACATTAATTGGGGATGAGTGGAGAGAAGGCAGGAAGAGAAACTGTCCTGACAGCTCCTGTTTTCCACTGAAAGTTACAAGGCATTTTGTTTTCTTGAGTTGTTACCATTGCACTGAAGTTGTCCTTCACAGAGAGAATCTGAGGGCAGGAGAGCGAGCAGGTGCTGGTGTCGTACCCCAAGAGACGCTCCTGGGTGTACACAGCTTCCCAGTGCAGCAGAGGTGTTGCCTGTCACAGCTTCTGCTGGTGGCTCTGCCCTGCAATTCTGGCTACAGCAAAGCAGGTGAAGGACCTGCAGGGTTGACCCTGTGCAAATCCTGCTGCCCACACGAGGTGCTGGGAGGCTGTGGCTGGGGTGCTGCGCTGCACATGGAAGGCTCTGGGTTGTCTTGTCCGTGGGAGGTGGGAAGAAAGGGATGAGATGTGCAACAGGGGCTTTGCCATCAAGACATGCTGTTGCCTGTTGAAGCAACTTTCCATTTCTTTCCCATGCTTGGAAGATGTCATACATTCACTACATCGGGCTCTTTTGGTACATCTTTTGGTGGCATAGCTTGCACAACTCTTTCGTTTTTTAATTCACATTGCAGCTTTAAATCTGTAGATGTAATAGATCTGTAAAATGCTGGAGTTCTACTGGGGCTGAGTGCCTCTGTCTCTCATGACTAAAGGTCATGTCCAAAGAATTCCTCCATCCTGGCAGTTCAGCCCTGGCCTGAAATGAGAGGAAGTAGGAATGTTTGTGAAAAACTTCCAGAAAAATATTGCAAAACCTGTAATAGTTTGTTGAAAATAAACAGAGCCCAAGTTCTCTGTAGGGGGTGACTTTAATTAATTTAGATTTCTTCTGGAGCATTATGCAGGTTTTTTTCCCATGGATTTTTATTTGATGAATGCAGAGGAAGCTTCTGATATTTTTATATGTTTAATCCAAGCACTGACGTATAATGAACAATAATTCCACCAGGCAACCTACTTGAAGTTTATCTAGCGGTGGGAAACTAAGCTCAGTGGAGGAAAAAGCTCTGTGTCCTAGTTACCCACCCACCTTGTATGGCCATATGTAGTCCTGGAGTGTAAACATAGTTTGGTACCCAGTTTCCTAAGTTCGTGTGGTGGAATAGGAGCTTTTTCTAAACACTGCAGGTCCCCAAAGGATACCAAAGAGAAATGAGAACAGACTTTCTTTTTGATGTTTTTGTGTCATAACCCATAATACTAACACTCATCTCCTTCCTACTCCCCTTTCTAAGTATAGCAGCAGGGAGAAGTCAACAACCATCACACTAAATGGTACTGAAAGAATGTAAAACAGCCCAAAGTGCAGTTTTCATCATTCATCCCTGTAATTTTCAATACCACAGGACTAACACAAGAGTCTCTTATGAAAGGAACAGAAGCAGAGCATGTGCTTTCTTCTGGACCAGCCCACAGTGCCAGATGAGTTAATGCTGACTTGGGAACAAGTCTCAGATGGCAGAGGGAATGGCTCGCTCCTGCTCAGACCAAAAAGCCTGAATGAAGAACCCTGCCTTGCTGTATTGCCTCACTGCCAGGCTGGCAGCTGTGCCACTTCTGTGCTGGTGAGCCAAGACTTCAGGAGCAGTTCTAGTGAATCTTCATTATCTGAGCTCAACCCGCAGGAAAACCTTCCCTGAGAATCACTGTAAACTTAAGTTATTGACTACAATCAAAGTAGCAGTTAGAAACGTGTCTTTAAATCATCAGCTTTTACCCTGTTTTGCAAATGCAAAATATTTGCAGATATTTTCCTAAAGAAAATTAATTTTTACAGGCTGGTAAACAAGATGGCTTGTTAACTCACAGTTTATTTAATCTTTACACTAAATTTCACTCTGCAGTAGTACAGACTATTTTCATACTTACACCATTATAAAGCTTAACTTCCAATTTTTTATATTTTCGTTTTTCCATCCTGTTATGTTGAAATGGTAAATATTTATTTACCAGCTAATTGAGTTATGTATTTTATTTGTTTCAATTTGCTTTTCAATGTAAATTGAGAATTCATTATGAATGCATGAAATTAGCACTTCTTATAAAATAAAATGCATTAGGCCCATCAAAACAAAGATAAGCAAAACTATTTTGACTATAAAGCAAATTGTGCAATTATTGTAACTTATTTATTACACAGAAGCATTTCTGCTAGTTACTGAATTGAGTAATTCCAATCACAATGTCTGTTAATACTTTAGAACCAGCAACTCTCAATCTGTCTTCTCTTTTTATCATAAGTAGGAGAAGTACAAGCTTTCCTCTTTTTCAGTTTCTAAATGGTTTTATAAAAAAAAAGAGCCCTGAAAAAAATTATACCCACAGAAGAGCTGTCAAAGTGTCTAAAGTTTTCTTTTATCATCTCAAAAATCGGTTACAGCTGCCCAGCCATGTGACTTCTCCCAGTTCATGGTTTGATTTTTGTAACAGCTCTAGCAGTAGAAATCATAACTTTTTCTCGTCCAGTCTGTGCTTTTTATCACACACTCTCAGCCACTAAAAGCCAAGCAGAATTTTACTTCAGCCTTTCCTAATGGGACTTTTAATGTAGATTCTGAAATTCCATAGACTTGTTCACCTCTGGCTCTTCTAAGAAATCCTGTACCTGTTCTTGAAGAAGCAATTTATTCTTTTAGACAATCTCTCAATTTATAAACTTTGCACTTTTCAGCATGTTTACCAAAACTTTCAAACCATGATCAGACAGACTTTGCAAATTTGAATAGGAATCACACTCTCTTCTAAATATATACCATAGAGGATCAGGACTCCAAAATTTTAGTTAGTTTGGAAGTAACACATTAACTCTCTTGCAGAGTCACTTTTTTTTTTTTTAAGTTTAAATGATTAATGCGTGACTTGAACAGCCTGTTCAGAGTCCTGTAGTTAAACCTACGAGATACTGGTGAAGCTCAAGGCATGAATCAACACATTGAGTTGGGTCTGTGCTCAAAACCTGTTACAAAATAAAGTACCATCACTTTTGGGCCTGTTCAGATGATAACAAGCTATTTTAGCACTGAATTTCTGTCCATCTGTCTAGTATCTGTCACTCCAAGAACATTTCTCTCCCCAGTAAAATGGCTGGCTGAAGCTTACTGAGAGAAGTCACACTTCAACTCAGCCTCCCATCTGCCTGTTAGGTGGAGGTTTTATGTTCACATCCTGTAGGAACACTGTAATGTGTTCATAGAATCATGGGATGGTTTGGGTTAGAAGGGACCTTAAAGGTTATCTAGTTCCATCACCCCTGCCCTGGGCAGGGACCTGTTCCACTAGATCAGGTTACTCAGAGCCCCATCCTGGCCTCAAACACCTCCAGTGAGGGACATGGGGGTCTGTTCAATACAGTTCAATTCAGGCCAAGTCCAGAAATAAGCCATGTATTTTATCTGCATTTTTAAAACTATCCATGGATCTAAACTTGTCTGGGACAAATATGGACAGAATAAGTCAAATTTGGATTTTGAGTAATTTGAACTTGGGTTTTATCCTCACTAAAATACTGAGAAGAATGAAGGTACCTAGCTCTAGGGAAGAGAGTTCTTGAGAGAAACTTAAGTTCTTGAGAGAAAAATAATTTAATTGCTGCATTGTAAGGAAAGTTCTTTAGGGCAGTATTTAATGTATTTTTAATGCAAATATATGATAATTGATGTCAGACTTTCAAATACCTTTGTATATTTTCTGGATCAATTGCAACCTGAAAACTGAAAATCCGCAGGAATGAACAGTGCTCTTTGCCCATCTGGTTTTATATCAGGTGCCCATGCTCTGTTTTCCCTCCATGGCAGCACAAGTCACACAGTTTATAAGGAGATTCAAGTGGGAACATGTTCCACCAATTTTTACCGAAATCGTGTCTGTGGTATGGCAAACCCATTGCCCCTGTAAGAAAACATGTAGTAGTCTGCAGGAGAAATCACCCTGCCAGACTGTGTCTTTAATAGCAAGTTTTGCTGCCAGAACTTTTGTGGGGCCATGAGTTGCAGACATTTTTATGTCCCTGGAGCATGTGCGTTCACCATGGCTTTTTGGAGATGCTGTGTGCCCTCCCTGCAAGAGGCTGTAACAGCAGAGGGGCTTGCAGTTGCCAGGAGCACAAATACAGTGGCATTTTGCTGCTGGCCATTTTGGCTGGTGTTATTCAGAGAGGAGACTTCACTTTGGCAGGAAAAGGCTCATTTTGTTGGCTTGTATCAGCTTTTGTTGGCTTATATCAGCAATGCAGAGAAACTTGAGGCAACTAAGGCTGACCTCTGACTGGGAACCTGCACTGCACTGGCCAGGCTGCAGCTACGACGTGTCCCAAGCAAGGACCCCCTACCACCAAGCCACTGCTGGCAGATGTTCTCGCCTGATGATCTGATCTTGATACCTGAAACAAGCCAAGTCTCTGACACAGCAGCAGAAAAGCAAACAGACCTGTGTAGAAAAATACTTGTTTTGAGGTGCTTTCTATTTTTCTTTCACAATGTCCCTGCATTTTTTCCCCATTCTGTGCATTACTAGGATATATTTATTTGCTGCTAGGCTGCATAAATGGAGACATATAAGTCAGGATCAATCTTAAGAATTTTCTTTCTTCTACAAAGAACTAAAGAAAAATTATTATTTGAAATTTATGAGTAAGTTATTGTTATTTTCAAATCCTTTAACTGGAAAAAAAAAGAGGAAATAAAAGCTGAAGTTTGCATTAATTAGCAGTCCATTTTTACCTGCCTACAGTGTAAAGCAATAGAGAAAAACTTTAAATGAAGAAAACATCTTGTAGTGATACTAAAATCCATTGTGGACTTAGAGGAGACATTTGGGAGACTGAGTCAAAAAAATAAAAAATGCTATGCTAAAGTAAATAAATGTAATAAAATGATAATTGAGAGCATACCCCTAAACAAGGATAACTGGTATATTGGTAATTCTTCAGTCTGGTACAGTGTGCTCCCACTTCAAACACCTTTTCTATTTGGTCCTGTGCTGGCAGCTTTTCAAAGGAATCTCATACTTTCTTCCCTCCCCCTCCCTACTTTGCATAATAATTAGTATGTGAATATGCTTGTGATTTCTTCTTATTATTTTAATACAGTCACATTTTAGAGACTTCAATAAGTTTGGAGGACAACCAAAGCAGTTCTTGCTCCAAAAGCCATGCAGTCTAAATGGAGTGGAAAACCAAAGTACAGCAAGGTAGCATCATGTCACTTCCCCTTCTTTGCAAGGAGAGACCTTGTACCAAGCAATTTCCATCAGAAGAGATTCAGGAGCCACTCAGGCAGTGAGTGTTTTGTGCCTAACAGCACACTCCACCAGTTGCTTCACATGATGTATAATAGGAGGTGAAAAAATCCAACAGTAAGTAGTGTCTTATGTCCTCATTTTAGGTTGAATTCCCCTTTTCAGGAGCTAGGTACCAACTTATTTCTTGAAGCACCAAGTTACAATCAGATAATTCTGGTTATTATTGATATTCATATAGATCCAATCTCTTTCTTTAATAATAAGTTCTTGACTCTGACACTGTTTCTACCAGTATAATCACAGCAGTCTTGTAAAGATGCATCCCTACAGAAACCTTCAAGCACTCGACAGTTTTTATGAGTTCCAGAGTATGCAAGATGGATGACAAAGATGATTTCTGGATGGTGGGGCTGGGATTTTCCCCAGCATGGTAGCCTATAAAGTTTGTGAAACTGATCACAAGACTCCTCAGCTCCAGCCTCTCCCAGATTTAGAATTACAGTCCTGAGTAGGGAAAACCAAGCAATCTGAAAGTCCTGAGCTTGTAAACAAATCTAGGTATTTAGTGAATAATGCAAAATAGAGAAAATCACTAAGAGGTGAGTATAAGGGAAATACCTTTCCCGAGGCTAAATGGGTATTGATGTGTTTCAAACCTGTAAACAGATTTGTGCATGTTGCTGGCTGAAGAGGGGTGGAGCTCTAGGTTTTGCTGTTATGCCTCTTAACTTGCTTTTGTCACTCCTCTGGCAAGGACAGCAGAAGACTAAAGCAGTGAGTTCTCTACCCTTTGACCTGGGATTAATGACAGCTACACCAAGATATCTCCATCCTTCTGACTATTTGATGAAGGAGAAAAAAGAGACGGCCTGATTCTCAGCTTCTTGGTATAGAAGGATTAACAAAGGAAGCTAATTAAGAAAAAAATAATGGGAAACCAGTTGGGTGAAGTGATTTAATTTCTAAGGGAGCAAATGAAAAGAAATCACTCTCATGAATCAACGAAAATCCTAAACTTATATACTGCAAGTACAGTTTTACATGAGCTTGTTCATGAAGACATGTCCTACGTTCCCTCTTGCTGAAAGTGAAAAGGAAGGCTGTACATTGGCAGTTACGTTCAAGGGTGTTTCAGCCAGACTTTGAGGATAGAATAATTTCTTGCATGACTTTCAGTGACATATTTATCACATAAAATCTCTTTCCAGAGGTACAGTACTAGATGGATGCTTACAGCTTATAGGGTACTATATGTAAAGAATATCCAGAATGTGCAGCAAAGAAGGAGCCAGACAGGAAAATATCTGACAGCCTTTTCCTTGTGTAACATTTTTGTTGAAGCAGTTGTTTAATTTCCCTCAATGGAACAGGACTCTTCAGGACTGTGGCAGTTTGAGAAATATGTTGTTTCGGCCCACCAGCGTGCTCCCTGATCTGTATTGCAGAGGACAAAGTTCCAGCTGCAAAAACATACTGTTCAGATGCTGTACTGAAAAATACAAGTGAAAAAACACAAATGAGTCATCTCAAATGCAGAGGTGGAGGAGTGAGGTTGGCAGGAACAGCCATTATCTTACAATAATGTTTTTCAAACCCCTCCTCAAGGTACACACCCATGAAGCTCATTAGTATAACAGTCATTTCACTGAGGCAGAAAGTTCATTAATATTGGAATACGGTGTTGAATATTAGAGGGAAATTCTTCAATGTCTTCCTGCTACAGCAGCTTTTTGGAAATGCACCAAGGGCTTTGATCCTAAAACCCTTACCTCTAAGCACCTGGGTAGTCCCATTGACTTAAACAGAATAAAATGAGAGCTTTAATTCAAGTGTTTGCAGATTAAGACCCATGTTTGTATTTTAAGATCTTATCTACAGAAGAAATTGCACTCATTTACCTAAGTGTTTTATAAACACACCTTTATTTAAATGAGTGCAATGTTACTTCTGCAGGCAGCCACCATCGAAGGAGCAGGGGCCCTGCCTCAGTTCCCAGGAGCATGAAGGCAGGAAAGGCTCTTAGATGTGTTATAAATGAGAAGCTTGACTAGGCCAACATTCAAGCAGCAATCAATTTATTAATTAATATGGTAAAGTATGAGCAATACAGCGCTGGGTACAGTGGGGGAAATTTTCCCTCCAACTGCACACCGATAGTTGGGGCTTACAGATATTTATAGGGGTACTCATAAGCTTTCTCAGCAGTTTCTATTCCCATTTTTTGCGTCATAATTCTACACACTATTGTGATTTAGTTTTTGTCAGGATGTATCTCAGAAAGGAGTATCCCCAGATGATGGGGTCCGGCTTCTGAAAGAATAAAGAAGTCTCCCAGCTGGTGAGATCCAGAGTCCACATGCAGGTTCACATTTTAATTGCAAGGACTATAAATCTCATAACAGTGATGTCCAGTTTCCCTTGGTCAAAACTATCAATCCGAAAGAAAGTTCCTGTCAAACAGCAATAACCCTAAAGCTTTAATTTGAATGCTCCTAAATCAACTTAAGACTTATAAAGGTTAATTGCAAACAAAGGATAGGTTCAAAGGCCTTCTTCCATGCTTTACTTTCTCAGTTATTAGAATTGTCTTGTAACTGTTCCATGGTCAGTTTCCACACATAACACAATCACAGACACACACGTTGCCTGTATGTAACTGACACGAAGCACAGCTTTGTATTTCACAGCTGGAAAACATCAATGAACTACACAAGCAAGAACTGCCATGCTCTGAAATACTCAGAAGGATGCTGCCACTGTGCACCCAGCAGGAAAGGCTTCTCATGCTTCATCCATTTTGCACGTGCCCTTGCACCACTATCACACATTCCCTATAAAAATGCAATCATAGAATCATCACAGCATCACAGAATGGTTTGGGTTGGAAGAGACCTTGAAAACTGTCTCATTCCAATCTCCTGCCACGGGTAAGGACACCTTCCAGTACATCACCCAGCGCCCCATCCCAGCTGGCGTTAAATATTCCAGGGATGGGTCATCCACAACTTCTTTGGGAGGCAGCTTCGTCCAACGCCTCCCCACCCTCGCAGCCCCTGGCAGGGAAGGTCTCAGTCCCCTGGAAAGCCCGGTGGTGACGGATGATGTTTCTCAGGCCCCAGGGCCGGGTGGCAGCGGCAGGGCCCAGCCCCCTGCCCTCGGCTCGGCAGCGCGGCCGCGGGGCCGGGGCCGGGGCCACCGGCGGCTCCCGGGCGGTCCGGGCTGTGCCGCCGCCGCCCGACCTGCACGGGGAAGGTGCGTGTTTGCGCTGCCCACCGCCTCATCCTCCTCCTTTTCCTCCTCCTCCTCCTCCTCCTCTTCCTCCGCACAGGGCGCCCGCCCGGGCTCCCGGCGCTCCTCCGCCGTGCTGCAGCGCTTTCTCGGGAGGCTTCTGCTCCGGAGGAGGGGCACCTCGCCGCCATTCGCGGCGCCCGGCTGGGCTCAGCCCGGCTCCTTGGGTTGCGTTAGAGCCGTGCAGCGTGTGCTGCCTTTCCCCACCGTGCAGTGGGGAAAAAAAATGGGGCCTTGGCCCGCTGGGCCGCAGCCCCGGTGCCGGGCCCTGCCCGGGTCGGTGCGCTGGAGCCCCAGCCTGGCAGCGGGGGTCGGCACCGCCTCGCTGTATCTGCTGAGCGCCCTTGCCTGGGGGTGACCGACACCGGCACGCTCCTACTTCAGGAGCATGGACGTTCCATCGCGTGACAACAGCGGAAAAGGATCTGGAGCCGCTTGTCTCCAGCTGGCTGAACATGAGCCAGCACTGAGCCCAGGTGGCCAAGAAGGCCAGTGGCATCCTGGCCTGTACCAGCAGTAGTGTGGCCAGCAGGAGCAGGGCAGGGATTGTGCCCCGGGTCTCTGCTTAGGGGGCACATCAAGTACTGCCTCCAGTTCTGGGCCCCTCAGCACAAGAAAGACATTGAGGAGCTGGGGCATGTCCAGAGAAGGACAGCAGAGCTGGAGAAGGGTCTGGAGCACAAGTACAGTGAGGAGAGGCTGAGGGAGCTGGGGGTGTTAATCCTGGAGAAAAGAAGGCTCATGGGGACCTTATCATTCTCTACAACTACCAGAAAGGCGATTGTAGCCACATGGGGTCAGGTTTTTTTCCCATGTAACAAGTAACAGGACAAGTGAACATAGCCTAAACTGTGTCAGGGGAGTGTTAAGTTGGATATTTGGTGGAATGTCACAGAAAGAGTGATTCAACATTGGAATGGACTGCCTAGGAAGAGGTGGAATCACCATCCCTGGAGATGTTTAAGGAAAGATGACGTGGCACTTTGTGCCAGGGTCTAGTTGATGTGGTGATGTTCAGTCAGAGACTGGACTCCCAAGACCTCAGAGGTCCTTTCCAGCCTAATTGATTTTGTGATTCTGTGAAACAAAATCCATGCTCACCCACTTGTTCCTCTTAATTTAAAACCAAATATGGACTCAAAGTTGGCAGTCACACAGTGCTTGGGGGATGCATAGTTAGTGTTAGGCAAAGCATGATGCTCTGCCATGATCCTGAGCAAAATGGACAGCAGTCACTGACAGAACAGCTAAAAATATATAAATATTTTGAAAATAATATATAAAAACATTTTTAAAAACATATAAAGAAACATGAAAAAAGATATAAGTTCTGTGGGCTGAATCAGATTTGACTAAGGAAGCATTAGATACAAAGGAACCTTTTGAATGTAGTGGTTATATCTGCCAAGTTGTACATGTGCTCAAAACTACAAAAGAACAAATTCAAGATACAAGCACAAGAATTCAATTTGTGTATTAATTACTTGTTTTTTCCCTCCAAATTGCAATATTTTGAGGACCTGACTTTCCTAAGTGCTGCGTGAGCACCAAAAGTACCTGCTCAGATAGTGCCATGCACAAAGGCGCCTAAAATCGTGATGTCTTGTTAAGTGAGCCTTAATTTTCAAAATTTTGCCTGTCTGTTGTTTTTGCTCCATTCAAAATGAGATTAGTTTTTACTAATTGTTTGTGGAGATAGTTCTCTAGAACTGTTGTAGGAGTGTTGTAATCTGTTGATTAAAAGGGAATGTGCGAGTGTTGCTTCTTACAAAGCAATACTTGGGATGGCTGTAGAGCAGACTTCCTGTGTAGAAATTGAATAACTGCTTGTATCTTCATCTATCTGTAATGTATCTCTGTAGTTTAGCTTGTGAAAATTCTTAAGATTTAAGTTAGGGTGACAAAAGCTGGCCTGGATTTTGTTCTGGGTAATTTGCAGGGATGAAAACTTTTATTAGAAGTCTTTCTCATGCTTACCTGTCAATTGTTAAAGTCACCTTCCAGTCTGATCTGCTGCTTCCTTCTGTTGGATTATTATTTTCAATAAAATCTCAAACACTTATTTCCTCAAAGAAACCCCACAAATCCTACCATGTGCATGAGAGTTCTAACATCCCTTGTTTCTTGGTAAATTTTGTCTAAGTCCCTTAGACATATCCACCCTATGTAGAATAGCATCTATTGTCCCTTGCAGTCAGTTTTGCTTTACTCAAACTTCTGTCTTTTAGATGAAGGCTGTGCAGATAAACTTGGATCACAGCCACCGCAGCTTTAGAGATTCATACAAAACCTTTGTCTTACCTGATCTTGTTTCTTGGTGTTTAAAATACATATAATTCTTTTGAACAGCAAAACAATAAGATACTGAATCAGATAAGAACAGATTGCAGATCTGGGCTGGAGAGGAACAACCTGTCATTGACCCCTGTTGGGAGACATCTGTTAGCAAATCTCATATAAATCTGTATTTGTTTTATAACACGATTTTGCAAATGCCTGCGTGTCTTTAATGCTGATTTGAGAAAGGAAGCAACTTACAATATCTTACTCTTGATATAATTGCAGAAACTCATAATGCGCATGGAAATCTCATCTGTTTCTGCTATATTGTATAAAACTTTCTTGTTTTAAGGTTGAAAACTTTGTCTTGTCATTTCTTCCTTTCTTCCCAATTGTGGGAGGATGAAGATGAAGGGTGGCAGTACATCTAAGAGGCAGCAGCTGCAGGGGTGAAATATTTTGCCTAAAGAAGTACTTTGTGGGTAGAAATGTACAAAACGATTACAATCTTGAAGCTCTACAGTTCTTTCTGTTCTGTCTCGACAAGAAATATTATCTGTCAGAAACTGCACTGCAGTAATCTTTCACTTTTTTGTTACCAAATGTCTGCAATAATCTCAAAGTAGTGAAATAAATGTAAATTCTTCCTTCAGCTGACCCCAAGTCACTTAAATTTTCACTGTGATGGCAGTAGTGAAATTTTAGCTCAGATTTGTAATCTCTTAAATGCCAATTACTCTATTAAGTCAGTATTTTTGCCAGAATCTTTGAAGAATGCTTTGCTCTTTTTTTTTGTGTCAGTTTTACAGTACAAGAGAAAATTCTGTGTGAGCTTGAGAAAAATGTTAACCTTGTTAGCCTGTAAAGAATGCTAGCCTTTTAAAAAATGGTAATTTGGGTACCTTGATCTTACAAGAGACTTGATTTCTGATATTGAGATAGAGAGAGTGGACCAATGGTGGGAAGTTTACTTTTAATTAATCTATCTATCTATCTATCTATCCATCTATCTACCTACCTATCTATTTGTTTTTTATTTAATGAAGACTATTCAGACACCTGGCTCATTTGGATTCTTTCTTTTTTTTTCTGTACTGGTATTAATAATAGTAATATTTTATCAGACTCTTTAGGACTAATTAACATAGGTCTCTTTTATGAATTTTCTCCACAGTGAAAAATATAGAAATCCCTTTGGTGCTGTTGCTGCCAAGACAGACATGATAGAAGTGTCTAGTGAACAGACGTGTAGATTAAAATACATCTCTAAGGAATTTTTGTATTTTGGCAAAGTGTTTCAGTGTACTACACAATCCAGTCAGAGGTATGGCAAGACTTGTGATCTTACAACCTGACTTTAAGAGAATACTAATGCTGTTTTATAAAAGAAAATATATCAGTCAAATTTATCTCCGTTCTCTAAGATAAATTTTAAATCAATGGTCATTATGTTATAGTAAGAGGAGATTAATCTCAGGTCACCTATCATAGACATTCCTTACATCATAGGAGTTATAAACAACTAAGATTATTTTAAACTTGCCTGAGTGACCATCTTGCATTCAGTACAACAGTGAGAGTTTCTACAGGCTCAGGATTTGCCCAAACCTGGTTTCTGACCCCACAGACTCATCATCTTGTCCAGCTGAAAATTGTTGTCACCCTTTTTAAAAAGCCTGTTTTAGAACTGATGTGAAAAAACGGTTCTGGGTTTAAATCTGTTGTTGTCTGTATGTTTGGGCTTTCTTCTTTCTTTTTCTCAAGTTGCTGGTTAAGGTGATTGATCTTTTACTTAAATGCAGTGAAATTACATTTCCTGCTTGAATACACTGTATGAAAGGGAATGAGACCACTCTTCTGTCCTCCCCAAACTTTCATCTGCTACATGTACATTGATACACTGTGCCTTTAATTTTTTTTTTAGGATTTTTTTCAGAGGAGGCACTTGACTATCAATTTAGCTAAGGCAAGTGAGTGAAAAGGAATTTTGTCTTTCAAGTAGCCCTACAAAAAGGGGCTTATATAATATTATGCATGTGCCAATAGTAATTTGAGAAAGAAATGTTCTTTTTTGAGGTCTTAAAATATGATCTGAGCCAATAGGCTCCATTGGGAAAGCATCCACTATTTTATCTGTAACATTTACAGACCAGAACTTAAATTTGATTTGTCTTAAATGGTTTCCCCTTCTACTCTGCACACGTTTTGAGATTAGTGTTTCTGATTCTGTTGGTTTATACTGTCCTGAATCACAAGGCTGATCTTCTGGTTCTCTCTCTGGTCATGTTCTCCTGTACAAAACACAAGTCCTCTTTTGTGGCAGACTATGAAACACTTCTTGGAGTTTTAGTTTAATGAAAATATATTACTTTGGAGCAGAAAGTATTGTAAGCTACTAATTTCTTTGAGATTGACCATATGATCAATCTTTAAGAATGATTCTGTATATTACTGAAGTGGGCTATTAATATTTTCTCCTATGACAGCTAGGGAAAGCAGACAAGTGCAATACTAATCTCAGGTAATCTGTTCAGTGCTGTTGAAAATACACAGAGCAGACAATTTCTGCCTCAGCAATGGACTGTGAGATACCCAAGAAGGAAAACAAAGCTTGGTTTTAATTACTTGTTCAGTTTAGTTGTCTTGAAATAGCCATTGAGTTAGGGATCTCTAGAGCATTTTCAGGTGAAAAAAGTTTCAGAAATAGACCTGAAAAATTCTATGCAGGCTCTGGGTTACTGCCCTTGTGCATTTACCTGCAGCTGCTGCAGAGTTTTCCACCCCAGCCACCCAAGTGGCCTTTGGTCAGCCATTCTCACCCAGGTGCAGTGAAAGAGCAGAGCTGTCTGTTCCTCAGAGCCCAGGGACTTCTGCAGTGCAGTCTTCCTTTAAGTAGTACCTCTTTATCTTCTCTTTGGCAGTAACCTCCCAGTACTAATGCTAACTATTAATTTCTACAAAGAAAACAAAATTGCTTTTTATGGATTGGTTCTCAGCAGCTGGTCAGGTGGACAAGGTTCTGGTGCAAGTGAATGTCAATTGAAGGGCAGAACAATTGTAGCTGGGATCAAGATGTGCTTAAGCCACTACTGATCCAGATCTGTGTCCCACTCAGTCCAGGCTGGTAAAATACATATACACTGATTTTAATATATCTTGCTCCAGCAGCTAGAGTCTGTGATTTGTGCTTCATTTTGGACTTAGGTCTTATAGCTGAAGAGAAATCTTGCAGAAAGAGGGGTAGTGAGCAGGAATATCTCTGTGGCTGCCCTTCAGAGAGGGCAGATGGTGCTTGTCTCCAGCAACCAATGCCACCCAAGTCAGCAGATATATTTTGCTTTGCAGTGCTCTGTGGTGTACTCTACAGTTGTTAGAAGATCTGGCAATCCCAAATGCAGTGTATCCAATACAGATGGATTGTACTGGGCTCGTTGATAGTTGTACAGGTTTGGACTGTTCAAGCAAATCTGGCAATGAAAGAGGCTTATAAGAAATATTAAGAGAGACTTTTTAACAGAGTAGAGTTTGACTAGAAATAAAGGTGACATTTTTATACTGAGGGTGATGAAACTCTAGAACAGGTTGTCCAGAGAGGTAGATGCCCCATTCCTGGGGACAGTCAAGGTCAGGTTGGGTTGGGCTCTGAGCAATCTGATCTAATTGAAGCTGACCCTGCTTGTTGCAGGGGGGTTGGACTGACCTTGAGCATATCTTCCAACCCAAACCATTCTATCACTATGTAGTGACTTTCCTGAAAATCCAGACCAAGAGCAGTTGAGCAGTTGAAGACAGGAATGGGAACATAGAAAAGTTCCTTTGAAGAATCTTACATAAAAATAACTGTTGGGAGCTTATCAGTATATGAACTCTAAATTAAAAAAAATCCCAGATGTGTACTGGATAAATAAAAATTAGACTAGGCACCTGTCTAATGTTACCTCCCAAAATTATCAAAATGAAACACGCTGTCTTCCATCGCCTGTCCCCTACATACAAGTGACATAGGAAGGATGAAAGTTAACTGTTTTCCCTGGAAAAAAAATTCAGCTGTGATGCAATAACAACTGGGCTGTTTGCTGCAAGCATCACTGCAGCTATGGGTAACTGTCTGTGTAAACTCAGCTGCTCTTCTGAAAGCAAAAGGTAACTGCTGTAAAAAGGGCCTTAATCTAGGAATTAAATAGGATGGTAAACTTGAGAAATATAGGCTTCTTGCTGATCTTGCTTGCTCTCCAGGTGTTTATATCTTAGTACTTTGTGCTCAATAAGTATGACTTGTGGGTAAACACGGATTAAGGGGTGTAGAGTTATTGTTGCCATCAGATCTGTTTCAGGGAATAACTGGGAAGTTGTCATAGGGGAGCAGAACCAAAACATAAGTGTAGTCACACGTGGTGAAATCATCATCCTGAAAGGATTAGCACTTCATGAAGAACTCAAAGATGCTTTTGAATGAAGGAGCATTAGTAACTTCATGTGAGCTATTTTCATCAATTGCCTCTGCCTGCAAGCTGATGTATGTGATAAAAATAGAAACCAAGTGTAAGTCATCCTCCAGTACCGGTTCCATTTTACCTTGGAATTGCTTTTAATTAATCAAGAGACTGACATTTGCAACATCTGGATATACTGAAAGATGCAGAGGCTTCATTTTTAACTCACACTGGTAACAGTCAGTGTCCCAAAGGTTTGATAGTTGCTTTTTTCATGCTGTGGATAAAGCCCTCTGAATTTGATGTAGTTATGACTAAGCAATTGTGTGGGTTTGAAAACCAACATTTCTAGATAAATCAAAGTAGACTGCTCCAAGAGCTTTGTTTCTTCAAGCTTTTGTCTCCTCAGTGGTTGGTCTTGTGACTAGAAACAGTTTAAGGCCATGTTCCCGAAGCTCATGCTTGCAGAAAGCTATTTTGGAGGAAGAACCAAAGCCAGAGATGTCTTAATTCCCTGAGCTCTCTGCTCATTTTGATAGCACTGTATATAAATATCAATTTAAAGAGTGTCAAAATAGTTTCACTTTTTGCTATAACTTGTCCTGCAAAGCCAGGAGGAGTTTGTGGCTGTCACCTGCAATAGCAGAGGGATAGGAGGAGCAATGTGGATGTGGAAGTGAAGCTGTGGGCTCTCTGGACTCTCTTTGGCTGAAGCCCCTGTGTGCTTCCTGAGCTCAGGTGCAGTCACTGACCTGAGCCGGGTGTGTTCTTGCCAGTGCTGATGGGTTGGTTTTCTCAAAGGCAGCTTTGGAGTTTGGGAGCTGGCACCTGTGTGTTCACTTTGCCTTATGCAATCTGAATTGTGCAGTGTTGAAGATCTGTGAGGAAACTTCTGTCTGTTTTGTTTCCTCCCATACTTTCTTGGCATAATCTAATCTCTGAGTATTATTGTTCAGGTGCAGTATCAGAATCATGTGTAAAGTCAGGGAGATGTCTTAACATTTGCAGAGAGGGTTGATCACATTCTGTCACTGTCCTCTTCATATAATTAGTGTGTTTACTCTATGGTATATTTGGGGGGAGGTGGTTGTTGGTGGTGGTTTGGTTTTTGTTTGTTTTTTCCTTTTCCCTTTAATTGCCAGTTGACATTTTGTAATGTGACCATTTGCTTCAGTGCAGCAAGCTTTTGATCATCTGCTCTTGGTAGTGTCAGAAGAAAGGGGCTGAGTGGTTATGCTAATGTCTTCCATGTGGCAACTGAAGCACTTGGAGGTGTCACTTCTGGGTGCCTCCTCTTCCAATTGCTGGTTCATTTTGTCTGTAGTTGTGAGACGTGTGTCTGTCAGCATGTCTGTGCAGTGAGTAGCACTGATGATAACAGGGATGTGTTGAGCATTTCTCAAAATAAAATATTTTTTAAAAATTAAAATAAATTAATAGTGATATATGTCTGTTGTACTAGCTGTCTTTTTTATCCTGAAATACCAAAATGGTTCGATAACTTTTGTCTTTTAAATGGTAGTAAAAAGTAATTAGAAGCTAAATACAGAATCAGATCTGCCTTATGCATGGTAAGTGTAGTGCTTCATGATCAAATGTGTGCTGCACTGGGGAGTCACTTTGATGAAAAAGTGGTGTTGGAGCTTTCTTTCACATCAGAAAGAGGTCTGATTTTGTTAATTTATTTCTCAAATTTGGCCAGAACCCAGATTTCTCTCAAGCTCTTTAAGTAAAGTATATTTATCTTGCTAGCAGTCTGTTACATTCAAGCTTTTTAAGATTTTTCTTTCTTTCTTTTTTTTTTTTCCACATTTCATTGCATTCTGTAGTTGGATGGTGGCCCCAATTGTGCATTGCCACTGAACTGTAGCCACTTGTTTCTGATGCTGATATGTTGGAATACAGTGTGATATTTGAGTACCTTATGCTCTAGTGAACATGATGAAATCATAAGTTACATACTTCGTAATATATCTCATCAAAATGAATATCTTTTCCCACCCTTAATGTAAGTAAAGAAATGTGTGCATCATAAAGATAATTTTTCTGTCAATTGTAATGAGAAATTCTTGATCCTTCACTTTTTTGTATCGTTTAATTTACAAATTTTTGTTGCTTTGGAAAGGGAAGATTCAGTGGGTGTATCCTACAATAAGGAGGGAAAAGACTAAAATAAAAGTTCTGAACAAATCTAGCAATGTGTCAACCAAACTTCTCAGCTTCACAAAACAACTAGATTGCTTTTTGTTGTAGCAGTATGAGGAACTTACCTTTTCTTGTGACTTGTAGAGAAAGACTGTATGCAAAACCATGACAAATGAAACACTCAAAGTTACAGTTATTTTCATCTGGAAATTTTGTTTATTAATATTCTTAAATATCTTATATTCAGCATTACTGAATTATTATTGACTTAATTTGGAATTATGGTGCTACTTACAGTTTGTACACTGGGCTGTAGATGTATGAAGTGAAGTAGCTAAAATGGTTGCATACTTTTGAAAATGTTGGTAATTGCCCTTTTTTGGTCTTTTTCTTTAAGGTGTTTAATGTGCATAACTTTTCTCTGAACCTGCTGACTTAAAGTGAGAAATTTTGTTCCACATGCAAAGCAAAAAGTGCTTTGTAGATGTGTGGTTGTAGAGGCATATTATTCTTGCAATATATGAAAATGCTAAGAATTTAACTTAAAAGTTTCTAATTCTGCGGTGGTATATGATATATATGTAGCTGCAAATATCTGGTGCATTTTTTGTTAAAATTAATTAGAAAAGTTGGTCTGTTGCACTCTTAGTAACTAAGGTGCTTAATTTGGTGGTTGATTTTGGCAAATCCTGACCCTTAGTAGTGTAATATGTAGTTGTCTTTAAAACCAAGATTTAATTGTTGGAAGGAGAAACTCAAAGTATTTAGATTTTCTGGCCAAAATCTAGAGCACACACGTGTTCTGTGGGACTCAGCAGCCTTCTGCTGCAACACTGTTTGGAGGCATATCAACAAGTACCTGCAAGTGCCAGGTGCATGACAGTGGGATTCCTTTTGGCTTTCACAGGAGTGACAGACCAACCTTTGACAGTACCTGTGCTGACTGTCGCTAACAGAACTTGGTTTGTTCCTGTTACAACGTCTGTCCATCAATTTTAGCAGCTCTTGCTATCCAGAGGTGTGGATTGATCACTTGCTCATGGTTCATGCCTTCTGTCATAGGCTTCCTCCTGCTAGGGGATAGGTTTCATCATTTGGCTGGATGCAGTCTGCTAGTCCTTCAGTAAACCTTAGAATGAAAATATTTAATGTCTGATTTGTGGGAATGATTTAACTTAAGACGTAAAATGTCTTGTTGAACATGTTTTCAAAAAGGAATTTAGTTTAGAATTTTGTGTGCAAGAAACTTAAGCATAAGTACTGAAAAGGTTGTGAGAGAAGATTTCTGTCGTTAATTTGCTTCCTTAAAAAGGGAGCCCTTTTCACCTGTAGGAAAGGCTGACACAAAAATACGCAGTTCTGAAGAGTTTGTCTCAGCAGTTTAGGATTTTTGTGAAATGGTACAAGATACCTGTCTCACTTTTTACACTAGGGCAGTAGTGGATTTGAATGAAGTTGAGCGTAAAAATACCAGGTACTATAATTGTGGCCCTATTCTTGTATGTGTTGATTTATTTGTCCAAAATAATTTCCTCCCCCTCCCCTCAGTTGTCTTTCAACATAATCAGTTGGCTTTAGCTATACATTTTGCCATTTAATGTAATATGAAGAACACTGTATTTTGGTGTCATTGTTTCCTAACTGCCTTCCATTCATTCATTATTTCTGTTCTCTTCTATTCTCATCTAAAAATCCCACTGAATTCCAATCTTTTGCTGCTGAAAAGATAATGTATTCCCTTTTGAGAGCTGTATTTTCCATGCTTATTAAGAAGAATAATATCAGCTGTTGTGTGGCAGAGGCATTGTTCAGTGCTTGTGGGTTTTTTGGTTTGGTGGTGTGTTTCTTTTTTTTTTTTTTTTTTTGTTATTCTTAACTTAATTTTTGTCTGGACCACACCACTTCTTAGAAAAGTAGCTGACTGATCATTTCTGTGGCTTTGCTGCTACAGAGTTTGGATACAGTATGCTGGATATAATATCCAGCATATGGATTATGGTATGATTCTTCAGGATTATTGCCATCCATTTCAGCAGCAGCTACGGAATAAGAATACATCAAGGTAGCCTGATACTATTCTGAGGCTTGGAGGTGAAGAAAGAGGGAAGAGTGGCTCCTTTTGCTGCTTCCTTTCTATGTTAAGCTGTAGTACTTCCCCCATACTGACTATAAATAGGGTATGAACTTCTGCCAAATGGGGAGCTGTGGCTGCAGTGTCTCCTGGAATGTTTGGACTTTCTCAGTCTTAATCTTTATAGAGTTCTTAAAACTTTTCACTTCCTATTATGTCTACATAAGTCAGTATCACTACTAGAGCCTATACAATCATAGGTCATGGATTTCAGTATGTATCTTCAATTGTAGAAAATCAAAATAGTTCTGAAGTTGGTAAAACAGCTCAAGTGTTTCCTTTGGTGTTTTAGACTTTTTGGTCTAATAATGTTATCCAAAACCTTATATCCTTACTGTGTTGTACTCTTCTTTACCTTAGTTTTACAATTCAAAAGGCTAATTTTAAGGGCTTTGTAATGTAAATGATAGCTTCAGCTGTGTGTGTTCCCAAACCCAAGATTTTCCAACTGATTAAGTGTTCTCCCAGATGAGGAATTATGACAATTCTGAAAAAGCAGTCTTTGAGGAATGTCTGCTTTTGTGCTTCACTCTTCACGATCATAAAGCTTGTATTTCCCCCACCCCCCACCCACCCCTCCTCCTTATCTTTATAAGTGATGGAAGAACTCTATGACTTTATTTTTAGGCAGATATCTCCACCTCATTTTGCAAGTTCACCTAGCCTCCCAGCCATCCTACTCCACAGCTGTCACAACAAACTTTTTTCCAGTGCTATTAAACGTATCAGACATCACTCTGCAGCATGTTAGTTTGTTACCCTGGGGCTTTTCAGTCTATTCTCATGTCATCAAAACCACTGTGTGATTTCAAGATTTCCTGCAGTCTCTGAAGGAAAATCAAATGGTGGTTAGGAAACTGATAGATTCTCTGCAGATATAGCAGATCTCTAGCAATTAAGTGGTTAATAGTCTCAATTTATTGTTTTCATATCTCATTTCCCATAACCATTAGTTCTGTGAACTCTGTATCCTTTTGTCTGTATTTTCAACTGGGATTTTGGGAAAACCTTGCCCCACTGGAGAAGAAGCAGTGCTTTGTTTATCCTATTTTTATGCCCTTTACTCCTCTTTCTGTTATCTGATTGCTGCAGACAGTAATCAATCAGACAATAATCAGTCTCTCATCTGAGAGATTCTTTTTTCCTCTTCCTCTTATCTTTTCCATCTTTTACATTTAAGTAATTTATATTATAATGTTTTTAATTATGGAAATGCCAGTTAGCCTGATTAAAGTTTGGATATGCTCTTCTTTTATATAAGGGCACCATTAAAAGATGAAAATCCCAATGAGCTTGCACCTTAGCATCAAAGGTAGCAGTTAGGTACAGACAAGTTGGCCACACAATAAGTAGAAGTATCCTTAAAGTAACTACTAATAGATGTATCTTCTGACACCCTCTGCTTCTGCACCTTCTGCACCTTCTGCACATCTTTTGAGCTCTAAAGTGCCTTTTTAAGCAGGGTCAGCTGCAGCAGGTTGTCCAGGCCCTGGACAAACATGACATTCCATTCCTAGACAGGTTTGGAATATGTCCCTGTATGGACACTTCACAGCCTCTCTGAGCAACCTCTTCCAGTGATTGACTACCCTCACTTTGGGGAGGAAAAAAAAAAAAAAAAAGAGAGAGAGCATTCTTGTGTTCAGGTGGAATTTAATATATTTCAGTTTGTTTCCATTGACTTGTTCTGTTGGTGGGCACCCCTGGAAAAAGCCTGGCTCTGTCTCCTTTGTTCCCTCCCATCAGGTATTTCTATCCACTGATTAATCCCTCCCTCTCCTTCTGGAGAAGAAAATAATATTTTCTTCATCCAGACTGAAGAGTTAAAGCTCTCTCAGCCTCTCCTAACAGGGATACTAAATACTCCAGTCCCTTAATCATCTTTGTGGCTCTTTGTCGCACTCTCCAGCACGTCCACATCTCTCTCATGCTGGGAAGCCCAGGAATGAAGAAATAATCCAGGTCTGGCTTCTCTAATGCTGACTAGAAGGGAAAGACCACATCTTTCTGCTTGCAGGCAACAGTCCTGATGTGCAGCCCATCAGGCTGTATGTCTTTGCCAACAGGAGGTTTTGTTGACTCATTTTCTGCCACCTCCTTTCCAGCTGGGTATCCCCAGTTGTCTTAGTGCATCTTCCCCAGATGCAGGACTTGTTGAACTTCATAAGGTTCCTGCCTGCCTCCTCCTCACACAACCATCGAGTACACAGCCAGTCCTCCCAACCTTTCTGTCATCGGAGGCCACACTCTGTCCAAGCATCCAGATTATTAATGGAGATTTATAAGGGTTCTGGACAGGTATGGACTTTTAGAGATCACCACTAGCTGCTACCATCTGGCAACTAGATGTCACTCAGAATCCTCTGAGCTTGGATGTTCAGTTGATTTTCAATCCACCTCACTGTCTGCTCATCCAGCCTGTACTTCATCAGCTTCCCTGAGACTTTTATGGAGACTGTCAACTGCCATACCAATATAAAAGGGAAACAAATCCACTGCTCTGTTCTCACCTACCAAGCAATTTTATCATAGATGGGCATCATGTTGGTTATGCGATTTCCCCTTTGTAAATCCATGCTAACTATTCTGAGTCACCTTCTTGTCCTTGTGTGGAAGTAATTTTCAGGATTTTTCTCCTGTCTGCTTGCCAGAGCTTGATGTGAGGCTGACTGGTCTGTAGTTCTTATTGTAGTTCATTTTATTTCTTGCCCTTCTCAAAGATAGGAGTGACATGACAAGAGTGGCCTCACAATGATATCAGCTCTTAATATTTGTGGGTGCAACCCATGAGGCCCCATGGATTTATATATGTACAGTTTGTTTAAGTGCTACCTAACTTGGTCTTCCTCACTCCAGACTTTCCCTTTTAAATGTTCTGCTAGGATTTTGCAGGGAAAAATCTCTCTGTGAACTATATTCAGAGCATTCCCTTCTTTCTGTGTGGATCCAGGTACTACTGTGGCTGGATTCCCTCTTTCTGCTTCATGGACAATAAAACACATTGAACAATTTTGATTCTCCTGTTATTTTTTATTAATTTGGCTGGTATAGTGAGGTTCATGTACTGAGTCTTAACTAGTTAGATGTGGAAAAATAAGTAATCTCCTTTGCTAGATGATTCACTGGGATGGTAAAGTTGCAGAGACTGGGAAAACAGATGTGTGATTCTTTCCCTGGACTAGCAGTGGAGTGATTCCTGTATTGCAGTCTGAGTATGATGTTATTTTACCCAGCAGGGAAATATTTCAGATAGCTGCTTTTGAACAGATTATGCTGGAGTATTCAAGGAAAGCACAATAAATTACATTCCTTTTTTTTTGTTCTTGACCAGGGTTTGAATTGAGTTATATTCCTCTTACAATGCATTGGAGGAAGTGAAATGCTGTGCGACACAGAAGTGTTACATCCACAAAAGTTGTGGAAACATGTCTGTTCTCAGTGTTGAGTGGGAAATTCCTGGAAGAAGTATATCTCTTAAATGTGGGTCCTCTGGGGCTGCCTTTGGAGTGAGGATGCTGCTGGTTTTGAATGAGGCTAGGAAGAACAAAGAAACCATTTCTTAGTTAAGGGAAATGTGATAACTGCAGTTTCATCTGTCCTTTGAAAAAAAATGCATGAAGTTGGTAGCTGGGGGCTCTTTGAGGTGGCCAGTGCTATTTAATAATCCCTCTGTGTCTTTTGTGTAACAGATAAGTGTATCTGCTTTCTCTGGTAGATTTTGCAAACCCTTAAACAGACCCCCAAACATTAAGTTTTTGAAACTAAATCTACAGAATTGTTTACTCCATTCAGCACTTATCCATTTTCTCGCTGGTGTCTTTGTGCATGATGAACTTTGCAAAAATCAGGGAATGAGCATGGTCATCCTGAGAAAATGACTGATGTCTCAAGAAGAGGATGTCTAAGAACATGTAATTAACTGGTTAAGGGAAAGTACATGAAGAAAGTGCAGAGCATAGCAATAAAAATACACCAATACTCTCTGTGTAGTATAACCACAAATAAACAGTAACTCAGACTATAAAAGGCATTTTGCAGTTCTCAGGCAGTGTCCTGAGATAACCCAAATCTTCTGCTCCTGGTTGTGTAAGACCTTTGCCCTGTCTGTCTCAGAGAAATCTCTGTGATAGATTTGTCATTCACAGATGAAACCAATGATGATTTTTTTGTCATTTTGCAAAAACAGTGCTTCACTGTGAAGAACTTATTACTTCCTTGATCTCAAGCTTAGGGGACATACCTTAATATTCCTCTATTGCTAAAGCTATTGTTTAAATTGCTGTTTGTGAAAAGACCCATAAAGGTCTCTGGAAGGCTGGCTGTTTGTGTTGATTATCATATGAGCTAGCTTGGTGACTCCAAAATTATTGCATAAGTGGTTTTTTGTGGGTATTGGGGTGTTTTAGTTTATTTGTTTCTGAATTCTGGTGGTTTATGGATCCCAAAAATGTGGTTACTACTTTGACTCCTTCTGTGTTTTATTTCTGCATTGCACAGCCAGTGTTTCACATGGCATCTTACGGGTGCATGCCTGGTGGATTATCCCCCCTTTCTGGGAGCTGATCAGAAGCTCTCATAAATGTTGTGTGTTACCCCTTCCCACAGACAGCACAGGGAGACAGGGCGATGGGGTTTTGGTCAGTTCATCATCAAGATTTTATTTCACTGCTCTGGGCGAGGAGTCCTTCCCCTGTGAGGCCGTGGGGTCCCTCCCACAGGAGACAGCTCTCCGTGAACTTCTCCAGGGTGGGTGCAGTCCCACGAGCAGCAGCCAAACCACACCTGCTGCACCCTGAGTCCCTCCCACAGGCACACAGTGCTCCCAAAACTGCTGTGGCGTGGGTCTCTTTCCACGGGGTGCAGTCCTCCAGCCTGGAGCAGGGGCCTGCTCTCTCCAGCAGGCCTCCCACAGGATCACAGCCTCTACCAGGCATCCACCTGCTCCGGCATGGGCACCTCCCCCAGGGGCTGTGGGTGGATCTCTGCATCCCCCATGGATCCCCACGGGCTGTGGGTGGATCTCTGCATCCCTCATATATCCCCAGGGGCTGTGGGTGGATCTCTGCATCCCTCATGGATCCCCATGGGCTGCAGGGGCACAGCTGCTTCACCTTGGTCCTCACCATGGCCTGCAGAGCAATCTCAGCTCCAGTACCTGGATCAGCTCCTCCTCCTCTTTCTCCACTGACCTTGGTGTTGCCATGTTGTTCCCCTCACATGGTCTCATCTCCTTCTCTGATTAGGAGCAAAAATCCTGTGATTCTGTTTGGATTTTCTTCTTCGTTATGTCATCACAGAGTCATTACCAACCTCTCTCATTGGCCCAGGTTTGGCCAGCAGCATGTCCATCTTCAGAGCCATCAGCCACTGGCTGTGCTGGACATGGTGGGAAGCTTCCAGCAGCTTCCCACAGGAGACATCTTTGTGACCCCTGCTGTCAAAAACCAGGCCATGCCAAACCAATACAGGTACAAAAACCCATGGGTTCTGATAAGAACAGTTAAGTAGATGAAAATAAGTAAAGGGTTATTGTCAGAACCCAAGACATCTCTCTGGATGCCCTGCCCGACAGGTTATAATAATAATGATGATAATAATAAAAAAATTTTAAAAGCCCAAGAAAAACAAGTGATGCACAATCCAACTGCTTACCACCTGCTGGTCAATGCTCAGCCTTTCCCTGAGAAGTGATCAGGCCTTTCCAGTCAACTCCCCCAGTTTGTGTACTCAACTTGGTATGGAATATCCCTTTGGTCAGTGTAGGTCAGTTGTCCTCGCTGTGCTCCCTCACAGCTTCTTGTGCAGCTCCTCATTCACAGAGCATGAGACACTGGAAAGTCCTTGATTTAGGGTAAGCACTACTTAGCAACAACCAAAACATCAGTGTGTTATCAATGCTATTCTCATGCTGAATCCAAACCAGAGCACTGTATCACTTACTGAGCAGAAAATTATCTCTATCCTAGCCAAAACCAGGACACTGGAGGCATTGGATTAGATCTTAAATCTTTTTAGAACAATAGAAAGTACTTTCCTGATTATGGAGATGGAAATCAGGACGAACTTTTATTCATGAATGGTATAAGAAAAGTTTTTGTCTGGATGTTTTGTGTAAAGACATTTGATTTGGCTCTTCTGAAAAGTCCTGCTCCTTACAGAAAGGAGATGCAAAACTCCTCCTGCATGGGAGCAGCCTTGGGTTTTGATTCATTGAAGAATGTGTTTATTTAAAGAGATGCAGCATTCCAAGGATATTTCTAAAGACCACAAAGATTGTGTCCAGTGGTCTAAGTATCTTTTTCATTTGCTTTCAATAAGTCTGTCTTCAAGTTGAGTTTACTTTTCTGCTAGTTTTGATCAAAGCATTTTCATTATAAGCTAATTTCTTTCAATTTCATTTCTGTCTGCCTATCCAAATAACTAAAAGTATTGCTGATAGGTGTATGGTTTTTTTAACTTTTTTTTTTTTTTTTTTTTCTTTTAGCCTTTCCAACAGGCCATCTGTGGAAAAGAAGAAAGAGAAAAAAATGAAGCACTTATTCTTAATATTTCTCATGAATTTATTACATCAGCATGCTGGGAAATCTTTGAGAAGAGATGGAAGTTCCCTGAAGTCATTTGAAGACATTAAAAATGAGATAGCTGGCTATACTGATATTGCTAAGGCTATTATTGATCTCGCTGTTCATGGAAAGGCTCAGAACAGATCCTATGATAGATTAGCAGTTTTTGCTGACACCATAGGACCTAGACTCAGTGGTTCAAAAAACTTAGAGGCAGCCATCAAATATATGTTCACTGCCCTGCAGAAAGATGGGCTGGAAAATGTGCATCTAGAGCCTGTGAAAGTACCACACTGGGAAAGAGGAGAAGAGTTTGCAGTGATGCTGGAACCAAGGAATCATAGCATTGCTATTTTGGGACTTGGGAACAGTATTGCCACTCCTCCAGAAGGTAACTCTTCCTTTTGGAATTATATGTGACTTGCTTTTTTGCACAAACTGTATTGTACCCCTAACAACTTCTCTCAGTGGTCAAACTGTGTTTTTCTTCTTGCTGTAATAGTGCTGCAAAACAAGGTGCTATTTTCCTGGGATCTTTCTATATGGTATGGTTGTGACTGGTGCAGTTTACATTAATACAGTTTGGTTGAACAGACTTGTAAAATTAGAGGTGATTCCTGAACTTTCCATTAAATTTATACCCTTTTTTTTAACACTGATGAACGTCATTTGCAAAGATTCGGGTCTTTGCAACATTGTGGTTGGTAGGAAAGAAGTTCTCCATGGGGTGTCAAGTTGACACATGATTTCTCCTTCTCTTCATGTGCCCTATTTTGCCAGGCTCCACCCTTCACTCCAGTAAAAAACAGGGCAGCAGGAAAAGGAGTTGGGCTTGAAGAGTTCAAGCCTCTCACTAAACACAGCAGTTGGTATCTGTGTGCCCTTCCCTTCCCTTCCCTTCCCTTCCCTTCCCTTCCCTCTCATGCTCAGCTTGGAACTCACATTGTTTACATGCTCACTTTGTCACTTACCTGTTACTGAACTGTGTGTTGCCTTTTAGATGATCATGTGTGATACATTACTCAGGAGAAAGAATAACCATTAGCTGCACTTAACAAGATTCTGGTCTTTTAAAGCCCAAAATATTAGATTGCCTACAAACAAAATGATTTATAAAATTCTTTATTTGTACTTACTGATGTGAGGCTTTGAGGATTGTTATTTAAAGGCCAGATGAGAACCTTCTTCTGTGACTGCTCTCCATAAAAAACAATATACTTATTCCTAGACCACTTCAAAAGCATTTGTATTCCTTTATGAGAAAATAAATTTAGTTTAGGAAATAAAAGGTAACATGAGATTCATAATTTTTTTATAAATTGTAAATTTTTGTGATAGTGAGCTTTCTGTTTCAAATGAAACAACATATAAAACTCTTATGTTTAGAAAAAAATATATAGCTCTTCAAAATGCCACAAATAAAACTGGGTAATTTAAGATCTGCTTGGAATAAATTATACTTGGTTTGAAAAATGCTGCTGTGAATTTTATCTGAGATAGTTCTGTCATATTGAGGTAAACATGCCTAAAATGCAAAGCAACTAGAACCATTACCATCTATTTGTCCCATGATATGTGCAAGATGTGTGCTTTGATAGGAGAAAATTTAGAGCAAATTTTAAGCCTACAACTTATTTTGTGTTTTTTCCAGTCCTATTCCAAGCTTCCTAAAAGGTAAGCTAAAATTAAAAGGTTTTTTTTTGGTCTTTAGCAAGTGTTGATGAACCTGAAAAGACAACCTGCAATTCAATTTTGGCAAACATCTTTACATCCAGGAAAGTCTGTTTTTCACTTCTCTTTCTTACTTGTGTAGTTATTTGCGCTTGCCTGGCTTTACTTCTAGGTCTGCCTTTTTTTTTAGTGATATACTGAATATACATGTTAAAAATACTCAGCCTAATTCTGTCCTTCTTTTTCATCTGTAAAGATCCTGTATCTTGAAAGATGTGATTGTATTATCCAGTGCTGGTTCAAAATCCCCACATTATTCTTTCTCACAATTTCACTTTCCTCTGAGATCTGCCATGTTTCTGAAGAAGTATATGTGTTGGTGCTAGAAGGCTTTATGGCAGTGAGGGCAATGAGATCTCTCACAAAAGAGTGAGTCATTTCTCATACTTCATGGAATAATTTTGATTCAGTTACTTACCTTCTGACTCTCCTACCGTTTGTGCCTGTTCTGATTTCTGCTGGTCTCATCTCTCTCTGTGTGAACTGTGACAGGTTTTTGTGCTTGGGAAGGTTATGTGGGGTAGCTGGTCCCTGGTGAGCACTTGGCTCTTGTTCTTCTGATCACTGGACCACCCTCCTGGCTGACGGAAATGTCTCGTAAGAGCTGCTCATCACCAGCCTCTGCAGGCAAGAGAATCGAAGGCATGCTGTTGGGAAAAGTGCTTGTCCTAAAACTCTCACTCCTACCAAGCATGGAATAAAAAATGTGTTTATTATTATTAAAACCACTGCATTATCACTTCTGAGGATTGCCACAGTGCCTTATTCCTAAGAAAAAGGAATAGAAGGCTGCCCTAAATGGCATCAGAAATAGTTGAACAATTCCCCTCATTGAGGGATTATCAGCAGTTCTGATATATCTTGTTCTAGGCACAAAGTTGTGGGGGTATGACTCTTCCTGCAATCAAAGTTGTGCAACTCAACATGAGATGCCTGATGCCAGTTATCCTGTTGTTACAGTACTGTTGTTGCATGGGATCAAATGTTCAGATGTTGGCTCTATGATGATTCTTTGCCTCTGAAGTGGACTGTGCAGATGACTCCCGAAGTTGTTTGCTGTTAGCTTGATAGTTACTACATGTTTAAAGTCAGTGTTCCTGTCAGGATATGTTTCAGACCCCTCCATTTGCCTAGGGAGATCTACTGCTCCTGTGCTGAGCTTTGGCAGAGGGGTGTTTTAAAGGCTGAAGGCTGTCCTTCAGATGTTGGCTCTATGATGATTCTTTGCCTCTAAAGTGGACTGTGCAGATGACTTCCGAAGTTGTTTGCTGTTAGCTTGATAGTTACTACATGTTTAAAGTCAGTGTTCCTGTCAGGATATGTTTCAGACCCCTCCATTTGCAAACCACTGTCTCAGAACGGCCCAAACAGATCCCTTCCTTGACCCTACTGATGCCTGTTAGAGACAGAGTTGGACTTCTTGTTTTTAAGGTCTAGGAATGGGGCTAAGATGAGAGGGGCTGACTCCCTCATCCCAGAAGAAGGTACAGGAGACCATTTCTTGCTTTTTCATCTTTTCAGTTATGTCCTGTATTCTCTTCCAATGATTTGGCCCCAGGCTTGTGACCTGAGAAGCTAAGAAAATGGGAGATGTTGGCAGAAGTTTAAAACTTGGTGTTGGACTTGGTGACCTTTGGTTCTCTCAGAGCCCCTCCTGAAGCTCAGCACCCCAAGCAAGTGCTCAAGAAGGCTCTTCATTTTCATGGCAATAGCCTAGCAGCAATTAGAAACCTGGTGTCCTGGGGTGACTTCATGATGCTTGTATCCCCAGTTGACTGTTCTGTTTATGCTGGATATTTAAGACTGGTTCTGAGAGTGAAGAAGGAGGAAAAGAAGCATGCAGTTTGTTCTCAGAAACTGCACTCACTCCTCTGCATTCCTGCTCCTGGACAGTGTTGTCTGCAGCATGGACAGACAGCGAGAGAGAGCTCTTCTTTGCTTTTTAGTTAGTTTTTTTTTAGATAGCTGAGGGAGAGAAGTTCCCTGGACTGTGGTTTTTCATTTTCTTTTGCTTGAAACTGTTCAAACCTGCTCTGGACTGAAAACCCAGGAAAAAACACTGTGAGCTCACACCTGTGGCCCATCAGGGGCCAGGACACAGCATTCTCCAGTGCAGGAGGGACTGATAGGAGACTGAGAGAGCTGAGTTACACTCCACAACAAGGACTTTCTGAATTTGCCATCTCTTCAGAATAGCAAGAGGTTTTACTGTTTAATATTATTAATTTTTTTATGCTTTTGAATACTTTGCTTGTTAAATAAACAGTATCCTCCACTTTTCTCCAGGGAAATATTTTCTGAACCAGTTGGGAGGGGGGCACTTTAATTTGCTTTCTAGAGGGACCCCATTCTGAGGTTTCCTCCCAAATTTGCCCTAAACCAGGACACCTGGCTTTGGATGTTGGAAATTCAGGGTTTAATTTCCCTCTGTCCATGGAAATTCAAACCAGTGTTTCCTAAGAATTACCCAATGGCTAGAGCACATGCTGAGGTTGGTTACTTTCCATTTCAGCATACACCATGTGAGTGTAGGAAAAATCTGCAATGCTTCAGGGCAGGAACAAGAAGCCCTAAATAGTAGCAGTATTTTTAGCTATGAAGTCCAAGCCAGTCCATTGACTCCAGGATACCAGGAGTGTCTCTTCCTGCAGAGAAGGTCTTCTAACTCATGCTTATGGCATTGAAACCCTATTGGGATGTGCACAGAGCTTTTCTCATTTATTTGATTTTATGAGATTTGCCCACTTTGGCTCAGATACAGCACAGTTGGATGATGTGCAGGAGGCTTTTCAGTACCTTGTGATCTTGTGGATAAAATCCTACTTTCTTCTTCATGACTGGGAAATATGCCAAGATGTCAAGTTCCCAGATTCCATCTGATTTATACAGCAAAAAAGGAGAGTACAGAAAAGGTTAGATTTTTCTATTGAAGAGGAAAAACCTCCAACATTCTCCATCCCCAAGTGTATTCCAAGATATGAAGGTGTTGGGTCAAAGAGAAAGTTTTCACTTCCTTTGATCTCTTTACAAGGAGGGAGTAACTTCACTGCTTGCTTTAGTGCCAGGGAGAGAAGAAACAGGAAACAGAGTGACCTGGATTTCCAGAAATCAGCAGGGGCTCTTAATAGTCATCACCTTGAAGAAATGGATTCCTAGGTAGCAAAGAGGATTGAATGATAGAAAGTGCTCAGTTTTGGGATCTGGAAAACTGGAGATTTACCATATTTAGTCAATGTCCTTGTCTCATTTTCAGTGTTTCAACATTGGCAAAACATAAAGATAAATATATATAGAGAGAGACTGTGTTGATTTCTGGTGGTACTGATTATATCCCCCAAATATAATTGTTGCTTTGAGAATCTTATAATTGGAGCAAAGTGGTAGTTTAGCAGATGTTTGACCATAGAGTATCAAAGAGTTCATTTTTTTGCATGTGTTTTAAAATGCACTTTTTTTACCCTGATGGGTGACTATGCCCTTTAATTTTAAAGAAATACTGACAAACAGAACCAACTTCACGGCAGCCTGCCCTGAAATGTCTCCTCGAAAAAAAGGAATACTCTGGTTTTTTATGTACTGTTGGTTGCAGCAAAACTGAAATAATATAAATATGAAGATGATGCACTGGCAGACTTTTTCCTAGTTTTTGTGTTCAAGTCATGGTCTTTTTTTATTTAATTGTCAATATTTGGTCCAGCTGCACTCTTATAGAAGGTGATAGGAGCTTTGTAGTTAGATAACATGAAAGTAGTTCCAGCCTGTTCTGTATAAGATGGGGATAATGCATGTTGTCTTGAGGTTGTTGGTGTGGGCTGTTGCTGTTGGTCCACCGTTTTATTAAACCAGGAATGTTGCTGAAAGAAGTGGTCTGATTCCAGTCCTGGTTGATTTTGTCCCCAGTGTTGATCATCCTCTTTTTTATCTCAGTGGTGAAGTGGATTAGGGAATTCAGCTAGATAAACAACAGGCCAACAAAAAAGTTATTTTTTTATGTGTATCAGAGGATTTACCCTTAAGTTGCCAGCATCTTGGATGACCACTGATCTCCTGGAAGAAAAGTGATGCTTCTAGAAAGACTTGGGTACCCCTTTGATGAGGAGTTCAGTGCTGAAAACAGGGGTTGGAGAGAGTTGTAGGCATGAGAGCACAGCGCACAGCAAAGCCCTCCTG
This sequence comes from Passer montanus, assembly GCF_014805655.1. Taxonomy (NCBI): domain Eukaryota; kingdom Metazoa; phylum Chordata; class Aves; order Passeriformes; family Passeridae; genus Passer; species Passer montanus. Next base: position 2,590,208 of record NW_024366480.1, read on the forward strand.
TCTTCACTGGATTCCTGTTCTTTCATGTGTGAGGAGCTATTGATGGACATCTATAGACCATGAGCCTCAGTACTGAGTATCTGGATTGTTTATTATTACTTACATTAGCACTGCTTGTGGTATGGTAATTATGCTACTGTTTTTTATGGAACATAAAAGGTGGCATCTGTGAAGGACTTCAGACACTGTGGTGTTCAGTGGCCTAGCATCTGGGCTAAATGTTAGTGCAGTGGCATTTCATAGATTTAGAGAGTAGAAGTATCTGCATGGCTTTGAGGTGGACATGCTGTCTGGGGAGAAGATGGGTTCCAGTTGGTACTTTAACCAATGTTCAGGTGAACTGTGTGAATTGCCAATGGTAAAGGAGTGAATTTTCTGGTCTTGTCCTTTTACAGTGTCACTGAGTTGAGGGTGGTTACCTCAAGGATGTTAAGGCCAGGCTGAAGCTATTGAAGGCAGGATTTGAATGTGATTTTCTGCACATGTGGGGTTTGCAGACACATCTGGATGGCCATGTTACCTTCATCCCAAGGGATATCCAGCAGTGGCAGGCACCTTTGACTCACTAAGGAGAGAATGGCTGTCCTCAGCTCTTCCTACCTTGAGCACCTGTGTTCTCAGAAACTGATTTTTGTGGATCTTGGTTTTGGGTGTCTGATTCTCCCTACACATTGCATAGCAAGCCTGTGCTCTGTCCAGGGCTGCTCCTGGGAGAACCTAACCTGTTGCCTCACTCTTTTGGCATCCAAGGCTTTATGCTGGGGGTTGGGACAAACCCATTTTCTCCTAGGATTTGTGGTACACAGTAAGCTACAGGTCATTGAAACCAAACTGTTCAAAAGACATTCAGTCATATTTTTCAGAAACTTAACTATTATATAGTGTATATTTTTCTCAGTGTTCTTCAGGAATGGTACAATATGTTTAGTCTCTGTGCAAAGCATCAGAGCTGAATAGCCTCATATCCTTTTTTATAACTGTCCTATGTAATTTTATTTCCATGAAGTAATTCTCTTTGCTGTTCCACAGAGTAGGAATGTCATTTTCTAGAAGTATTGTTCATATTTTACAAATTTTTTCTTCATGATAAAACCCTCTTCTTCATTTCACAATTGCCTTAAAATACTTAGTATTTTCTACATATTATAATTATTATATTAGTACTTATTTATATGTGTGGATAGAGCAAATGTGTTTCTAGGTGTTAGATATTTCAGATTTGTTGACTGTGTTAGAATATTTCAGATGTTCAGTACATGCTAATAATTTTTGAATGAGAAAAAAAAAAAGTGATGATATTAATCTTTCATTTGCTTTAGCCTGACACAAAGCCTTAATTGGATGAGGTCATTAGACACAAAGAATTTGAGTCTGTTTTTCTAAAAATCTAGTTGAAGTTTGTGGAGCATTGCAGGAAAGCTGAACAAATTCCTGGAGAGTGTTAGAAAGCAACATGTTTTTAAGAGTGGTTTGCTTGAAGTTGAGGAGGAAAATGTTTTCTGAGGATGTTGAACTTAAAAATTATTTTAGAAGATGTTGAACTTAAAAATGATTTAATGCCAGGTTCCTAATCTTACTTAGCTTTGAAGAATATATTTGCATTTTCCCTCCACTCCCCAAGACCTTCTTTCCTTTGACCTGTCCCAACAACTGCCTTATCTCCAGACATACATACCTACCCATGCAATAAAATTCTAGGCTCTCTGAAAGAAGCTACCTCGCAAATGGGCACAAGACAGTGCTTGTGGGCTGTGTCTGAAAGAAGCAGGGGCACGTTACTTTTAATCTGGAGAGATGATCAAGTCTGAAGGACAATGGGAATAGCCAGGCTAAGGTAAGAAAAGCTTGGGGCTACTGCTTGCATCTGTTCAGGGTCAGCATAGAATACAGTATGCCCTGATGAAGCAGCTTCTGGGCAGCTTCTAGCTTTGTGGAAGAGCTGAAGTAGGAACAGAGAACTCTGGGCTGTTGCAGGAGGGTAGCCTGACGTGGCTGGTCTGTGAGGCAGGGCTGTGATCACCGCGTGGGTGTCAGGCACCGTGCTTGTGGTGTGTTATTCCTGCTCTGCCATGAAGAACTGTCTTGATTTCCTGTCCTGATATCCTGATGCCTGGTTCTAATAAACAGGGAGGTAACATCCTGTCTCCTTTTTCCTCTCATGACTACAGAGGCCAGGACATGTTTCAGATGCATCTCCTCCAGTTTCAATATTTCCACTGTTGTCAGAACAATTAGATGTGATGTTGACTTTTTGTGTTGATAACTCTTGTCCAGCTTTGTCTTGTTTAGGCTTAGAATGACTGTATTTTAATAGTTTTAAGCAAAAATTGCCTTGCCCATCAGGTTATTTATTTGACAGTGGTAACTTGAGTGCATTTGGATCAGTAGCATCACTGTTCCATACTGTGATTTGTAGAAGAAATCACAATTCTTACTTTAGCGTGAAGTAAATGAAGTTTAGGAGGTCCATAGGAATTAGTTGTTTGCTTGCTGCTATTGAAAAGAATTTATTGCCAAATTAATGATGACTGCATTTGGCTTTGTAACTGGATCTCCAAAGTACTGTTTCTGTTACCTGGATGACAAAAATGAGACTGGGGGAAAAAAGAACAGAGTAAGGCCATAGATAAATAATGAGGAAATTGGTATTCAATAACATTAAACAGTATGCAAATAATATTTCTTTCTGATTTACTAAATCCTTTAAATATAGTAATAGATTGTAACTAACGTGGTTGAATTTCTATGTGTTTGTGAATAGAGTGTTTCTGGGATAGTGATAAGTAAAAATGCATTCTGTATGAAATTTCATTGATGTTTTAATAAAGATCCACCAGTTTTTAAAATCTGATAATAGGGTGGATTTTCCATTTTTTTCTTTCTCGTCACTGAAAGAGAAAGATCTGTCTGTTACTAACACAGACAGATGCATGTCTGTAGGTACTAAAATGACTGAAGTATTAGCTGCAGTTAATCTTGTGAGGAATCCCCTTTGAACTAATCTACTCCTTGCATCATTGCTGGCAGGTAAACAGCTGTGAGGAGGCGACTCTCCAGACAGAATTGTTCATGCCAGGAATCAGACTTCTTCTATAGAGCAGTGTTACACACAGCTGATTTATGGATGCTTTTGTATATGCCTGTGTGTGTGTATATATATATATATATATATACATATAAAAATATATATATGTATATATTTTTATATATACATTATCAGTCTTGTGTTCATCGTGCCTGTGACCGATACCACACCGCTTATTTCAACTGGCTGTGCGATCATCACAGTTGTGACATATTCAAGTTTTGAGATAGAAATACACATTCCAGTGTACAGAGGACTTTGTAAAATATAAATTTGTTGGTAGGTGAAAATTTCCTGCTTGTTCCCACCATGAACACCCTTCCTATACCTTGATTGTCAGAAAGAATAGGGTACAATTTGCTGTTTAATATGAGAAATGAGAGGAAACCCATAGTACTACCTAGATTATTTTGCTCACTCGCCCAACCCAACAATATGTTTCATGTGATGAGATCAAATAAATAGTCTTCAGCTTTATACACTCAGCCAAGTTTATCATGTTTGTAATTCTGCTTTCTATGATTCATGCCCTTTACTTTGCTAATTACCCAAATACTCTGTATTCATCTCTTGCACTGTGTGTGTTATAATCTTTATATCTTGCTTAAGTAAGCAGGCAGTCTGTCTCCCTCCTTAGATGGGGTTTCTGAAGACTTCTGTTCAATAACACACAGCCACTAATGTAATGATAGGTATAAGAGACAGTATCTTTCAACATGGGAAGCAGAGCCACGAGGCACTGAATTGGTAGGAGATGCTAGGGTGGATTTCTGTTAATTTGTTTAAAGGCTCAGTAAGGTGAGACGTTTCCAATTTCTAAAGGGAATAACTCATTCTCCTTAAACAGGTAAACTGTTTTGTTTTATTTCTCCTTTTGCACAGAAGGTTTAAGGGTGGTTTGTGCATGTGTATCCACATATAAGATAAACATTGCTCTTGTAACTTCAGTCAAAGAATCTGAAATGGTATAAAATGGCACTAAAATGCAAATGAGTAATTGAATTAGTCAGAAGCTTTCCATTGTTATGGAAAGCACTGTAATTCATGCTTTATGTACACCATGCTGCCATTAAGTAAAACTTGCAGATTTTTTTTTTTTTTGTTTCGTCAAAGGAGGGCTTTATTTAGCTTCTTTGAGGACATTTGAGGGTAGAGATACTGAGTTAGAATTTGCAATTCTGTGTTCTTTCCCTTAGCTTTCCCTTAGCACAAATTTCCAGTAATTCTCACTGTACAAACTCCTGAAGCCTGTCATCTAGGAAGGGCCGTAAATTTATTTCACCATTATATTTCTTAGGAGTTATAGATACTTACTAGCTGTCTGTAGCTTTCTTAAAAAGCTTTGCAGAGCTGGTGTTTGTTCATGTATGCAGTAATGCCCAGAAGAATTACTCTCCTTGCTTCCCTTGACGAACAGGGACCTGTGTCCTTCCAGTGCCTGCTGCACGATCCAGGTGGAGCACTGGGGAGAGATAACATGAAATAGAGATTGCTGTGGTATCAACCTACTGAGACCACGACTTCTCTCATGAAAAATGACATTTTGCAGATATCTGGCTCATTTCCAGTTGCATGGTTTCATTCCCAAAATTATCCTGTTTCTGGGATGTTCCTTAGCTGGGTGGCTGAACCTGCCATTAATTATAAGCAGCTGGAGCCTGCTAGTACACTCACCTGCCTGCCAACAGCGGCTAGTAATATGTCAAGGTGATTCTTTGGTTTGCCTCTCTAAACCATTGCTAGGTTAAGGTAAGAATCTGAATAGTTAAAATTTTGATGTCTGTCACACTAGGTTATTTTTGTAGCTAAAACTCACTTTTGTTGTAGCAGTAAATGTCTGTTCTATTCATAGTGGTATATTATAATGAAATCAAACTTCTGTGGAATGGTTTCTTTAAGGTTTTGAAGTGTAGTTTCATTTTAAAGAAGCCATGAGCCTGGGCACACTGATGATGGGAGACATTACCTTCCTATGTTTCTAAGAGTTTTTCTCATTCATTGTGGTTTTAAATACAAGTCTTTGAAATCCTCTAAATAATTCTCATTACATGCACAAAAAAACAACAACTAACCAACCTGAAAAAATGACTTTTTTATAGAGAATAATTTTATTCTTAAAAACATGATAATTTCACTTTTTCTGACAAATCATTCCTAGCGAATTTGTTATTAGTTTCAGCTTCCATTTATGTATTTTGTGACTATTAGGTGAAATGTACAACACTAAAATTTCAGACATCCATTACTTCTTCTATATTTAGAAGCAAAGTACCAGCCCATGTTGTTAAGCAGTCTCCACTTATCTCTGTAACCAATCAACAAAATTGAATTTTCAGCATTGTGGTAATTTTAATGAGTTACTTCTCAAATGCTGTGAAATATAGTCCCTCAATTAATGCACTTAAAAGTTAAAAGGATTCTTTGGCTTATCTGTACCATTCTTTGTTTTTTCAAGTAAGATAATACAGCAATTTAAAACTATTCCAACTATTAAAAACAAAGATCTGGGTGGGATCTAACTTAACATGTGTGAATAGTCATGCACAAGAACCTGCCTGGAAAAACTCCCAGAAGGAGATCCAATAGAACTGTTATATTCTCCTGACTAAATCTGAAAATATTATTATTATTATTACTATTAAGCACATCACAAAATTTGTTAACATTGCAGAGCTTTAATTTAATTTCATTTATGGATTAATAATTTTGTAGGAGTTACAGTCTAAAAATATGGGCTTCCAGCTGTCTTATATTAAGCTAAGTTGTTTAGCAACATATCAAAACATATCCATGAATAGATTGCTATCTTTTTTAAATTAATCCCATAGGCAGCTTTTGCAAATGTTTTTGTACTATAAATTATTACAATAAGGCATTAAAGCCTATGCAGAGAGCAAAATCCTCCCCATGTATCCTTCTTGCCCTTCAATTTCTGTTTTAATACCAGCCTGATAGCATGGCTTACAGAGGTGTGTGTACTTGATCATGGTTCTATCACATCTGTTTAGTACTGATCCCTGATGAAACATTTCACATCATCTTCCTTCCTCGGGAAAAAAAATCTAGTGCTGATTTCCTGAGTTCTGCACAGTCCATGTTTTTCTGTCTGTGGGAAGTGGCAATAGGAGAGCATTGCTAAAACCCCTGTAATACTTTCTTTCAGGAATTACAGCAGAAGTCATAGTTGTAGCCTCATTTGATGAACTGCACAAACGAGCTCAGGAGGCCAAGGGGAAGATTGTTGTCTACAACGAACCTTTCATCAGTTATGGTGAAACTGTGCAATACAGGTTACAGGGAGCAGTGGAAGCTGCTAAAGTTGGAGCAGTGGCATCCCTCATTAGGTCTGTTGCTTCTTTTTCTATTCACAGGTAAGCATTTTTCTCTTTTCTTCCTGCAACTCACATTTCAATATTAGCTGACATGTCATTTCTGGGCAGGAATTTTTGTTCTCCATGACTTAAACAATGCCAGTTACGAGTGGGTGCTTAGTTTTGAAACAATTGGCTTCACAGTAGTTCTTTTCCCCTGTGCTTTGTCATCCTTTCAGGATGTTTTCTTTTTTTTTTTCTTGATCCAAGTTGTGTATAATATTTGTTTTGAAGAACTTTCTGCAGTCTCAAGGCTGCCATAAATATTCTGAGAAGAACCAAAACCAAATGTCTTTGGTGACAACAGGCTGTCAGTGATGATATGAACTGGTCATTCTGTGTGTTTGACTAGAACGTACATGTACAATTTTCAACATATTGTTAATTTTCCTAGCATAAGGCTGACTTGTACTAGATGAAGGGGTAATCTGCTTTGAACATAATTATTTAGAACACTTTAACAGCAAGGCTTGTAATTCTCACACTACTTTTTAAGTAAGGTATGTGGAAATTATGATTTTTTCAAAAATGTAAATATTTTTCAATTTCTTAGTACATTATTTGTTTATCGTTGTACTGTTATGTTACTGAACTTCTATATTTTCATTTTCTGGTTGGTAACAGAATTATTTTTTTATCTGAGAGTTTTTTCCAACACTGAAAGCTTACACTTAAAATGCTTATCTATTGTGAAAAAGACTAGTTGAGGCATAGAGAGGAAATGCAGAAGGGTTCAGCCATATAGTGGAAGACTGACAGATGCACACTGTCCTTTAACACAGTATTTCTAAAATCTTACACTCTTATTGGTGACCTTAATGCCTGCAGTGATCTCTGTGTAGGAGCCTGCTGGCTGTGATGGGAGTTCTGGTCAGGCAGGCCCAGGCAGCAGAGCTGGACTGGGGACTGGATCAGGACAGGTCCATACCTGCCCACCATCCTGTCCCTGAGCTGCAGCCTGAGCAGGACTGGCAGGACACAAGTGATGCCACACTCAAAACTTGAATGCTTGAACTGTGGAGCTCTGTTAATAAAATCATTTACGTAGGAAAATATGAAAGATACCCAGTTTATACAAGAGGTGCTGTATTTTGTAACATTCTTTCTTTGGCAACTACCTGTTTAGAGCAATACAGATACTTTATTCCTCCCCCTAGCTGCCCACCCAGTAACTCTTTACCCACAGAGGAGTCATTGCAGTAGCTAACCTGTCCCTGAATGTGTGCCACAACATAACCTGGACTTGTGTTCTGTTTAGGTAACTGTTTAGGTTTCTTTTTGATCTCTGCTCCTGTGTTTTCTTTCTGCAGAAGTCTGGGCTGGTAGGTGGAAGGCATGATACAGCTTTGGGTTTTTCTTGAAACTGGAACTGGGAAGTGACTTGGGAGGCATTTGGAGGCATGCTTGTGTGGATAGATAAAATGTAGGAGAATAGGGATAGTGGTGAAGGTAATCTCACCCCTAAGGAGTTACAGCTGTGCCAATTATCAAGCATTAAGAACAAGCCTGCCCTTAACAGGCCACAGCTGGATCCAATTAAGAGAGGTATGGTAAAAGAGCAGGTTGGCTGCTCGAGATGTGAGGTGGAGTTTGTTGGCTGTGCAGAGGAGGAGAAGAAGGAGTCAGTGCTGTGAGGAGCTGCCTATGAGAAACCACCAAGAAGGTATGAAACCTTTGTAACAAGATGGCAACATGCTTGAATTCACTTCTTCAGAGAGAACATGAGTGCTCACGTGTCAGCAATATGCGAAGTGTGCAAGCTTCTCCATTTATAATGCTTCAGAGAGTCAGAAAATCAGTAAAGCCAACTAACTGTATTGGAACACATGCAGAGAACAGCCCTGCTGCCCCTGTAGTTGCTTGGTAGCAGTTTTATATGGTTGTTCTGGTTTCAGCTGGGTTAGAGTTTATTTTCTTCTTAGCAGCTGGTACAGTGCTCTGGTTTGGATTCAGCATGAGAATAACATCGGTAACACACTGATGTTTTGGTTGTTGCTAAGCAGTGCTTACCCTCAGTCAAGGATTTCCAGTGTCTCATGCTTGGTGAATGAGGAGCTGCACAAGAAGTTGGGAGGGAGCACAGCAAGAACAACTGACCTACACTGATTAAAGGGATATTCTATACCATAGGATGTCATGTTCAGTGTGAAAACTAGGGGGGGGGGAAGGAAGGAAGGGAGCTTGGCCAACCACTTACTGGGAACAGGCTGGGCATCAGTCAGAGGGTGGTGAGCAATTGGATTTTGCTTCACTTGTTCTTCTTGGATTTACTTATCTGCTGCTGTTAGGGGTTTTTTTTTTTGTAGTTAAAATTATTTTTTTTATTCTAATATTTCACTCTGATTTTTCCATACTGTTTAACTGTTCTTAATAGTCCTCAAACCATGATTTTTTGTATTTCTTTTTCTGAGTCTTCTTCCCATCACACTCAGGGAAATAACGAGTGAGCAGCTCCATGGTACTTAGTTGCCAGCTGGGGTTGCACCATGAAAATGCCCCCCATTCCCCTAAAGAAGTCAAAATTACATGCTAAAAATGCTTTCTGAAATATGAAGAAATTGAGTTCAGATATTATCCCAGCTAATACTAGTGTATTTCTTGGTGTCCAGCAGATGTGATATTTACAATGTATTTTATAATACTTGGAATTTTCTAATAAAGCTCCTAATAATGAACAGATAGTGGAATGTGTTTCAGAAACAGTTTTACCAAAAAAAACCAAAAGTAGGTTTAGCTGGTATTATCAAAGAATATTGCAATCTATAATGTGTTGATTTTCTGAAAACCAGAAGATGAGCTGTGTCCCTTCTGTAGTTATGGTGCTATGCAGAATTGTTCAGTTGAAAGTTACTGTATCTTCTGTTTGCTACAGTATTTATGGAAGTGCATTTAGTATGAAATGAAAATATTACAGGTGAGGAACAGAGGTGGAGACTGAAGGAACTGACATTACAGCTATTTGAAAACTGAATGGAAGTAGATGCCAAATGCATATTTATTTAGAAATATTGAATCATTAATTGATACTGGGAGCAGAAGTGTCATTCCCAAAAGTAATTTCAAATGTAGATGCTGCCATGAAGCATTTTTTAGTGGTGCACTTTCTGTACTCCCTTCATTTACCTTCAGTTAGGGTTTTGTTTATAATATGGAATGGACTGGTTAATGTATTTTTTCCTGTAATACAGAAGGTACTCAGGTCCAGTCCCTCCCTTTGGTTACTCAGTGATGACTAGATTTGTTTCTCTTATTTTAACAAGTAGGTAAGGATGGATTTTCTTATCTCCATGCATGCTCCTATGTTTTCTTCTAATCATCAGAGGAGTGTCTCCTTGTCTGTCCTAGCTGTGTGCTGTGCTGGATAGACTGTGTGCTGGATGTGGTGCTTCTTATCTGTCAGTGTCTGGGGCACTCTTTGTTCAAGCCACTTGCCTTTTTAATTGACTGGTGGGAAATACTGCCTTGCTGTAGGGAGTAGTGTGTTAGAAGGGTGAGAGATGAAGGGTAAAAAGCTAATAAAAGGTTTCTAAATGTTGTGAAATTAAATTTTGCATTCTTGCACTTTGTATGCTGCTGCATTGTAAACCAGAGCCCTTACTTCTTTGGCTTGTGTGTTTACATGTTCACTGGTAACATGAATAAATGATAATGGGAATGTGGAGTTTTCCAAAATATACTGGAAACATCTTAGAGGAAAGTATCCTCCTTTTCACACTGCACTATTCCATTTTCAGGTAAATGAAAGGTGTAATTTCACACTTTTTCCTAAACTATATCAAGTTTGGTGGATGGGTCTTTTTGTTTCATTTCTTTGTTTAAGGAGTTTTGTTTGTCTGTTTTTCAAATTTTTCAACCCCTTTTCAACAGGGGACTGCTTATTGTTATTTAGTTATTCTGTTTGCTGGAACAACGTAAGCCAACTTTGTGGTGTGATTTCTAGGTGATCTTGCAATATGAGTAATATTGATAGGTTAAAATGAGGTACTATCATTAATATCCTGGGCTTATTAGGGCTCATTATTAAAGCTTACTTGCAAGGTGGAATTGGTGAAATCACAACATGATTTAAATCACTGTTCTTTTGCTGGTAACTTGATGGCTGCTCCTTGTCCCAGAAATGGTAAGTGGCTGCCACACTGTCAAGGCAAAAAGTGTGAAGGGAATCTTTGACCCGGGGACAGTTTATTTTTCTTTAAGGTGTGGTAGTATAACTGTGGAGTAATGAAACACCCTGGGGACTCAAGCATCCCAATTCTTAATAAGAGCAGGAAGCGATGAATGTGATTATACTCAGGAAAGCTTATTGATGTGTTTGTACAAGGACTCACGACACTCACTGGTGACAAATATTTGCTGTTGAGTTTCAAGGAGTTGATTCATTCATTTTGAACAGCATTGCTAAGTGAATAGGAAATAAAATTAACAACCACATCTTCCTTGATCGATGAAGAGATGACAGTAGTTAAAGGTATTGCATGTTATGTGGTGGTTGTGTCTCGTGGCATTGTCTGCCTCTTGTGTTAAATGATTCTCTTGTATTTTTTTATTTCTCTTCTCTTTATTGATAGCATGTATGAGAAGATCACTGTAATTAATAGGTAATTGGTGTAAGGGACACTCTCCACTAGACGAAGTTGCTCAAAGCCACATCCAAACTGGCCTTGAGCACTGCCAGGGATGGGGCGTCCACAGCTTTTCTGGGCAACCTGTTTCAGTGCCTCAGCACCATCACAGTAAAGGATTTGTTCCTAATATCTAATCTAAACCTATTCTCTTAAAGTTCTTGCAGAAAAATCATGCTGTGAAATGCCAGTGTCCATAAAGGAGGCAGAGGAGTCCTGCAACTTTATTCTAATGAAGGGAGAGAGTCCACTAGGCTGTTCCCTCGTGGGGTCTCTCTTGAGGTTTTGGAAGACGCAGCCTCTTTTATCCTAAACTCCCACCATGTGTTGCCCTCTTCCTTTCCACACTGATGAGGTACTAGGAAGGCACAGCCTTCCCAAGCCACCTACCACATATTCCCCCAAAAACATGCATTGTCATTTTCCCCTAAAGTTGGGAAGGTTAGGATGTCTGGGTTTTTGCCCTTTTCCATCAGAAGTTCAGACCATCTGAGCTCTGCAGTAGATTTGTGTGAATTCATTTCTCCTATTACCCTAAAGTTGATTATCTAGGTTCTGCAACAAACTTGGTGGATGATTAATGATTTTCATAGAGACATTAAGACCCATTTCTCCTAAAGATCACCACAGCCATTCTAGTTGGCTCTTTCAGACCTAGTCATTCCTGAAGACATTAACATCCTATTTCTGCTATCATTAGTGAAGACCCCCATCCACCAAGTGAAGACATTAGCACCCATTTTTTTCTATCAGTTTGAAGCCATTACCCCTTGTTCTACCACTATAGACCCTTGTAAAAAGTTTCCCTCTATCTTTCTTGTAGGCTCCTTTTCACAGTAACAATTTTTTGAAGCACTGGCAATTTGGTGGTGAAATATTTAGGATATAGGATATTAGGCGTTAAGGGTAACAGAACTATTTTTAATGAACCTTCTCAAATAATATGTATGATTGTAGTAATTCAAGAGTATCTATAGTATTTGGCCTTTTGTAGAAATCTGGGTACTTTTTTTTTTTTCTGCTTTAATAACTTAACTGTGCTGAGATTAATAATACCCTTACTGTAGTGTAAAACAAACTGATGGGTGTTCCCAGTTCTTAGTGGATGCTTTTTACAGTGAAAATACTCAGCTTACAAAGTGTGGTTGAAGTTGAGCAGTAATCTGGATGACCAGTCCCATGCTACAACAGGCAGTGTTACTGAAGAAAGAGTGACAACAAAATTATTTTCTGCTACCACAGGCTTGCTTTTTCACAGCAGTTGTTCTGTTCATTAAATAATCAAAGGAAAAGAAGATAGGAAAAGTAAAGTGATCTGTAAGGCTTCTGAAATTATTTGACTGTAATAAGCTAGCCATAAGTCTTCAGGGTGTTTTGTTTCCTATCTGTACATTTTTGAAACATTTTGGAAATAAAAAGGTATTCTTTAGCTATTGGTCCAGTATTTATTCTGCAGTGTCTGTACTCTTATTAATCTAAAACTTTCGGTAAATCCTTCTGTTCTTCTAACCATAGATTAGATAATGTCATAACACTGTATCTTGTAATAACTCCTTTATAACTGTATCTTGTAATAACTCCTTTAAGGGCTCAAGAAAGAAGCAAAATTGAGTGCTTTTCTGAGAACTCAAAAAGGAAGATCCCAAGAATCCTCAGGATAAATGCCAAGAGTGCTATTATTACTTTTTTTTAGATACTGCAGAGTAATCTCTCCGATATGCAAGAAATTCAACAGGGAACATATTATAAGGCCAAAACAGACCAAGTAATACTTTGACACAATCTAGAGACTCTTAACAAGGACACGTATTTGGTCAAATTCTTTTCTTTTTGGAGTAAATTCAGCATCTTATATTTACCTGAAGTAAGTGTTTTCCTTCACTTTTTTTTTCCTTCAGTCTACAGGTGGGCAGGACACACCACCAGCTTGTGAAGCTCCAGTACCTCAAACAAAAAACTTTGTCTGGATGAAAGTTGAAGTCATTAATGGCATGGTGCAACTCAAGATTTATTACTGAGGTTGCATAGATGATCCATGTAATTACATATGGCGCAGGGCTAGTCATCATCTCATGGAATGTATGTGAATTTGAAAACCATTTCTTTTCCGTTGCATTTCCATTATCTCAATTTTCCCTTTCTGTAATCTCACTTCATTTATTTTCTCCTACCATGTATAGTCATGGATACCTTTTTGTATATAAATTGTTTTCCATTGTATTCCTTATGGCTTGTTAGACAGGTCATGCCTTTCTCAATCTTGCTGATGATGTGTGTGCATTAGTGGCATTTTTCAGCTCTCGGCTGCTTTCACAGGGACTTTTTGCCACATCACCTCTTCCAATGGTTGGTCTCCTGCCTTTGGTTCCAGACATGAGAATTGCTTGCTAAGGAGATAATCTTCCTTCCCCTAAAACTCCATGTCAAGAAAACTAAGGGCTTATTCACATCAGTATTGACAGATTCAGCTTCCTTTTCTTGCCCTGCTATGTTTTCTGAATTCTGGGGTGATACAGTACTTTTATTAGTATTTATTTTGCTTTTTGGTTGGCTTTTGTTTGGTGGGTTAGTTTAGTTTTTTGGTTTTGTTTTAATCACGAAGGATGCATCTGGCCCTTAAAATGAATGTTCTGTTTTTGAAACTGTATATTCCAACGATGTCCTGAGCCCTGAAGGCTCTTTTCCATCCTGTTCTGCCCTTCCTTCCACTATGAATACCAGTATACCAATTTTTTGCTGCCATCTTAGGAATCTTTCTTCTTGTGACCCATTCTGCTGTCCATAGAGGGGAAGCAGAGCCATGCTGAGTTGGCAGCATCTTCCCATTTCCCAAGCTTTGCACAGGCTTGGGTGTAAGAGCCTAAGTGAGAGATGCAGGACTCTGGGCGGCTCTTCCAAATGCAGTTTATTACATCCAAGCAGTCCAGGGTCATGGGTGACAGAGCCTGCTCCTAAGCTGTCAGCTGCAGCTGCAGGCACGCCTGGAGACCCTTAGTTTAGGTTACAAATGCATTATATACTTTTCTTTGCTGAGCATCTTAATACAGTAGAACCAATCTATACCTTAACTTTTATCTATAGCCTATTATAACTACTGTAATTACCATATTCATGTTACTATTCTCCAGTGACTAAAAGTTAGTACATTACAGTTTAAGCTAGAAATTGTTTTTCAGTTTTCTTGCAGTGGAAAATTCTGAGACTTTTTCTACTTGCAACATCTGCTGATTTGTTTGCCTATGCTATCTTTCTGCTTGGTAAAAGCATCCTCTTGAGGTGGGTTTATCCTTTGCTCTAAGTAATTAAAACCTCTTCTAACTAATATACCCTTTGTTTCCTTGGTTATCCAGTAAGACTGGCTCGGCAATTCTTTTCTTCTATATCAAAATGTGCTTTCATTTCTATTCCTTCTTCAGATTCTACATTCAAAAATGTTTCTACCAGGCATCCATATCTATGAGACTTTCTTGTCAAACATTCATCCTTCCCAACACTTGGGGAATGCACAAAGCCTAAGGGCAGCAGGAAGCAGTGTGATGGTTGTAGAGATATAACAGTAGTGATGTAGCATGACTGAAGAAATCAGGAAGTGCCATTGATTATTTGTGATCACTTTTCGCTTACTGAATTAGACTAGGAACAAGAACTGATCATAAGAAACATCTCAATGAGAGACTGTCCTAAAGTAATACCATGTGGCAATAGGATGCAGCAGTATTGTCTCCTGTTCTACTAAGGGAGCAGGAAGCAAGGATAAAACCCTTATTTGGGGTCTAACAAGAGAAAATAAGAGCAGCCTCTGTTTTATACGTGTTTGGGGAGCTCGTAGAAATATTCTAGTTATGTTTTATAGCACTGTGCATGTTGTTTTGCAGCCCTTAGAGATATGAATGGGTGGTGTGCTGTGGGGTTTGCTCTGCATTTAGAGGCTTTCCCTCCAGATGTCTGTAAATTTTGTTGACTGACAGTTTGTTAATTTTTACTTTGCTTCCTATGTTCCCTTCAGACCAACATGCCAGGCTGAATTCTGCAGTGCAGCCTTTCTGCTCACTTTTGGGCAAAGCCTAGCTGCCAAAAAGAGACTTAGAAGTCATTAGAAAAAATGCAGCCTATGTTTCAGGAAATTGTTGTATTATGCAGTGGGTTCTTGCTATTTTCACAGCAATTAGGAATCAAATTTCAGGTAACTTCATAAATAGTGAGAAATCTGTAGATGTTTCTTCTGTCCCAATCTCTCTTTGGCTTTTACCAAACTTTTTTCCGCTTTTTTGCTTTGAACTGCATAACTGGGTTTTGGTTGTTTTTTTGTTTCCAGTAGATGGGGCCTGATATGACATCTGCAATCTCTGTGTAATTTCATACGCCTGACATATTTGTTTTCTTACAAAGTCACTAAAATGGTGATGAGAGTAACAAGAGCTTTCTCTGCCTCCTCCAAATTTTGACTCCTCCTGTTCAGGAATTGTGAAGAATTTAATCCATTTACAAGCAGTATCCTGTAACTTGGTAGAGGTAAGGGCTAGTAAGTTTTTTTTTAGGTAGACTCTGTTCTCTAGAAAGATGCTCTGAGGATAACAGCTCTATTGAAATCCTGGCTGCCTCACCAATAACTTCCCAAGGCAAACCTTTAGCAATGTAGTATTAAATTTTTTTTTCCTTATCTTCTGGACTTTCCTAGCATTCCTGAGTAATACATTAAGTTGGGGGCTGCATGGCCACCCATATCACAGTTAACTCTGACTTGGAGTACCATGAGCACCCACTGATTAGGTTTGGCAGTATTCTGAAGTAATTAAGTTTTATTCCACCTTTGCATTACTGGTTCATGTATATAAAGATCTTCAGTGTATAAAACTTCCAAGTTTTTCCTTTCATGTACTGGGCTGTAAGGAGTTACAGCTGTGCTTGTTTTGGGTTGAGCACCAGGAACTTCGGCAATTTCCCATGATTTCCTGTTTCTCCCTAATCAGCTCCATCTTTCTTCAGTGTTGCCAACCTCTTCTGAGTCTGTATGGGTTGCGGTGCCTATGAAAACCTGTTAGTCAGTTCAGAACCCTCTGACATGATTATAATGTCTTGACCTATCAACTTCAGGTTTGTTTTAAAGTCCTCACAATATCTGGTTTTCTCGATTACACCAGCAAGCATCTCACTAGTCTGTGGTCACCTTATTTGTGGAGGACTGAAGGAAAACCTGACAATACAAGGGCAGAGACTACAGAGAGGTATCCAGCTAATACAGTGCCAGTGAATGTGTTTCTCAATCTGTGTATTTATTTTCAGTTGCTGATAAGATCTGAGGAGTATGTGGACTGTTATTTTGTTTCCCTGTAATTCTCTCTGTTCCTAAAGTGGAAGTGCAGTAACTGAGGTCTTTATCTGGAGTGTTCATATCCAGAGCACATGAGCATTTGGCCCTGGACAACTGGGAAAGTCCCAGAATGTTTGTGCCAGAATGCTACAGAATTTGGGTGTTTGCAGTGTCCTAGCCTAAGATTTATTTTTTTTTCATTAAAAAAAAGGGGGGGAGAAAAAGAGTAAAGCCTCTGTTTCTTTATGTATTCTAGGATTACTTCCAAGGTACACAGCACCTCACTTTTTAAATTTTAGTCCAGACAACTCTGAAATAGCTTGTACAGTGATCTATTATATAGATTCACCTGCCTATCCAATTCTGTTTTTTCATGTCTTTTTCCATAATTTTTGTGGTTTTATAGTTTCTATTTCCCACTGAGTATTGTTTCTACTTCCTGTATTACTCAAGATACTTCATCTGAATCTGTTTGGCATTATTCTTAATGATATTACTAAAATGTACCTACATATTGCAAAACCATTTCAGCTTATATATACTGAAGTTCTATTTAGGAAACATGTTGAATCTGCTCTAAAGCTCCTGAAGTACTCTACTACTCTTTTTAAGGTTTACTGCTGATTTCCAAAAGTGAGCATAGGTTTTTGCAGGGACTTGGCTGCATTTATATGCCTGTATACAACATAAAATTTTCATATATAGCTTCTTATTTATGTAAAACAAACAAGCAACTAAATATGGGTGCCAATTTTAAAATATATTTGATTGCTAGTCAACTGGTAACACAGTTAATCTCTCTGGTCAACACCCCAGGCATGCAGAGGATTTGGAAATGCTAATTCCTCATTTTGTTTTTTTGCCTTGTTTGCTTAAACATGTGATCAAATGTATATGGTTTATTCCAACATATTATGATTTCTCTTTACAGGAATGCTTGCACTGTTTTTCAGAGGGCAGGTGGCCTCTTTTTTCTGCTGTTTCTTCCACTTCCCACAGTCTTACTTATGGCTTGTCCATATGGTAGGGTATTTCTATGTTATTTCATTAGATGCCATCTTCTTATAGCATGGCCTCACCCTGCTGTTATCTTTACTACAGTGTATGTCAGACATTTAAGTATGATTAGCTAGACCTATTTGTATGATGAAACCCCTTGAAACAAATTTTGACTTGTGTTTTTAGGAGGTCAGAGCCAATTGTTCCACAGATGTTGTTTAGAATTGTTCCCTAGATGTAGGCTGGTGTTGATGGCCAACAGTAATAGTGGGTTCTTCCCTGTAGAAGCAATGTCTTGTGCCTCAGAAATGTAACCATTTCAATTACTTTAATGCTTTTCTCCAGATTTGTTTTCCCCTTCAAATCCAATCAGTCACCTGCATTTCTCTTATTGTGTCCATCTTGTTGCATCAAATGCTAATGCTTTTGTATTGCCTCCAGGGTACAGCTAAATGGTGAAAATCCTTCTCCATCTGGTTTATTAAATGAGAGGTGCCAGCTCCTGTCTCTGCTGTGCCAGTGATGCCAGCTTTGATTACTTGCCTGTTGTCCACTCCTTCAGGCATCTTATACTTTCTCTCTTTTTGTTTCTATATTTAGGATGATGGTACAAACTTAAAGCTCTAACTTTGTTCTCTTCCAACTTTGCTTTTTAAATCTGACTTTTGTTTGGTATCTATAGATTGTTTTCTTTAGCTGGTTAGGTGAGTAGCCTGTGACTGCTGCTAAACTGTTTTCACCTTGTCTTTATTTCCTGGTCACTATCCACAGTACTTCTGCCTTGGCTGTCTAATGTGACTACTGCAAATACCCTGTGAAACAGAGAGGGGTTGTCTTTTATCTGCTTCTGTTCATTGTTATTATTATTAAGCAGGATTAAGCTTTTACTGCACTTCATGGCTTTTTAATCCATTGTGAATATAAAAGAAGAACTTTTCTTCTAAGAATAAAGAACAGAAAGGAACCACATCATTTATGACATATTTTTCTTTGGATTTCTTCACATTAATTTGCTTGTGACTGTGAAGCACACAAAAACACCTCAACAAGAAATATTGAAACTACGTACTGTTTAGCTTTGAAAAATCCAGATTGATTCTAGACATTTGTGCACTGAAGAACAAAAGGATACTTTTGTCAGATGAAGGAGAGTAATCAAGTGAATCAATTAAGCCCAGGGGTTCTGAAGTTCCATTCATCACTCTGCCTTGTGCCCCTGTGGTATCTTGAGCAGGTCACAGTATTCTCTCTTTCCCTGTTTATAAGCAATATTAATATTTCTTGAATGTTAATTTAGGATAGCATTTGTACATTGTTTACTGTGAAGAGGAGAACAATAAAAGTCAACTCTTCTAAACTGTGTTTAAGTAGTCATTAGTAGATTCTGCAACAATTTGCACATGTCAAAACCAAGTAACTGTTGTATTACCACATAACAGTGGGTGACTACTGCTGATAAATAATCCATTATATAACCATGGGGGTTTTTATTACGTTGATTGTTGAATTCTGCTAGATTGAGATTCAGATCTGTGGGAAGGCTCTGGCAGGAGGTGAATGACAGAGAATACAGTTCTTTATGTAGAAATATTGTATTTTCAAATGTAAACATTTAAATAATTTGACTGTAATTCAAAGGATTTGAGTTCAATTCAGTATTAACTCACCAGGAGAGAGTTAAATCCTCTGAAAAAAGCATGAAGGAGCTGGAATTTCAAAAAAAGTAAAAGGCTTTCTCTTAGTAAAAGTTTCATATCCTCAAGGAAAACATGAACTTTAGAAATCAGGTTCTGGGATTCAAATGTGATTTTTGCCAAAAATCTGAGTTTTGGAAAGAGTGAATTCCCAGGAGAGATGTAAGGAGGTTTTAGTTGTTCTTCTGTAATCTGTGTGTTGCATGCAGCTCTTCAGGAAGCAGTTTGTGATCTGTCTTTGAGGACAGTTTTTGTCTCCTGCTGAGTATCTCTATCTGCAGTCTCTATAGAAGGAAAGAAAAATTTTCAGGGCTCCCAGTCTGGGGTTTTGAGAAGGTTGCAGTTGCTGTGAAGGGACCGGGCAATTTGAGTACCTGCTCTGTATCTCCATAAGGGACATTAAGAGCCGTGTACATTTGTGCTCAAACTTGAAGACCTTGAGACGGGACCCAGCACTGTCCACATGCAGCCAGAATCCATCTGAAAGACCATCCAAGGCAGTTACTCCACAAAACGATGGGAATTTTTTACCCCCTCTTCTTTTACTTAGTCTATAATGCTGACACTCTAGGAAAACAGAAATGGTGTGCTGCAGTGTCTGAGAGAATGCTACCACTTCAGTCTTGCCAGAAATGCAACGTGAATAGACAGACCCATGAGAAAACTTTAGCAGAGCTACTTGGAATAACAAGTGCAGCTGCAGCTTATGTTTTTAGAAGTGTAACTGTTTTTCAGTGTCTAAAATTAGGTTTCAGTCATGCAAATCTTTGTACTTCTGAGTGACAATCAGTGATGGATTCCTTTACCCCTTCCCATATAGAGTGGTATTTTTTATTCCTTCACTATTTTGATTTTACTTAATGGGCTGGCTTAACAGTTAGTGAAAGGATACCAGAATCCAGGCAATTGCAATAAGATGACAAGGAATTGGAAAATACCATTGGAAAGCATTGGACTTGTAGGTGATGTTTGTCCATGGAAGTTTCCTGAGAAAGGAAAAGATAATTCCATTTAGTCCTCTAGGATCTCCCACATAAGGTATCTGAAGCTGTAGTTTTGTTTAGTTTTAGTCCAAATATGTTTGGGGCAGAAATTTTAGCCACAAATTCACTATTAGTTCTACCTCCACCTGAGTTTTTCAGGCCATTACAAAAGTTAACAGGGTGCAGAGCGTGTGAGCTGGACAGTCTGTCATGGTTTCATAAGGATGGTCCTAGACACGTCTGTTTCCACCAAATGTTTCACAAGTCATGAACTTCCAAGGAGTTGTTTTAGCACCATTTTTGCTGCAAAGCTGCTAAACAGTTTCATAGTTCTGGCAGCAAGAAGTGCTACCCTGTGATTTGCAGTGTGTCCTTGGTCACATCAACCATCAGCTGTTCATTGCAGGTGAAGAGTTCTGTGGTTAGATCAGCAATCAAGCACTGTCCTTAAAACTCCTTAAAACAGGAGTTTTGTTAATAGTGGTATTAATCAATATATGGGCTACATCACAAGATTCACCTGCAGGCCAGTGAAACTTTAGCTTCACATGAATGAAATTATTAAAAGCCCACTGAGAGCTGGGTGTCCAAGGCTTTGCAAACTGCAGGTGATCTTTGGGCTGCACTTACAGAACAATTGCTTTAAACCATTTCATAAATAGTTATGAATTGCACACATTTGGATTTGTTCTGTAGAACTTGGTATCTGTTTTTAGACAAGTTAGATTTGAAACAAGTACAATTTCCAGTGAATAGTTTAAGTAACTCCACTACACAGAAGTGTAGTATAGAGTATTTTAGAGGAAGAAATTTTAGCTTGACTGGTAGCTGCAAGGTAATTCAGCCTGCATATATTACCTTGTAAAACACAGTTCTGCTTCTAAAAATTATATTATGCTCTTCTTTCAAAGTAGGTAGATTTTTTTCAAGATTTTCTATTTTTATTATTCATAAAGTTATATACATGGTCTCAGTGATAACAATCATTCACAATCGGGAAGATAATTTTCTTGCACAGTGTACTTTGTGGGGTGGGGGAATAATAACTACTTAGTACCTGAACATTGGGAAGAAAATTCCCACTTTTTATTCCGTTACTGTCTTGCAGTGTTGCACTGTGATCTTCAGTGTTTTCCTCTATTGAGCCCTAAGGCTGTGGGCTGTACACAGGGCTGAGTGCAGGTGCCTTGCTGCATGCCTCTCCTCAGGGAGGCTCCCTGAACACCAGGGAGACCCTGGACACATGGGTGAGGAGGAAGTGGGGAAGCCTCTTCTCCTGGAAGTGGCAATCCTCTTCTCCAGGGGTGGACTTGGAGAGCTCTGGCCTTCTCACAGTTGTCACTTTTCAGGTAGTCTGGAATCTCATCATGTCCCTAAACCCGTGTGACCTTAACGATTCATCTGATCTGACTGGCTGTGTGCCTGTATCTCTTGGTTCCAGTCCAAAATCATTTGCAAGTTTTAATTTATGTACAGGCTGTAAAAGTGATGATCGTTATTGTACCAGCCTCCAGCCTGCTACCTTTTTTACAATAACATTTTCCTGAGCGATGTGGATCAACTAATGAAAATGAGAGAAAATTATATTGTTCCAGATAGTCTCTCTTCCAGCACAGACTCTCATAGGCACACTTTATTAGATATTAAAGAAGCCCATAAATTGCAGGAATGGAATTCTCTCCCATTCAGAAGATGATGAAGCAATTGCTGTATCTCTAGGATTAAATGGGGAGAGAAAAAACCACCAAACATTACACAAAACAGTATGACTATATGGTGTATGCTGCAGAGCACAACAAACTTGATAGCAAAAGAAACTAGTGAGAAAATGTTGCATTTTGTCAGCAATTTCTCTTTTCCTTTTGAGGAAGGAAACTGACTTCAATTCTCAATACTGAAATACTTTCTCAGAAAACCCCTACTTTAATCTCCTTGTGAAAACTGCTGTGTGCCAGGTGTTCTTCCTGCATGCTCCCAAAGAAACCTGTAGTATGGCAAGATCCGCAAAACTTATTCATTCTCTCAGCCATGGTTTGTACTGGATTTTGTTGGGTTTTTTTTTAAGCCTGACACTCTTTTTTTTTTTTTTTCCCCAAACACAACTAATTGCCAGGAAAGGAGCTGTTAAGAGGAAATGTTCCTACTGGGACAATTTTTGTATCATCTGACATAGATTATGAAGCTTATAGAAGAATCTTCCACTGTCAAAAAATACAGCTAGGGAAAAAACACTCATGCACGGCAGGACATTTTGTGGGGCTGCTCAATATTTAGTTGCAGTTCACTGGAGTTAAAATACTATAGTGAACTTTAAAAATGCATTCTATTCCTGAAAAGAACTTTTCTGCTTTCAGTGTTCAGGTTCAAAGATGAAAAATTCAGGGTGTCTGTAAGTTTGAAGTGACAGGCAAGACTTTCCTAAATTTTGGAAATAAAAATATAGCATTTATTGGAGAACCAGTTTATCAAATAAGTATAATACACTATTAGATAACATTTTATCACTTAGGCATTTATAGTGCATTTTACATTGCATAAGTGGAACTGTGTAATGTGTGAACTAGATAACAGGCAAATGTAATGATAAGGTGTAGTTAAAGCAGTCCCTTTCAAGTGACACTACTAAAATTTCTCAGCTGAGAGACAAAAAAAGCGGTACAACCTCTGTGTTATTTTTACTAACATATTTTTTATTCTCTTTTTTTATTTGAATGGTAAAAGTATTGGATTATTTAACAGACCATCAAAACGGTTTTTAGTATTCTATAGTAATTAGAAGTGTGGGAGTGAAAGAAACGTTTATGTAGTGAAGATTTTTCAGAGTTTCAGTTTTCTTCAGAAGATATTGTGGCTCACCTGGACAAGTGTCTTGCAGTGGCTTTTTTTTGTGCATTCCCTGAAATTGAATCCAGCCTGTCCCTTCACTTTCTTTTCATATCCAGTTAGGTTTTAAAGTCATCTCCCCTGTTGTCCCACCCCCTCCTTTTGTGGTTAATGGAAGTGTTTCAGTGGAAAAACTTGTACTCACAAACAGAAGAAAAGATAACTATTTTCTTCTTTTTTACTTTTGGGATTTAATTTCATGCTATCTGAGATGATAATAACTATGTTATTCTACTGTGAGTTTTTTAAAGTCCTCCTCTTTAGTCCATCCACATAGTTGCCTTTGGTACTAAGATGCTTTGTCTCCTGCTGACTTGAGAAACATGTTTACTCTGTCACTGCCTTATGGTTTTTTCCTTGACTACCTTTATCCTGTTGATACTCATCTTATTTTTCACACTTTAAAAGTGTATCTCTATGAGCCTTTGTTTGCATTTCCACAGCTTGTTGAAGGGAGACGTTCCTAAATGCGTATGAGTTTAAGATTGGTTTTTATGGAGGACAGTGTCCAAAGAACGCTCTGAATGGTGGGTTGCTGAGAGAAGGAAGGAAAGAAGAAAAGCACCATCTCTATACTGTTCTGTGAATCTGAGACTTTCTTCTGCCTCCTTTCAGACCTTGCTCCTCTCTGTTTACCTCAGGGGTCAGCTCAATAAAAGGGAGAAGTTTTATGGTGGTAAGACAAATATCCTCTATCCCTACCCTTTTCCTTCAGCTGAGTGTTGGCTGCGTGTTACCCTTTACCATGACCACCCTTTGAAGGGAGGCGGGAGCTCCCTGTGCTGCCCCGTGATGTATTCATTAAGTGCCAGGGCTGACTCGTGTTTCTGGTGTGTATGTGCCTGTGTGTGGGAGAGCTTGACCCTCTCTGCTACTCCCTATCTCTAATCAATCAGAGACTTGGAAGGACTGATACAGTACCCTGAAAGCTGTAATGTCTCTTCACACCTATTTGTGCTTGATAATTTTGATATAAAAGGTAATTATAACAATGAAAAACATCATTAAACAGAGATGGTATGGAGAACAGGCCAGTATTCTAGTTCTTACATTGCTTTTGTAGTGCTAGGCTTGTGATGCTTCTTTGCCTGATTTGCTGCTTTCCAAATAAAGAAAATGAGGGGGGGTTGTTGTTTTGAGTTTTGATTTCTTTTTTGTTTGTTTGTTTGGATTTATTTATATCCTTCTTGTAGGTGTAAAATATAACATCTGTTCTCAGTGAGGTTTTTTTTAATTTGTTCTCTGTGCACATTGGTCCCTGGTGATTGAGGGGGTCATTGAAGATATAAATAAGACTTGTGCTCAAGGCTGAGAAGCTAGGAATTAAAAAAGAAAAAAAGTACAAACAAAGCCTTTGGAGGCAGAATCCTTTCAGCTGCTGGCAATTCTGGTTGCCAGTGGTGTTCACTCCAGGAGCCTGCTCCTAATGTACCTAGTGTAGCACGCAGCAGGCAGCTGCATTCTCACAAGGCAGGGATGTAAACACAGAAGGACAGAGCTTGGTGATCTGTACTGAGCAGAAGGAGGCCAAACAGGTGTATGACTTAAATAGTTCCCTCAAGATGTCAGCTGCTGGAGAGTCATCCTCCTGTCTGTAAGACCCAACAAGTTTCTTTTTCAGTTGAAGAGCAGCTGATGCAAACTTTCATTTTCTACAGATTCTTGGAAAGCTGTTCTACTTTCCCAGCAGTTGGATAGTCCCAGGGTAGAACGCATCGAACTTCATTTGATCATTTTACTATTCATGGTTGTTTTCTGCTTTTTGTTTGGCAAACCATATCTAATCCATGTTATTTTTAAAAGATTCTGTACTTACTGGGAAATTCTCTTTGTGCTTGTTACTTGTTACTATTGTTACTGAATATTGTAGTGAAATACAAACATGTATGTGTAAGTTACATTCTGTAACCTAGGACATATGTAATTATGGTAAAGCTACTATGCTTGTTTGGTAAAGGCTAATTTTATTGAGTGCCCAGTAGTCACTAAATGCAGTTTTCTAAATGTCAATTTAATTGGAGTCAATGTGGTAACAGAATAATGCTGTGTTCTTCAAAGGGAACTTTCCTTGGTAAGGCTGGTAGCTTCTGGAGCCTTTCTTACACTCCATTACACTCCGTTACACTCTGTTATTTATTTATGCTATTTAATTCCATATTTGCATAGTATTTTTACTCTGCAGTTTCTTAAAATTTTCTGTGCATATTTCTGTTTGGTTTTGAATTTGACAGTCTTGATATCTTTTCAACTTACTGTGAACCAACAAATCAAATCCCACCAAGACCCACCAATATAAGAAGCAAACAAAGCAAGTGAGTCTTGGGACAAATGATGACAGAAACACAAAATTAGGCCGAATTTATTTCTTTTATGTTTTGCCAAGTGGTTGTAAATGGGGAATAGTCTTGATTTTATTTTTATAGGCCTAATTCTTCTGAAAAGATTAACAATACTTTCGACGTTTTGACTATTTGCAATTACTGTTGGCCTCTCTATTCAGATATTGGTGAGAATCTTGGAAGAACATGCACAGTTGGAGGGCACACAAGGGCAACTTTTGTTTTGTAAGGAGTTTGTGGTGCTGGAAAAGGGGATTTACTTGTGTGGAGTACAGGCTGTGCCATGCTGCTCATGATGCAGAGGAAGTTACAGGAGTGAGGCACTCATGAATAGCTACTCTCTGTAGATAAGTGTGAGAGCAAGATGTGTCATTTTCCTCCTGTTTTGCTGCAGTATGTTCCATCACCCCCTTTAAAGTGAAAAGCTTTGTATGTGATGAGGGGATTTTCTGTGCTATGTAGAATAGAAAAGTGAAAAAACAAAAGCTAAGTGTGTGGAAAATGTGAGCCTCTTAAAAGTTAAGGCTGTGATCTTGCTGTGGATATAGCTAGTGATTAATGTAGTCATGGCTCTACTCAGGAATGTATTTTATGATTTAAGTCAATATTAACTAGCTGATCTGATATGAATTTTTAGTTTACATTTGGATCATACAGTGAATTTTACATGGGTCCTGTAGAAAATAGGTGGTCACATATGTAATTAGTCTTGCAATGTGTTTGTCTGAAAGAGCAAACTTGGACAACACTGGCAATACTTAGACAACATTTTTTTTGTATTTCCCAACTCTAGATTGCTCTTCTAAGTTAATGTGAAGAATGGTGCACTGAGGGTATGTGCATACACATTATGGTTGAAATAAATCTTTCTAAGCTTTTGTATAATCAAGTTTTGATTGGTTGGGGTTTTTTTTCCTTTTAGCCATGTTAGAGTTCTTATAATGTGATGCTTACTTCTCCCCTTAGGAGATTGCTATCATTTTCCAAGGCTTCAACTTGAGATCTGTTTTCTATCAGAGCATCCAGTTTAGCTTGAAGCACTGGTTCTTACACAGTTTACTTTTCCTTGGGCATTTTAGCTTGTCTTAGAGATAAGGGTTGGAAGTGCAGGGACAAAGTAATGGAGCATGCGATGTCGGCTACCGCAGTAAGAAGAGTTAAAACTGACCTGACACCAGCAGCACATCTTTTCAGCCACATTTTTTAGTTTCTCCACATTTGATTATTTTACTCAGAAGAGAAGCTAACTAGCTGCTTTTTGAATTTTTTATTCTTCCTTTACAGTTTTGTGTAAGGTACCAGCTACATCTGTTTCTTACTAGCCATTTGACATGTACTTTTAACAGAGAAAATGTGGGGGTTTTTTTGAGCCTTTTTCTCTGCTTTTATTCATACCATGACTCTTCTCTTGAATACTTTCCAAGATGTGAAATCTAGGGGTTTATCAAAAGCAAAACTCAACCACTTTATTTATCTGAATTCTGTCAGCTGTTGAACAAGAATGTCAGGAACAAATGACTGTGAATTTGTAGTAACATTAATATGCTTTCAATTAATAGTTCAAATATGGATGTGAGGTGATTCAGTAGATCTAAAATCAAAACAGATATTTGTGTTAAGTAAATAAAAATAATGGGAGAACTGCTTACCATCTCCTCTGAACACCAAATTATGGTATTGAACTGGGATATCATATATTAAATAGCCTAACTACCCTTGAAGTTTTGCAGAATTAGTTTAGGGTTAGAATTAATTTAGGTTTTTCAGAGAGTGTGTGTTTGAAGCAGATGTTAATGTCGCTCCCAGGTGTTATTGGGAAATGCCAGAGG
This sequence comes from Passer montanus, assembly GCF_014805655.1. Taxonomy (NCBI): domain Eukaryota; kingdom Metazoa; phylum Chordata; class Aves; order Passeriformes; family Passeridae; genus Passer; species Passer montanus. Next base: position 2,617,324 of record NW_024366480.1, read on the forward strand.
TGCACCTTGCTTTTCTGTAGGTACCAATGTTTTTAAGTTGAATGCTGATTCTGAGTCAGGGTTATTTGTGATCTCTGTAGCTGGTGTTATGTGATGCTTTCCTTTCATTTCCTTTTCAAGGTGCAAGGAATGTAAATGCAAGAGAGTTTAATTTTTTTTTTTAATAAGATCCTTCTTTTTTTGAAATAATAGTCCCAAAATAATGTTTGTTTGGACTCAATGAAAAAAAAAACCTTTATGTCATCCCCCCTGCTTCCCCTCCCCCCCCCAAAAAAAAATTTCTCCTGATTTTCCCAAACTACATCCTGTTTGCCCTGTTTTGAGCCAAACTCAAGAATGTTTCTCTCCATCTGTTACACAGAGTCAGCTAGTAATTTCTATTTTGTTAGTTCTTGCTCAGGTCTTGCCATATGGTCAGTAGCCTTTCCAGTTGGTTATCTCTACATAAAAGGCACTTAATTTGCTTTGCTTAGATTTTTTTTTAATGTATTCTTTGGCACTTTATTAAGCAATTTATTATGTAGATGATATACTTAAAACATGGCATGTTTTGCATGCATGTAGACTTTAATCAGGTGCATCCCAGGATGCTTAGTGTCTGCCACAAATGTTTTCTATGTGGGTTCATCTTGCAGCATTAGGAATCTACAGTACTGTGGTATTGCTTTGTGTCTTTGTACCGGTCATGCTTAGGCTCCATTTCCCTTTTTGTAGAAATAATTTGGGCACTCATCCATTCCTGTCAGATCCTGGTATCATCTGAGCTGTTGCTGGATCTGCCTGCCTGTACCAATATGGCTTAATTTGGGTAATAGGGTTTACCTTTGTAATCTTGGCAGAGTGGTAGTTTGAGCATACAAATGACACTTCTGGGTAACTTCAAGGTTTATTTTTTGGGCTAGCTGGGTAAATTTTGTACCTGCAAATGTTCTTTGACTTGAGGTGTGTAAGCATGTATGGATCACAGTGAATTCTCAGCAGCCTTATCTGCAATTGTGATGGAACATCAGGATGGAGCATATGCAATAAATGTGCTTGCTGCTTAAACTGGAGAAACATACAGTTTTGGGGATTTCTTTTGTTGAGCATCTGAGAAATAACAAGGACCTTGAAATCTGTGATAAAACTTGAATTACTGCAATATTCAGCATATACACCATGTTAGTACTAAGATATAAACTTGCCAGTAGACACAGGCAAGAACATTCACTTAAAATTACCAGAAACAAACAGCTTCTGCTCAGTTGTTGAGTGTAGGGTTTGGGGATTTTAAACGTTAGTACATGAAACTGTCATCTCTCTTTTTCTTTTTTTTTTTTTTAGTCTGTTTATTTTATATTGTTTGGAAAGTCTTTTGGTTAACATTCTGGATTTATCCCCAAACACTCAAAGAAATATTAAACATATGCAGCAAGTTATCGCAGTTTAAAAGTGGGGATGAGGGGTGCCTTTTTTTTCCTGACAAAGAGAAAGAAGAAAGAAAAAAAAGGGTCTGAAGTTATAAGTCTACATGGTTTTATCCCACTCAGGGATATTACATGGCACAGGAAATGCCGAGTTTCAGGTTAAATGTTATTTCAAAGGTGAGCCATGGGTCACCTGATCTGCAAAGCTGATGGGAAGAGACACTGGCCTTTGATTGAGGTTCAGCTGTAAACAACCGGGAGCAATAATTTCCTGAACTGTTGTCACTTAATAGACAGAACTCTGAAGAAGCTCCTGTAAGACCTTTGTAACTAGTTTTTAGTATTTCCATGTGAAATAAATATTTATGCATATCTACTCTGCAGGTTATGTTATTGATTACAATATGACTTGTTATTGTTGAGAAGGGATTATTCTTCTCAATAAATAGAACTGAATAATCTCTCCCATTTTACTTAATCAATAATCTTACAAAGTACATTTCTCCTTTCCTACTTAACATACCTCCTCCAGAAACTGAATAGGGTTTTTTTTCCATTTTAGATGACTTAAATTGCAAAAATAATGCAATTTAATTTTTTTATTGTTTGTTTAAATGTATAAAAAAGTGTGTCTGCTGCTCTGAGAAGGCTCACAGGTGAAGATTTTCATGCATTGTGCATGGTTCTGGGCAACTGGTTTTGGGTGGCCCCCTCAAGCAGGGAGGTTGGTCCAGATGATCTCCAGAGGTTCCTGCCAACCTCATCTGTTCTGCAAATATGTTATTTGGAAAATAGCATTAAAATTTAATAGTGAATTTTAATTTCATTACTTGCTACAGGAAAAAAAATGCCGTTATGGTAACCTGTTCATTTAGACTTTTCATTGCTTTTCTTTCTGGTAAAGCAGTGAATGGAGTGTGGTATCAAAGCATGGCAATGACCTAAATAGAGCTGACAATGAATAGAATTCTATACACATTAAATAGTAACAGTCAGATATTCTGATTAGTGTAAAAATGCTTGATGTATTTTGTCAAAAAGTTTATTAAAAATTGTAGCTATGTCCCTTTTGAGAGTATGGCAGGGATGGTCATGATGGTCATTCTTTTTAATAATTCTGCAGTAATGCTAAAAAAATTACAGAGCAAAGTTGTTAACACTGTGTTTTGTTGGGTTTTTTTAACAGTCCACATACTGGGGAGCAGAGTTACCAGCCTGGTGTACCCCAAATTCCCACTGCCTGCATCACTGTGGAAGATGCTGAAATGATGTCACGAATGTCTCTCCGCGGCACTAAGATTGTTGTGCACCTGAGGATGGGAGCTAAGACTTATCCAGACTCTCTGTCCTTCAACACTGTGGCAGAGATAGTTGGAAGCAAGTACCCAGAGCAGGTGGGTGAAAATATACAAAAAATGCCTCATTTTTTCTTTAACAATATGGAAGAAACAATCAAAAAAACAAACTGGCCCTTTTGAAGAAATCCCTAAAACAAGTATCTTTTATTCACACTTTTCTATATTTTTCATTCATGAATATATTCATGCTTTTCTATATTTTAGACATCTTAGCTTTTTAGTCTTTTCCAGGTAACAGGTTTCATAGCTATGTTTAGCAGGTATGTGTGGTTGGAATAAATTGTCTGCACCACAAATTCTATTTCAATATTACGTAATTCTACATTGTTGACTTCCATTTGTAAGACTTTTTCTTGCTTTCTCTTTTCTTTCAACCTCTTAGCTAAATATCATACAAATCAAACTCTTGCTGCTGAAGGACTTGTGCCTGGTATAAGGCCTTCTGTGTCAGCTTAAAACATGGAATTACTTTTCTGGCAGTATGTTTTATTGTGGACATGTTGATGATACCTCAGTTACAGCAGCACTAGAAATTGCTGCTAGAGTACCTACTGAGCCACAATGCTTTTTTAAACACTGTACTTTTATGGCTTCAATGGGCAAGAAGAATGACTATCTCTGACCTTTAAACCAGGCAAGCGATTTTAACTGTTTAAGAGATCTTATCTTTTCTGAGATGACAGTTCAGTAGCTCTGGCTTGTGGTGTTAGAGATCCTCAATGTTAGCATGAGTGTCCAGTTTCAGCAGCTTGATTACTGGGCAGGGAAAGAGTAACTACCCTGATGGTTGATTGGTTTACATAAGATCACCTGTGTGTCTAGTTTCATGAAACATATATTTACCAATTTAAGTGTTCCAACTTTCTAATTAGGGTGCATTTAATTTAATTTTATGTCAGCTGCATTTTTAACAATGCTTCTAACCAGTTAATTGACTATCTTTCCTGAATTATGTTTGATGTATTTCAAAATTTGACATTTCAATTCAGGTTATGAAGTGTTCAAATGTAGACTTCAAAGATATGTTAAGGTGCTTGCCTGGACTTGATTTTCTCTTTGCTGTCCTGCTCTGTTTCTTTAAGTAATGAAGTGGATTGAGATCTCTCCACTACTTCCATTGACAAGCTCATTTTTCTTAAACACTGGGTAAAGGCTTATTTACAAGCCCCCTGCTGATGATAATGCGACTGGTAGTGGGCACACATTGAAAATGTAACCAAGAAACAGAAAAATAAAACAAGTGAATGTTTAGGTTTTTTAGTATTCAGTTTCTGTTGGAGCCTTAATGGGTTCTTCTCCATGCTCATTCCATTGTGTTACTCTGGTAAAAATGGGAACCATCTCGCTATTTAGGCAATAAAATACATTGCAGATCCAAATTTTTACTGTGCCCTCTATGCTAAAGTGTTTCAAAATGCAGTACAAATCCTGGGGAACAGAAAGGTGCCATTTCCATGGGCCAACATTTCAGTTTAAGTTTTGAATTGAAAAAACCCAAACCTGGATCTCAGCTCTGGGTGTGAAATCAACAGTAGGTGGTATTGCTCTTAAAAAAGGTCTAAAGCTTTAAAATTAGGTTGAAACCTGTGAAAAATAGCTGGTCATAGGTATTAGAGCAAATTATAACTTAAACCCCTGCAACCCCCCTAGTTGAAAATGAGGGTTGCTGTAGGACACTGAAGAAAGTGTGTGAAGTCTGGTGAAAAGTGATTCAGCTCAAGATGTAACTACACATTTAGGTATACTTGTGTTCATCTATAGATGATGATCTATAGACCAGAATTTAATATACTGCTTGATTTATCAATAATTCATTGACTCCTTCCATGAGATTTTAACATGTTTATTAAAAATAATCCATGAACTGAAATAATATGTCTGACAAGTTTATGGTACAAACAATATATATTATTATTAAGATATGTTAAAGGAGAATTTTTTTTTGATACCTCTTTGGAGTTTTTGGAGGGGTTCTTTTTTGTTTTACTATGGGGTTTTTTTGGTTTTTTTGTTTGTTTGTTTTTTAAATTTGACCACTTTTTTAGCATATCCAGTTCCGTTCCTCCTTTTTCAATCATTTTTCCAAGTGTTTTATGTGGATTCTTGCATATAGCAATCGTGGATTGGGCGATAAAACTAGAAAAAAAATGTTAAGGAAAACAGGAAAATAGTAGTTGATATGTTTTTTGATATATTTTCCTAAAAGTTTCCTGTATTTTAGACTTAGTGTTCTGAAAGTCATTGCTGCTGCAAGAAATGTTGAAATCAAAATGGATACTCAGAATTGTTTGAGTTGCAAACCTTATTTTAAGCACTTATGCTTAACTTCAACACATTTGCATTTCCAAGTAACCTAAAGCAGGAAAAGAAATGTTATTAGTGCTTTGTGAAGCATCAAGCTCTCAGGGGTGTGTTCATCTTCAAGGGCAATGATGTGACATGAGCGCACATGTCCTGTGTCTTTTTGAGGCATCTCTGTACCCAATGTGCAAGTAGTTTGGAAAAATTAATCCACTGATACTTCAGCTTTCCTTCCTGCTTTATCCTTTCTGTTTGGCTGGCCAGTAGGCAGTAAGCAATCATTCCAGCTAGGAAAAATGCATGGTGAAACCTACTGCAAGCTGCAACTCTGCAGTATCAAGTTTTCAGGTGGTGTAGAAAGCATTTGAACAGAAAAAATAAATGGATTTTGTCATTCTGTCAATAAAGTTCAGTGTCTCACTAATGTCTCTGTTCTGTTTCTAATTGTATTATTCCTTCTAAGTTAGGAGAGGACTGTTCACCCCAGAGAACACTCCTCATATGCCAAGAGCGGGTGTGATTGTGTGTGGTCAGAGCAGAGACATCCACCATCCTCATGGCAGTTGAGGTCCTTGTTTGGTGCCTGCTGAGGCCTGATTAACCTGTAGGTGCCTAAAGGAGGTGAGCCTGTGCCTATAAGATAATGAATTCAAGATCCACCTTTTCTTCATATAAACAAATAGGAAACAGTGGGACCAAACATGCTATGACTTGATGTCCTGGCAACCTTTCTGAGCTTGGATCCCATTCTCACGGTGCTTAGGACAGCAGTGAGAGTAGAAAACCTGTGGGTTGTGGGATTTAACATATTTAAGCCTGTATGACTGCTGACAACTGAGCCATAGAGTTTGTGAAATGACAAAGGTATGGTAGCACAACTTGCTGAGGTCCAGACTATTGCAGGTTAGAGACATTTGCAGTCCATTCCTGACTTTTATCTTGGAGGAGTATTTGAGAACTCTTTTGCACCTAGGCCCATGCTGCTAGCATCCTTTTGTGCTGTATTGTGTGTTGATGAGATGTTTTATTTAAACTATGTAAGCTCACACTGGAGACTGACTGACTGAGAAATTCACAAGCTAACTAATGTGGTTTTCATTTGAAATTCAGGCAGAGTTGGCAGTAAAACATGTTTGTCTTCTCATTTTAATACAGATGTAACATGATTGGTCTTAAAGTGCAGCAGCAGCCGTTCTCATCTCTGGGGAAATGCTATAAATAGCAGCTGTTTGTTGTTAATCTGGCTTCAATGTACCAAATGTGCCAAACATGGAACCACGAAATATGTGATTAACTGAAAAGGTATCAAAGTGGATAAAGTTATAACTCTTCTGCAGTCTTGACTTTCAGTGTCTTTTCATACTCTGTTTCTTGGTGTGCAGCGCTGTTTTACTTATCCTACAGTTACTAAGTGATGGAAAAACTGTTTCCTAAGTGCCCTACAAAGTACATAAATTTGCTGCTCATTATTCTGTGATCCAGGATAAATACTTTAGAGCAGAAACAGAGGAGCTTTTAAGTGGCCTTTTCAGAATCCTGGAGATCTGTTCCAGGAATTCACTCTACAAAGCTTTTTTGGCCTCCTGGTTTTATGGAATGCCATATCTGCAGTATGCACAGTTTGAAAATTGTCTCCATTTTGAACACCAAGGACATTAAAGACCAATGAAGAATGCATTGTAGCTTAGAGCCATGTTTGATCAGCTCTTTGAAAGTAGCAGTCCTAGGGATGACCTGAGAAACAGAGATGCTAACGTAGCATGGATTGTGAGGAGTTTTACCAGTCTGTGATTGAAGTAACAGAACCTGTTCTGCAAAGGATATAGATGCTTATTTATTTTTTCATTCTTCTTGCTTTCCCAGTTTCAAAGATCAGCCCTGTCTCAGATTTTGTGATACTGGGCAAAGATCCAGGGAACAAGAGAACATAAAAATTGTCCAGGCTTCTGAGCCTGTTAGGCATTCATGCACATAACGGAAGAAATAATTTGTAGACCAAAAATCCACCCCAACCTCAAGAAAAGAAAAAATCAACACAAAACAACCAGACTTTTCTGAAGATGTGTAATACTCAGTGCAGTGTTGTTTTATAGCCTGGCATCAGTTCTACATATGTTAACAAAATGTCTATCCATTAGGTCTTTGATGTGGCTTCCAGATATCCCTATGCTCAAAGTAAATCATGCATACAATAGAGCTTTGAGGAGAAATATTTTAAGAGCCTGATGCCATCATGTTATGGCTCCATTATCACATTTTCTCCATGTGGATTGTTTTGCTATTCATTCCAAAATGTTGAATGGTTTCTAAATACAATTCTGTGAACCTCTCTCCTGTGACTGTAAGCTGATCCCTGTTGCTGCTACAATTTAAGGGAATTTGAAAGAATTAGAAGATAATTATGGAGATTTGGTTTTGAAAGTTTTGAGAATGCCAGCCCGTTACTTTGACATTCAACTGATGGGCAAGAGAAGTAGAAAAAGAAATGGCAAAAAATAAACAAGAGAAAGGGTGAAGAAAGAACATTGGCATTGTTAGGAAATGTATTTTCTTTGAAGTATTTTTGTTGATATTTGCTGAAATAAGTAGTACCTCTGGGTGTGTTTGTTTTATTAATAAGTGGTTTTTGTACTATTAATTGGAGGCTGTTTTTTATCCTGTGCCTTGTGGGAGTGGCAATATTGCTGTCATTTACTTGTCATGATGAAAACAGTCAAATTAATATGAGACTGATACGGAGGAAATTTTTCTTTGTAACATGATAATTTTATTTATTTTTTTATTTGTTTAGTTATTTTAACTGCCAGAAGGCCTCTGAGATTTTAAGACTAAAGTGTATGCTGGATTTTGTGGTGGAAAGCATGGCAAACATTCTAAAACTTGAATCGCCTATTTAAAACCCAAGAGCTGACTGAAAGCATTTGATTCTAGGGAAAACTTGGCAGTAGTTTCCCTCCTGATTAAATGGCCATTGCACCCTAATGTAATCGTGTTTTTAGAAACTTCAGTATCTGGCTATGCAATAGCTACAACTTATATTTCATTTGTACATATGGGGTTGATGTTGTTTAGTGCCAACAGATGAAAAACATTGTACTACTTAGAACTGGGTGTCTGAAATATTGGTGGAACGAGTGAATGTTTATATGTGGAAGAAAGATTCAAAACAACTTAGATATTTTAAAAAAATATTTTCCTGAAACAATTTTTCTTGAAGGAATTCTTGGAGGGTCACCAGTATATTGTGACCTTTATGAAGTTCATATGTTTTCCAAATAACCAGACCATGTCCATATGTGGGCAGGTGAGAGTTGGGGACATGGTCAGGGTGGTAGCAGTCTCTGCTGATCTTGAAGGCACCCAAAGCTGCTCTGTGTCCCAGCTTGGTGATAGCAGAGGAGGACTAAGGGATGTGCTCCACTAGGTCTGGGCAAGCCAGCAACTCTTGGAAAGGGTTCTCCTCTTGCCAGCTGAAGCAGAGTTATATGCATATAAACCATTGCAATATGAAGGAAAAATGTATTAGCTTTAGTGACCACCGATGCCTGCTCCACAGGGAGCAGCACCTTCTTAGAGTCTCAACTCACTGGCATGGAACTGGTAATGTCCTAGGTCACTGCAGCACCAGGGTGACAGTGACAAGGGATGGGGACATCTAGGTGGCCTTCCTCGCTAGATTCAAGTGGAGTTTGGAAGAATTGAATGATGCTGTCACTCTGCTATATAAGTTCCATTTTTATTCTCCTGACATAAGTCCAGCTAGTGAGCTTCCTGCCTTCCACCTGAGTGTGGTCATAGATATCACATGTACAGGATAGCTGGCTGCCCACCCCAGCTCCTTCCTTTATTTGAATCTAGACTGGTTTCTGCCCAAAGCTACTTGCTGGACCTTTGCTCTGGGCACTGCTGTTCAGAGTGTTTGGTTGTCTTTTAAATCCTTTACATCCTAAACTGTAACCAACTAAATTCTGACACTAGAAATTAAAAAGTAAAATTTAAAGTGCTTGTTCTGTTGGCCGGCAAATTCATCAGAGCATGCAGTTTTGTAGTCCTTTTGATGGTGTGAATATAAACAGATACACTATAATATTTTTTTCTTTCCATCCATTCTTTTGTCTCTACTCCCACACAGCAGCTTAAAGAATTGCTGTGGGATTTTATTTCAGTCATAATTTACAAATACACATAGGATTTACAACTGGTTGTGAAAGCTCTTTTCCTCCACATTGTAAAAGTTATCTTCTAAAATTACACTGCGTCTTTCTTGCATTCTGATATGCAAGAATGCTTAAAGGGTAGTCCTGGGCTTGGCAGATGTAAAACTTGCCTGAGGCATGAAGTAAGAAACACCACAATATTGAGGAGGAAGGAGGAAAGAAACAATAATTTTCTTCTCATTATGAGTAAGTAGATGCCAGAAAGACTAGTGCCAAGTGTCAAGGGTTAGTCTCAAAACAACCATTCTCTACAGGGATTTTCAAATACCTGTACTTGTGTGTTTGTATTTGTTAGCTGCAGACTATATGCTTAACCTTGTACAACAGAAGGAGGACTACCAAGACCTTGTCTTTTCATGAATGTCATGTTAAAAAAGTACATATTTTTCCATGCAAGTTTAATGGAAAACTGCTTATCTAACAATATGTGGGCTGGATATTTGAGGGCTCTTCAACACAGATTCAGAGATTCCCACACGCAGGACCAAGGTGGAAGAATTGACTGTGAGACTTTTGCCTAGTGGAGAGAGCTAAAATTGTTGATGGAATGAAAGGAGAAATGCTAAAAGAAGTGAAATGAAAAATGGTCAGGTTGGGACTGAGGTGAAAGGGGGAAAGAACTTGGTCTGTTAATCACATTGAGATACTGACAGCAGAGTTGTTACTCTAAGAACTGTGTGATTGCAGCAACTGAGATGTTACTCAAGGATCTAGTGTAGTATGTAGCAGAAGTCACAGTTTTGGTGGACAGAGAGAGAACTGATGAAACATGGAACCAGCTCCTGAATTATGGGTAGACTTGTAGGGTTTTAGGCATCCCGTTGCTGCTTCGTGAGATCTGGGAGTGGGACGGGTGGTGTAAACATTAAGCTGATATGGTTGGTGTGGTCTCCAATGGACCACATTGGATGGAATTGTTCTCAAGACCTTGGTTTACTAACAAAGTACATTATTAAAATGTTACTATCATTTGTTCTTTTCCTTTTTAAAAGCTTTTAAAAATTCTTTTAAAATTCTTTTTCTATTGTCATGTAGTTGATGCTTTGGTCTAGAAGAAGGCCCCCAGTCTTCTGAGACCTTAAAGGTCTTGAACTTTGCCACTCTAGCTTTGTTGTAAGTGTAGTTGCAATGGTACAAACATATTTACTATGGTTTGGCAAAGCAAAATACCCTGTAAAACACATAATACCAGTAAAATTTGTCCGAAATGCTTGTTATTAAAATGTTAAAGATCTTGTGAGTCTGGCAGGCATAGATCTTAAATCAAAGAATGAGTTTTTTTCATAAAGTTTCTCAGTTATTGTCAGTACTTATACCAATATGTCATGATGTAATATGTAAGTCATCTAGAATTTTATTGTGCACAAATATAATTCTAATTCATTGTAACAGGTAGATGGAATTTTGGACAAAAATCCTATTGCCTCTTTTCAGTAGTATTTGCCACAAATGTAAACTTATTTATGTGTTTAGAACTGAGATCCCATTGTTTTTTGCTGAAGTCGTAAAGGATAAAAGGATGTTTCAGGGTCTTTAACAGAAAATGTATTTTGCATGACAGGTTTTGTAGATTTGCTTCTTTATACATGCGGAAAAGCTGTTCCTCACAGTCTGCATTGGCTTTTCACAATAATTTTTAGTCTGTCATTTATCCTATAGACTAATTTACAGATTTGACAAAAATATACGAAAATGTGTATTCTGCTGGTACTTACATAATTCCTTGACATCTGAATCCTTTCCCAGTGTTCGAATTTACAACCATCATTGTGAAATATTAGTCTCAAAAATAGTCAAAATATAAATTATTCAGAAAAAAACCCTGTGTTCCAAGTCATTTAATCAGATATTATCATGTGAATGGAATGGAATAATATCATGTTGTAAGATGAAATAGTCTGAAAACTATATTGTGTTAGAAATTGCACCACATCAGTGGGCTTTTTTTCCCTATAGTGCATATAAGGAAATAGAGGTAGAATTCTCTGTGTATTTTAAATATTTTAACATGGCCAATTATATTAATGTTGTCATGCTACTTCTGTAATTCTGGACTTTATTTTTTTAATCATGTACCTGGCCTTATGATCATTGTGCTTCATTTTTACTTTCAGTGATGTCAGCTGGACAAGGATTTTTCTCATTCTCTTTGTGTGTCAATTTTAATATGCTGCTTTTGTGAGAAGATATTTAATGAAATAATAATCTTTCACTGTAAAGGAATTTGTTGCTGTAAGATGTGTGTGTGTGTATATATATATATACACATACATAAGATAGTTTTAGGACACTGCCATTCCAAATGGGAAATCTCAGTCATCCAGCTTCTTACCAAGAGAAAAATTACTCAGGTCTGAAATGTGATGTCATCCATCCTCACCTTTCAAATAATCAGGAAGAGGACCTGAGGTCACATTATTCTTTGTGAAGGAAAGGAAAAACCTGATCTTTAACTGTTGTCGAGTATATTCCTCTCTGTCTTATCTTACAAGTAGGTAATACAGCTCATGGTCTGTTCTGCTTGTATGATTTTGTTTCTTGGCATTGATAACCTGAAGTCTTGGATTTATATTCTCCACTGCTGCCTAAAGTCTACTGACCTTAGTTTATATGTTAAAGCGCTCCAGGGATGTGTTCACTTAGCTGGAATTAACATTTAGATGATACTTTATTTGACCATCTCTTAACACGTTCTGCAAGTGGTTCTGCGGGTCCTCCTGGAAGACCAGCTGTGCATATAAATAGGCTACAGTTAATAACTCTATTTATAGCAAGCCCAAGTCTGATATTGTTTTCTCGCTAATTAGACTTTCCAGCCTTCAAACAAGTTCAACAAAATAATTGGATTGCACCCTTATCCACTAAGTACGATACATTTACTTTTTCATTTATTAATTTGGCAGTTTAAGTTAAAATTGCCTAGACTAATTTAAACTATTCGTTTCAGGAAAGAGATATAACTATGTATAAAGAAATAGAAATGTCTTTAATAGATTGGTTGAATTTCAACAAAATTGGTAAGGATAATATTCTAGATTATATGAAAATACATAAACTTTCTATTCTTTTGTCTATGGACTTTGTTATACACACAATGTCCTGCTAGGGATCAACATAACAGCCCTTCTTGCTCCTTCAAAATACCCAGCAAACCTTTCAGAACGCTTGAGAATGCTTTCAGAATGCTCCAAGTCAGCAATGGTTAGGACTCAAATTACTTCAATTTTCTTTCATCTCTAACAGGGTTTTCAGTGAATTAAGAACAACTTGCGCTAAATTCACAGGCACACTTCATTGTGACCTTCTGAATCTGGTGGTGACTGGACCATGGTGAGGGAATGTGATTACAGGTGTTGCCAGGGTCAGAAAGGTGAAAGGACTAAGTACTCTGAAGAAGAAAACAGCAATTCAAAATAGTCCTGGCAAATCCATAGGAATCACTCATGGGATCTGTTTATCTTTAGGAAGCAGAAATTTAATGTACAGTGTGCCCCTGGCAAGGTGGCTCATACAAGATCCTTGCCCCTATTCACTGAAAGCAGTTCTAAAGCACTTAAAATTTAGCAGGCATGGCACAAATTATATGATGAGATTATATCTAGCTTTGCCCTGGAAGGTCTGCCCTGCCCTGTATTTTAGACACATTCACAACTTGGGGAATTGAAGAGTCACACTTGAAGAACATGATTGTACAGAGAGAAGTGGAGGCATCTAGACAGTCTTTCATGAGTGCGTAAGTTCCTGAGAGAGCATCTGGTCGGGCCTGATGTAATTGCTGCTGTTTGTTTCAAAATCCTCTGCATGAAAGAGATGGCTTTGTTTTCTAATTATCTATGTAGCCCATTTAAAAATCTTTTAGTGACCTTTCACCACAGGATTCTACAACATCACCAAGCACAAATCTTAGTTTCCAGACAGTAATACATAGTTGGGAAAATACAGAATTTGCGTGTCTGTCAAATTAAATAATTTGCTATTAAATTCAATATTGGTAAAGGGTAAAGGAATCCAAGTTTGTGTTGAAAGCAGAGAGTCCTGTCATCTTTGGTTTCTAGTAATAAACTTTTCTTTAATTGGGAAAGGCTGTGTATGTTTAAAGGTAAAACAAAAAGAAAATTCCAACCAAACCTTCCCCTGCTTAACTGAGGATCACTTAAGGCATTTAATTAAGATGATCTCTGAAAGCCACTAAAATGTTGAAGAGCGAGCAGCTAGCTTGCAGTAATTTTAGCTGTTAAAATCTAGTGGCATGGAAACTGTATAAATTGCTATAAATACAGTTTTAGTGGTTTGAGCAGATCTTCTTTGTCTATAATTGCATTTGCATTTAAATGTATATTTTTTTAGGAACAGATAAGGATTTCTTCTCTCAGGGTGGTACGAAAATATACTAGCATGGTTTCAATAACTCCATTTTGCTTCTTTGAGCACTTTATAATCTATTGTTGAATCTTTGAAGCAGAGAAGTGATTTTTTTTTTCTTTTCCCTTATCTGAAACCACATATTTGATTGTAATGTGAATCATAATTGCTAATACCAATTTAAAACTGGGCTGTTGAAGCAAGCAGAACCAGAGATCAAAGGATATCTGCACAGGGTTCAATAAATACAGCATGTTGCTTTATGGATGCAACACTGACTTGGGACATGACTGTAGTGACTCTGAAAATGTTATGTCTTTTCTATCATGTAACTCAAACCATCCATCTCTTGTGGTGTAGCATAAAAGACATCTTTGTCTCCTTTTTTGCTGATGAACCAAGTCCAGATAGAAACTCTGTCAGATGATAATTCACAGAACTTATTTTTCTGAAACAATTAGCATAATGTGCAATTGCACTAAAACTGACCTACTGAATTAGTAATTAAGAAACCTCCATTTATCTAAGGTTCTCTAGACAGTCCAGTGTAGAAGTGCCATTTTTTCAGAGTCTCTTCATTTTATCTCGTGTCTCAAATTTAATTAAATCTTTGCCTCTAGAAGAAAATAAAATTATTTTTGCCATGGGTTTAACAAACATGCATTCTTAATGATTTTGTTCTGCAGTTGAAATTGGAATTGATTGAATGTGTGTATCCATACATAAGATCAATATTTTAAAATGTGATACATATAAAATGTTTATCACAATCTTCTTTGAACCTTGGAAAAAGGATCTTTTCACTCTTTGTTTTAATGCTTTTTGGAAAGAATAAAAAGGAGAATGGTAGCATAAATTGACTCAAACTGTGAACAAAGGAATGAAATAATTCTACATCACTTTTTTCTCATGCATAATAAATGACACAAAATATTTAATTGTGAATAATGAAGCCATGTTGTAGATAATTCAGCTATCACAAATTTACACATCTGAAGTAAATGTGAATTCAAGATATCATGATGTGACTGCCTGCTTCAGTCTTGGACCTGGAGCTGTAACCTTTGCCACTGAAACACTACCTACATAGCAGATATTACATTGCATTGCATTGGTGGGGTGCCAGGTTCTACCTCTCTTTGCCTCACATCCTATCATCATAAACCAGCAGCCTTCCCCCAGATGTAATCCACACCATCTGGCTTACTGCAGTCCCTTTTTGAAGTGGTGTGGATTGTCTGTCGTCCTTCTCCCATTTGTTTGAAATTAAATGCAGGAATTGCTTAGCTGTGTGCTACAGCCAGATTCTCACACTGTGGCCTGCAGAGTACCAAATGATGGAAGCCTTATTGGTGGTCGACCAGATGAGTCAGCTGGTGGGCAGGCTGCAGTTTTGGGAAGAGGAAGGAAGTGTTGTGCAGGTCACAAGACTGTGACCCCTGTGGCGCTTTGGCTCAGCTCAGCCATGAATGGAGTAATTTTGTGGGCCAGGAGCACATTTTTGAATGAAGAGGTGTGCTGAAGTACCTGCTGTGTTTCTTGCTGTCATCCTTATTTTTTTTTGTGATGCTTTAACTGTGTGCCTGCTCCACTGTTCCTCTGCTGAATGCCTGCACACATGGTGAACGTGTCTTCCCCAACTCCCCCAGCTGGTTTGGCCTGGGGAGTGCTGACTTTGCAAGGCTGGGTCCTGGGGAAAGGCAGTGGGAGGTTGGGAGCTTTCACTGGGTGTTGCCGAAGAGATTTTTTTTGTCTACAATTGACCACTTGATGTAATCCATGTAATGCTAGCATTATGACTGAGGGACATTCATTTTTATTACATACATTTTTATTACAAATTTTAAGTAACTGCTCTCTGAGTTCAATGTGACCTACAAAGGATTGCTTCTCCTACCCACTTCCAGTTTATGCCTTGAAAGGAAATGGGGGAAAGAAGTATTAAGAAAAAAGTTTCTACTTTTGGGTATTTGTGCATTAAAGTAACTCTAAAGAAAGTGAATACTGTTCTGTCTGAACCTCTCATTCACAAGTAAAACCATGGAGGTGCTACTCAAAGGCTGCTCTAAGCTTGTCTGATGGAATTTAGCCTTCTAGAGTTGGCATGGTCAGTGTCCAGGTCAGAAGATAAGATGCCTGTGTTTTGAAGTTAATGGTTAAAAAAGAGACAACATTCATGACAACATTCTCTGTCAAAATGCTTCTAGTCCTTCCTCAAGCAGTCCCCATGAGTGGTGATGAAACTCCTGTTGTTCAGTTCTCTCTTCCTACTTTTCAGCAGAGAATTGTGGGGTGAACTGTTAATAAAACATAAACTTGGGCACTAATAACATGTCAGTGAGACGAGTCTACATTTTCTTTCTTCCTCACCATGGATTTCAACTGTAATAGGACCAAGATTGCATTGGTCTGGTGCTTAGATGAGATCAGTTCACAAATGAAGAACAGATAGATGAAGGTGAACTTGACAGAGGAGAGTTCTAGTGGGACAAAAACACATACTGAGAAACCCACAAACCTGGTACTTCTGTCTTCTACTAAAAATATGTACCTTATATTGGTAAATTTTATTTGGTTATATTCAAGGTAGTGATCCTTCTTTACTGCTCTTGAATTTTATTGGCCTATACTACCTAAAAACACAGAATGAAAACTTTATAGTCAGTAGGTATTCTTTTCTTGCATGATGTGCCACCTTCTGACAAAGCTGTTGTAGGAGATGTTACTTCTGAAAGCTGGTCCAACCCTGTAGAAATAAACTGCTCAGGAAATAAGGCATTTACTGACCTTTTGTTCCAGAGAAAGGCAACTTTCTTTGACTCCACTTTCTCTGCTATAGAGATACAGCACCATGTCCAACTGTAAACACTGTTTCTCCAGAAAAAAAATAAACAAAACTTTTTAGAAGACATTCCCATGCATGGTTTTGTATGCTTGAAATAGATTTTAGGACAAACAGTATATGACTACTGTGTCAACCCATCACAACTACACTGGGGTGTAGTCTGGCATTTGAACTTCCTCATGTAGAGAGAGAAGTGTATGTCCATGGTGGGAAACAGCCCAGGGCAGCCCACCCTGCAAGGGTTCACACACAGGACTTGTCAATAAAGAGAAACCCAAGTCACCAGTCCAAGAATGCAAGTTCTGCTCCTGGATGAATTCCTTTGCCTGGGGATTCTCTTGGATTTCACAGTCCTTGCAGATGCCCAAATATTCATGATGCTAGTAAACACTGGCTTAAGCTTAATTTGCTCAAAGATAAAGTAGGCCAGATCCATGACTCATGATGATCTGTATATTTTTTTCTTTCTCTCTTTCTTTTGCTGGAAGTTAAACAGCTTTTCAAAGATTCAGCAAATACCAAATAGGAGCAGCCTGTGTGCTAAGCTCAGTGTACTGCTGACTGCAGTAGTTTTCTGCTGAACAGAGTCAAGATCTGATGTTCCTGCTTTAATGCTCTACATGATTCCACTGTCCATTTTTAAATTTACTGGTCAAAATCTCTACAATTAGATTGTGTGCCAGTAGGAGACAACTACCAGAAGAAATTAATATAGTTGATGAAGTGGATTCTCCCAAGGAAAAAAAATCAGACTTTATGTCCATTTATTGGGATATTAACTTTCCTTTCTGCTGGTATCATCCTTGTCCCAACTAATCAGTTGTATGAGTGAATGAAGTTATTTCTTTACTTAGTCTCAGGAAAAGGAGGACTCGGAGGTTTCTATTTTTACATTCATGGGAATATGTTGGTACAATCACGAGGGGAATCTTACATACCAAGGAAAACGTCTTCTAAATTTATATTTTTTTTAAAAGGAGCATATGCTGAATCCTCCTTTTTTTTTGCTGAAAGTTTTGTTGTACAGCCTGACTTACAAACTTTGGGAAAAATCTTTGTCTGGAAATAAATGTTCTGCACTGCAATGTGATATTTTTATCCACTAAAACCTGCTTATTCCTAGAAGACTTGGAAAACTTTGGAAGAAATTTATGCTGTGTAAGATGCTTTGTTTCTGGGTGTGACAGTGCACAAATAATATATATCTGACATACTTGGGTATGGAGTTACATTGTTCTTGGCAATCTAATCAGGAAGATATTTTGTGAATGTTGTCAGAGCTGGGAATGGACCAGAGCACATACTTATAAAACAATAACATAAGAGCAGCTCACTTTTCCTTGAAATTATAATCTGAGTTTCTTAGTAGAGATTTTTTTTTCACTATATATAATATCTGAAATTATATCTAGGATCTCCATTTTGATTAACACTTATACAGCTGTTTATTCAAGAAGCTGTGTGAAGGATAAAGTGCTAGGACCAAGTCCAGCAGGTTCACTTGCTTTTTCTTAGGGCATATTTTTGCTCCGCTTTCCGTCTCAGTGGTAACTCATGCAGCATATTTTTCAGCATAATTCTGAATTAAATTAACATATTCTCAGTATTTAACAGTGTAGACATGTCTTTTGAAACATGTGATACTGTTTTCAGCTTTTTGCTGTCTTACAAGAATGAAAATCCTGTAACTGAAAGTAGATTTGGCAAATTTGATTTATTGTCTTGTTTGAAAATGTATGTGAAAGAGCTTCCCAGTGATGCTGCACTTAGAAACCATAACTCTTCTGAAGATAAAAGAAATTGTAATAATCCTTTCACTAGCTAATTTCTACATACTGTAAATTGATTGCTGTGTATCCAAGGAAAATTGCTCAAGGATAAAAGAGTTTGTGACTTTTATTTAGTGTGTTTTGTCCAACAATTCCTAGACTAGATGGAATGATTAATCAATGACTGGTTTAGTATCTTGGAGTGAATCACTTTAGCTGTATCTAAATAAGCAAAAAATCATGCAACAACAAGAAAGGTTTTTACAGAGTAATTAAATATTTGGAGCAGTGCTTTCAGTACTTGACTAGCTAATGCACCCTTTTTAATGGAATAAATAATTTTACTGTGAGTTGGAAGGGAGACACTTGGGATATCGTATAGAATTCAAACATTGTGGAGCACTATATTTATTAAGATGCCACAAGTGTTTGCGCTGGAGAAATACATCCCCTTCTTCCTTTTTCAATGAGGTTTTAGGATTGGAGTGGTTGTAGTATGCTCCCGCCTACCCTGTTGTGCTGTGACAGCAAGTCTGTAGGATCAACTTAGTGAAGTGGAACCTGCACCCTGGGAAGTTGAGCAATGGGGAGAATGAAGCCAAGTGGAGCTGCTCAAGACCCAGTTGCAGCACTGTAGTTATACCCAGTCTGCCCCAGTTTTATTTCCTTGAAGTCCATGGTATTGACAGTATTTCCATGAAGTTGGGAAAACAGAGGTAGGCGCTGAGGAAGCAACATGGCAGTCCTGCACCTGGAACATCACTATGGTTTTAAAGCATATTCTGATCCTTATTTATTTTTCCTCCCTGAATTAAAGTGTAAAGTTTCTCTGACAAGGGTGTGGGCCAAGTGTTTTAAGATTCTTACTAGTTGTGCCTAGGCTAGAATATCAGCTCTCCTGTATTTTCCAGGCAGAACACAAGGCATTCTGTGTTTCATTTTCCTAACTTGGTTTGTGTCCTTTGTGCTCATCAGGTTTCCTCTAGGCTTTTAGCCATCTCAGCTAAGCTCTTTTGTATGTACAGAATACTTAACATTTATACAGGCTTGTTGTTTAAAGAGGGTTTTGAGCATGTTTTTGTCAGTAGAAAGCAGACTTTATCATGAGCTGTGCTTTTGGTGGTACTTGGAGCGAGCAAACAGGGTTCATAGTTCACACAGTTTACTTCTGTGTTCAGCAGTTCCGGCACAGAAACCAAACAGCCGTATCTGTTTAGACTGCCTCCATTCTGCTGAGCCTTTGTAGCCCTGCCAAGGTTCTCCACATCACTGAGCCTCCCTGTGAAAACCAGAGACCACTTCACTTTGTTAACAGGGCTGAAAGCCACTCACAGTGTGGGATCTGGGGAGCAAAATTCTTTCAAGAATGAGTTACACTCAACCAGTTAGAGTAGTCAGAGGAGTAAATCAAAGGGATTATTTGTTTTGACTGGTGCCTGATTTGTTTTTGCCAATAATCTGCTCAGTCAGAAATTTTTTAAAAGCCCCTTAATTAAGTGTGATATTTTTATAAGCAAAAAACAAGCAGAAGAATCTGGTTTAGCTTTCACTGTGCCCTCCATGCAGAAACTTTATCATCTGAACCATACTGGCTTTTTTCTGTTAAGTCTTATAATGAACAATAATCATGCTTTAAAAATTGGGTGAGAAGATTACAGTTTGTATAATAAAGGGCTTAAGCAGGGGGCAAAAGATCATACTTATATCTAAAAATCTGATCATGGGAACTGCTCTGCTTCTACAAATTGTTTATAAAGAATTAAAACAAAGTGACAAAAATGTAGATGCCATGATAAAAAGTAGGCAAAGCACAATCATTTTAGGGGAAAAAAACCCCTTATCATGTTTCTCAGTTTTCTCAGCGTTTGAAAGGATCTGTGATGGAATGTAACTTTGCTTCAGAATTATTAGCAAATATCCTTACAAATAACCACTGAGGAAACTTCACCTCATCACCAACCTTTTTTTAGCAGATTGTGTTTGGAAAACTACTTAAGGAGACTTAAGGAAAGAGAATAGGAATGAACTATTGTTCAACATCATTGAAATTGTTGAAAATTGGGCTGATATAGTGAATGCTACTAGCTCAGAATTCTCACTGTTGAACTACAAGTCATTAATTCTTTTATTATGAACTTAAGAAACATTCAATTGAACTAGTTAAATAGGCTATATAATGGCAAGTGAAATTTATGAGGAACTGCCACTGTATAATCTTTGCTAAAGAGATTTCAGGAGATAAAGCAGGTAGATGTCTTTATAATTTTATCATTAATATCAGATCAGTTGTACATGTGATGAAATGGAAACAGACTTAAGCAATATTAAGGAATAGCATTCAGCTAAATTACAGTGTTTATTGCTGGAAAATATTAATACTGTGAGTCCTGCAGGATTCAGAGTAGGTTTAAGCACTTACCATAGCGATATTAGATGGGGTAAAATGTTCTTCAGAGAACACTTGAAAATTTGATATTTATCCAACAGCAGGCCTGAAGGAGAGGATGGGAAGAATCTGCAAGTTAAAAATGTGATAGATGCCAGCTCTGACTCTACACACAAGATATAAATGTATCTATGTGAAATGACTGTGTTCTCTCTCTCATTCAAAACTGTGTCTTTTGGAAATTCACTTGGCAGTGAATATTTTTTAGCTTATGCAAATTTCTATTGGAACAGAAAATGCTTTGAACAGAGCTCATAGGTGACACTGCCACTTTGTTTGCCTGTTCATTGTGATAAATGTTTTTAGTGTGTTAGTTACAGCAGCAGACAACAAAAAAGCTTTATACTCATTGCTACTTCAAAATCAAACGTGACGAACAAAACCTCTTTGCATGAGTAACCAACTCACTGGATCGGGCACTTGGACTCATTTTTCTGGAGGAAGTATTTTTTCTGAAAGTGGTCCTGTTAACTTGTGCAAATGTAATGTTATTTAAGGAGTCAGAAGTTAGCTGCATTTTAACCAACACAGTGTGTTTCATCACACTGAATGTTGGTGGTGACACCACCTGTGACCTTGACTGTTCTGTTCCTTCCTCTGCCACAGTAGCTGCAGCTGTGACACAGCACTGCCTGCAGCATTTTGTCATCCTTGTCAGTTTTTAGGTTCAGGTCACTGAGCACCTTGCAATAAGGACTGGTAGTCTGAAGCTGATTAGATGTTCTAGAGAAATGCATTAAATGGGTTTATTGCTTTGAATTTAGTCCATGTTGCTGAAAAGGTACCATTTGTGCTGGTAGTAGGGTAGAATTTCACAGGCACTGAAAAGTCCAGGGTACATTTTCTTAATCTTGAAATCCAGATACAATTATGAAGTTACCCCCTGTGGGAATATTTGATACTTGCCAAATTTACAGTCCAATAATAAGAAAAGGAGACTGAGCTTTGTTCTCATCTAGAACAAAGAATATGATTGCTCTCCTAATTTTCCTGTATGGAGATAGCTGTAGTTGTGTCCATAGTATTCCAGCTTTTCAGGACACTTAAACAGAATAATAGGAGTTACCCTACCAAAGATTTTACTGCTGAAACTAGGGATTTCAGAAGTGAATGACACATAGGGAGCAATTAAAATACTGCTTTGTAAAAAGTTTAGAAGTTTTTAAAACAGATTTTAAAATAAAACTTCCAGAAGTTCAGAGCAAGTACAGAAAGCTGTTTGACAAAGTGGGGGAAGCTGAGGGATTAAACTCACTAAGAGGATTTTGAGCCATGGGGAGTGACATGGTTGGGCAGTAGAAAGAGAAATCCTTTACTCTGTCATGTTTAACTGTGGAATTAGGATTGTCAGAAAAAAGGAGGTTACAAAGGGGAGGTAATGAAAGGGATGGAGGGAGGTGTGAATCACAGTGTATGCACAGGGAATTAAAACAAGAATGACTTCACAGGATAGTAAGGGACAGAAGACCCAAGTTTTTTAAATCCTGACAGAGAGAGAGAAATGAGAAATGTCAGATAATATATTTAACAATCTGTAACTATTCAGCTCTTGTGAAATGGAAGTCTATTCTCAAAGCCAGCATTCCTTGCAGGCTGCTCTGGGTCCTAGAGGTGTCTGCCAGCTGGCCTTCTCGTGTGCTCACAAACTCTCCTCTCCAGATATGTTGTTCTTGATGGTTGCATATAGATTTAAATTCTCCAAATGTAGTAATTTTTCGGCCACTTCTTTTACTAATATTTTCAAGAACAGGTAGTTCTTTTGTATCACTTCTTTTCTCAGACTAATACAGAGGTTTTCTGACATTGAATTGATGTGAGCTGCCACACCACCACATAATAAAATTGCAAGGATTTGTTGCCATTTTTTGTATCTTAGATGGGACTTCATCTAGAAGTCCATCTTTATCTTCCAATTTTCAGTCCTGCAAAGGAATTCAGTGGAAAGAACACAAAATGTAGGCACATGATAGGGAATGTCAGGAAAAAATTATTGTAGAATAATTGTTTCTGTAAGTGGGTTGGTGGGAGAGGAAGAATAATGATTGCACATAACAAGAATAATTGCTAGGGATAACCTAAGCAGGGAATATTAGCTGGAATATCATGAAAAGTTTCCTGATCATGACATTTCGCTGTCTACAGAATGGCTGATCACTTAACTCCCTGAGTTCGCTTGGTTTATGTTTAAATGTTTTAAATGCTGCAAAATACTGACAAAGAGAAAAGTTTGCTGTCATATTCCATCTCTTCTACATCTAGATTTTAGTCCGTTTTTGTTAGTTTCACTAGCTTAAATTAAATTCTACTTTAAAGGCAGAACAAATTCCAATGCATGAAAAAATTACCTTTGCTCAGCTGTCTTGTTATTGGAGAGTCCTTGAGACATGCCCAGTCCAAACAGAATTGTGGGTTGTCATTATTAAATCAGGCTTGATGTTGGGAACTGTTGCTTGTTCTCAAAGTTGATTTTCTCTTTTTCTTACAGCCATTGGCTTTGGTTTATCTCCAGTTAGTGAACATTACAGAAGCATGTCAGAGCTAGTAAGAGATTTTCATTTATTTAGTGTATGATTGTTTCCATGGCCTGGAAAGTTTGGGAGAAAAGCATGAAAGAGAAACAAATTAGTTTCTAAAATATCTGCATATGCAGCATGTGAAAGAGTGATGATTTTCGTTTGATAATTGCCCATTTATGTAGCAGAAAGTGAATGAGGCAAAGGTGGCAGTGGCAGAAGTTACACAGCTGTTGGGAGCAGACACATTGCAGTTGTCTTTGTAAGACACTTTGGAACTGGCTGAACTTCTGCTGGCCTTGCATTTGCAGCCTTGTAGATCTTTGATGCTGCTTTGGTATTCAAAATGTGTAGTTTAGTATGTTTTTCTCTTGCTCATCCAATCCTTTGATCACTTCTGTTTTGATGGAAATTGAAAGTAGCCTGGACTATTTACAGCAGTTCTCTGGAGATGATGACTTCCACCTTCTGAAATAATCCATTTTTTCCCAATATGTATTTTAGGGACCTGCTTTTAGAGCCGCTTCAGGTGCTTCATGGTGTAGTAAAATCTAACAGAACAAGGTATTCTACCTTTTAGGGTGATGTTAACCATGACTTAACCAAAATGGTACATTTTTCTGAATTATGTGAAAGCTACAACAAAATTATTTTAAAGAAACTTTGTCCAACGTGGGGATCAAGGCAGATCTGGTTATATTTACATCTCATGGAAAAGAGAGATTAATTGACTTTCTGCTGTCTAAGAAGTGTTACATCATGAGGGTACTGAAAATTTGAGGACATTTGCTAGACATTAGTCCTAATTGCTGGCTATTTACATGGGAAGTTAATGCATGGAACACATTATATAAACCAAAAGAAATAATATATACTATAAATATTGCTTGTTTCATAAGGATGCAGCCAGACTAATCAAAACTGTATTTAAAGTGCATTAGCTGTAAGTGTTTAGACAAGATCCAACAAATTGTTTCTTGGCTGCTGTAGGGAAGGCTTATACACAGCTTCAGAGGCTTTCACACAGGGTCAGAGTTTCCTTGTATCTCCCTTCTGTAAAAGCCATGAGTAAAAAAGCTGTCTCCTTCCCTGCTTTCCTGCTCTGTTGATATGAATATACACTAGTTGTGTTATACCTTTCCTGTCATAAAATTTAAAGGACTCCCACCTTCAGTCATGTCAAAAGAAAAATGCTTGAGATTATTGTACATCTTTTATCTTTGTAAACTGTTAGCACTGTCCTCTGCTGCCTTTATGCTTTTATTTGTTGTTTTTTTTAAATCTGTCAATTTTTTTTTTTGTGCAGGAGATGTTATTTAACATGCCATCTATCACACAGTTTAGGTGTGTGGCTAGTGCTCAGTGTCAGATATATACTTCCAGCAAGCACTGGGAGATGGGGAACTTCCAATCCAACCACCAGGCATACACAATGGTTTCTTTGTGCCTGTGTTTAACACATTCCAACTAATAAAGCTAACAAGTAATTTCATTTATAATGGATGCACTGCCAAAGCCCCTGACACTGAAAATAGTGACTTTTTAAAAGTAAGTATATATGAACAGCAATTAAAACAAAAAAGAAAATTGCAACTCAATTAATAGAATGTGACCCTTGCAGAAAAAAACCCCAAACGTCAGACCATGTTCTTTGTTTATTGACTTCCTGCCTTCAGAATGTTGCTTGAAATTATTCTCTGTAGAGACTCATGTTTCTCTGGCAAAACTTGTGGTAAGCATCTGCATTTTGAGAGGGAAAAGCTTTTTGGGAAAAGATCAAACTCCATACTGCACCAAACTAGTGTAACATGTAAACAGTGCTATTTAATCCGCAAGCGATTTTATGCCATCATAGCATCCTATATAAGGGAAAATACAGGGGTGCTGGACATGTCAAGAAACACCATGGAAGTTGTTGAGGTTTTGGGATGAATTCTGAGCAACTAAGTGAAATTAAGTAGTCCTTGGCTGTAGGTTTTGAAAAAAACTACCTAAAACCAAACCAAAGCAAACAAAACAAACAACCCATCCTCCCCCCAACCAAACAAAAAAGCCCCAGCAAAACCACACATAACCACTCAGAATATAGTCCAGACTCTGCAGAGCACATGGAAGGGAGAATTGGCCCACATATTAATTTCTTTAAATGTCTCTTCCATCATGTGTTGTTGGGATTAAAAACATTTGTGTTCAGAAGTTCATTTGCTTCTATCTCTCAACAAAATACAGGCATGTGTTCACTAGAATTTCAACCAGTGGTGGTATGGTCACTGTTAAATACTCCTGATGTGATAGTAATACACTTAGTAATTTCACTTCTGTTGAGACCTTTGGACAAATAGTTTTCTTGCTATGTTTGATTGCCATGAAGAAATTGCCTTAAAAATTTTAATAGTAGTCTAGAGTCAAGAAATATGATTTAACATCTAGTAAATTGTGCTTTTATTAAAGTTGTGTATAGTGTCCTGGATTGAGGGGGAAGGCAACCACTGCAAAAACAAAGTGCAGAATCATTGAGGCTGAATTCTTCATTTTACTTTATCACATTTGCTATTACCAGCCTAGATAGTACCCTCAAGTATAGAAAAAATGTAGTTCTCTGGTTTTTGTATAATTCTGGGTTCCAAAATGTTACTTCAGAAAATAAATTTGCTACAAATATCATGCGAAATTAACTTTCATCTTGTAACACTCTGTTGTATTTTGTATCTGTATGGACGTTCTCATATTGAAAAACATGTGCATCTCATTCTATATAAATGTGGTTGTTGATTTCAGTCTTTCATGATCTAAGATTCTGAAAACTAAAAATTTAATAACTTGGGGGACATTTAAGGACAATTGAAATGTTACATTTTCTGGTTAGAATGCCCACATGTCATACCTGAAGATGTATGGCCTGTTACGAAGTTCTGATATGAACTTTATGAAGTGCTTTATGAAGTGTTTTCTGGTTTTCTTTGTGTTCTCCATGGTGGTCAAATTGTCAATAAATAGGCTCTTTGGTTGAAAAAACTGAGAGGAAATTCGAGCTGAATATTGGAGAAGCAGGAGAAAAGGCTGAAATTGAGTGATGGAATATTTTTCCAGGAATGTGACACAAGTTCTGCATTTTTACTC
Organism: Passer montanus; assembly: GCF_014805655.1. Classification (NCBI taxonomy): domain Eukaryota; kingdom Metazoa; phylum Chordata; class Aves; order Passeriformes; family Passeridae; genus Passer; species Passer montanus. Next base: position 2,643,661 of record NW_024366480.1, read on the forward strand.
TCTGTAGTTGCCAATTTAAGTTGCCCTCTCCCCCCTGTCCTTTATCTGATTATTCATTTTCCTGTCTTTCAGACAAAGTTACTCTGAGTCAGCCTGAGATGATCAGTAGGAGAGGAAAGGAACCTCTTTAGAAGATAAATGCTCTCTCTTTTGATTTGCTTGGTAGCCAAAGTGATCCACTGAAGAAGACTGACCCCTCACACCTGTCAGCTGTGCTGGGGTCCAGATTCCACCCTGAAATTTAAAAATTGGGAACGGGGAAGATGGGAGGGAAATTTTAGTTGCAACCAGGTACTAGGGCTTTTGGAAACCAGTGTGTACCTACAGGTGCAACTGATGATCAAGGTAGCCTGGAGAGCTAGCAAATGAAAGTCTCCAGATGCTGTAATGGTAGCTATGGTAAGGATGTGTGTGGTGTTGCCAAAATAACCTGGTGATGGAAACTCTTTGGCATGCTCTAGTGCAACTTCTTTTATTACACAAAGTCTATTGTGTTTAATACCCACCCTTTGCCAGTACAGTTGTTCAGTGTACCTTGAGCTTTTATTGTGCTTTGTTGTTCTTTCCAGAGGAAACTCGGTCTCTCATAAACACTTAAAAGTTTTTCTGTAACATATTTATAGCCTGGTTTTCCATCCTGGTTTTATTTCTCAGTGTTTCCTTGGGACAATTTGAAGATATTGTGTCCTTAGTACAAGAATCTGCTGTAGCTCAGTAGACATCATTACTGTGGCAATTGAGCACACTTTTTTGGTAGATGTTCATGTGTGTACTCATTTGTACATTCACTGGTGATATGCACAGAAAAAAGAAGTGTTGCAACAACACCAGCCAATATCTGTTCCCAGGGAGCAGTTTCTATCAATCTCTTCACCTCAAACTTTTGCTGTTTTGATGATACTGGCAACAAGCCATGTTCTCTTGACATACTTGAATCAGAGTCAACACTTCCTACAGAATAGTGGAAAGTTTTTATCTGCAACTTTCTGTTTACCTCATTTGACTTCTTTAGAGTCTCTACTAACTTCTTTCCTTGTGTATTTATAAAGAAATTAAATATTAGTTAGCTTTTTTTGAAAAGCATGTTTATTGGAACATGTAGAATAACTGAATCAGTTGTAGAATAGGAAGTGTAACATTGGTTGTTAAATTGCAAAGTTTGTGGGCAAAGTCCTGGAAATATTTCAGTTCTCTGTCTATCTTCCTTATGTGTGTCTGTGCTACAATTACAATGGTGTAATTAGGATAGATTAGTATTGAATGTCCTGCGGCTGGGAAGAGTAAAAGTTAATTACCTGAGTGAGATCTGCAAATGCAGTCTGAGTTTTGTGAATGTAGGTAGTTTCAGAAAATGATCATGCAACTTACGTGTTTTGGGGATACAGGCATTGCAGAGGACTCATTTTTTGGAGTAGTTTTTTCCAGAGGATGTTTGACACATATTTCACTATGGCAGGAGTAGCACTGCTAGCAGAGTTGTTTTGTCTTTTTTTATTCCTGGTAATAGAACACGTTAATTTGCGTTTTGTTTCATTTGTAGAATGCAAAACCCAGGTGAACGCTTATTCTTGAAGATAATTAAATGTTTGAGTTTCATTGCTGTTCTGATCTTGCCTTGGAATCGACATTTTTTAAAAGCCATATTTAAAATGTCCTCACCTTTGAACAGATTTGTGACTCCCATTCCCTTTGGTCTGTCCCTGTCTTATGTGGTTAAAAAATGAACTGTCTGCCTGAAGACTTCAGTCTCTTGAGAAGAACATGATGGACATAGAAAATGCTGGCCAGCATTCAAACATATTTTTTTGATTCAGCAGGTATGAAGCTTCCAAGAATGGCTTGGAAAGTGAGTAAAGTAGTAAACTGGGTAAGACATCAATGGGAGGAGAAAAGTTCAGAGATAGCTACAGATTCCTATAATTTATTCTGAAATTGTTGTGTTATTAAAACTAATATATCGGAATAAAAATTGCTGAATGCACTCAAATAATTAAAAATACTAATCAGATTTTTCATGCAGTTATGTCTGATAACAAGAACTGGAGTGGATGCATTAGGAGAATCTTGTTCTTTGCATCTCTATTTCTCTCTGTGCAATCTTGCCAGAAGTTTATTTAAAGGATAGAATAAGTTTCTTTTAACATTCAACTATTGAAATATTTAAGTAGGTACAGCCCTGATAAAATCTTAACTAAACATGCCTTTCAAGCTTATTAATTCAGGACATATAATCAGTTTTGTGTACTACTGTGATAACCATTGTGTTTAATTTTGAAAGTTAGAGACACAAAACCTAATAAAATTAGAATAGGAGCCTCTGAGAACAGTGCCTGAAGGAGAAATTAAATTCATTCCAACACAAGGAGATATGAAGTACAAATAGAACAGCAGTAATGATTTTTATATGACACAAGGTTTCATTAAAAATCTATTTTATTGCATTCAGTGTCAGGGTTGTGGAGGCTGGCTGAATGTAGGGTCTTTTTGATACTTATCTTAGAGGGTAGACTAATGTCTAATAGCAGTTTGTGGCACTTGCCATCTGGTTAGCCAGTGCTATGTAGATGTCAGAATTTCTATAAGCACACATTCCTCTGTAATGTGTGAAAGTGGGGAGTGCAGGGATAGTTAGGGAAATAAGTTATTTCAGCTTGCAGCCATAGGAAGAGAAACTAGAGGGAGGTGGCATTGGCAATGAGACACAACCTTTCGGATGAAGGTCAGAGATTTAAGTCTAAGGTGAAGTGACAGGAGCATTAGTTAGTACTGACACATTTTATGTGGCCTAGGGACATAAATTTGATGTTAAGTCCAAGTAGACAGAAACACACGTCACACAAACCTATCTGTATAACCTGGATCTAGCTGGTGTTTCAGATGTTCTTTCTGATTTCCTCTCTGTAGCTGGATTTGGGGAAAAAAATCACAAGCTCAAAAGGTTTCTCATGCTATGGAGGACATGAAGAAATTTGTGCCTCTGAAAATGCAGAGGTGATACCAACCTGCAGCCATTCCTTAGGTACGTGATAGGAGGGAGGTGGAGCCCATGTACAAAGCACAGTTCAGTTTGATTCCAGAGTGTGACCTTGAGGACAGCTTTCCCACGTTTTGGGGAAATGCTGTAATCACTCTACATATTCCTTCTAATGAATACTCAAATGTTTCACATATGCTGAACCAATTCCAAGTGAGATAACGTTCATTTTATGGTCCCCCATCTGTGGTAATCACACTGTGATTTTGGACAAGAGCAGGACAAGGAACCTTTGTATCTTCTCCCTTTCTCTTAATGTAGTTGACTTGTTTTTCACATTTCTGCAGAGCTCTGAGTTATCCATCTGCTTTCTATTCTGTGTTGGGAAAGCATTGGTTTGTGTCTGGCACAGAATTATCAAATGATAGAATCATTTCGGTTGGAAAAACTTTTGAGATCTTGGAGTCCAACTGTTAACCTGGTACTGCCAAGTTCACCACTAAACCATGTCCCTAGGCATCACATCTACATTCCTTTAGATACCTCCATGGATGCTGATTCCACCAGTTCCCTGGGCAGCCTGTTTCAGTACTTGACAACCCTTTTGGTGAATAAAATTTTCTTTCTGTGCAATCTGAACCTCCCTTGGCACGGGGTAAGGCTCTTTTTCTTGTCCTGTTACTACTGGTTGCGAGAGGAACCATCCTCCACCTGGTTACAACCTCCTTTCAGGTAGTTGTAGAGAGCAATCATGTTCCCCCCAAGCTGCCTTTTCTCCAGGCTAAACTACCCTAGTTCCCCCAGCTGCTCCTCATCAGACTTGTGCTCCAGACCCTTCACCAGCTCTGTTGCCCTTCTTTGGACACATCTGTGCGTGCATTAAAAGATGGTAACAGGCAGCAGACATCCAGAGCCCAGGCAGCTCAGGCACTTGAACTGTCTTTCAGCCTTGGAGTAGGCCAAACATCTTGGAGTGCATATTGTCACTCTTTTTTCCTGCTTTGCCACATCTGTACTTTGCACCAGGTTTACCAAATTCCCCTGCATTCTAAATGCATTCCAGAGCCTATGGGTTACTGCTTCCAATAAAGCAAATCTCTTTTAACTTAGAGCAGAAATTCCGCCCTGGAAATCATCCTGACAACAGTTGTCTCATTTGGTATTTTGCAGACATTGTTTGAGTTTGAAAATCAGCATCTTCTCTATCTTGGTGAAAACTTGTGTCAAACATACTTTAAGTTTCACAAGACTATATAAACAAAGAAATTAGGGACAGATAAACATGTAGGGTGTGCCATTGCTTTGTATCAAAATTCTGGTTTTTTGAGATACACTAATGGACTTGAGTAGGGAAATATGACAGTGTTACTTGCAAGTACTTAGCTGTGTCTTTGTGAATGTGACTTTGGTAGGTACTAGAACTTGTGGACTGAATTCTTGCTTGTGTGAAGACATACAGTTCCAATAATTTCTAAGACAGGGGTTTCAAGTCTCTATTTGTTAGTATTTTCCATGGAAGCTGTCATAAATGTAAGAATAAATGTTAATCTTCACTCTATTCCTATATAATAAACAGTTGCTCAGTCCCATTTTATTGACAAAGAGATCAATACAATATAATTTGAATGTAGAAATGAGAAATAATTATTTTTTAAGTCCACAATTAAGCCTCAGTAGAAGTGCTGTTTTAATGATCAGCAACAAAAAGAAACTGAAGAGACTACTACTGGTGAAAGAAGACTTGTAATTTGAAAGTTATGTTGACACTTTGAAGACATGTTTCATACAATATATAAAGTAATTATTCTTATGGTCAGTGTAAGAGATTTTCTTTCATGTTGCAAGCCAAGTAATGTTCTGTTTCTGTGGATTCATTCATCAGTTCATAAAACCTTTAGAAATGAATTGCAAATTATTTAATAAAATGGATTTCATACCAACTTTAATTTTTGCCATGATTTTGACTACCCTAAGTAGAAAAGAGGTATTTTGTCCTGTGCTAGTGAAATACTTTATTGAAGATTACAGCTTTACTTTATCCATCTGGATCTTGAAGGACATTCTGGGCTTTGGTAGAATTGATTTTCAACTTGTGTTCTGCTTTTTGCATCTCTAATGAAATTTTCTGAGCAAAAGAAATGGGGATTATATATACATCCAGAAGCAAATGTGAATTAGTCTTTCTGGAATCAGTATGATAATTACAAAAAGTGACCTCTGAAGATCACATAGCCTGACCCTCTGCTCAAGGCCATGTCAACTAAAGCTGGTTGTGTAGGGCTTGGGTCTTGAATATCTTCAAGGACAGAGACCCCACAGACTCTCTGGACAGAAGTTCCAATGTTCTACAGCCCTTGTAGCAAAAAAAGCTTTTTTTCTTATTTTTAAGTGAAATTTCTTCTATTTCAGTTTCTGCATGGTGCCTCCTGTTCTGTAAGTGGGCACTGCTGACAAGAGTCTGTCTCCCCCTTCTTTACATCTGCCACCAAGAATTTATACATTTTTATGAGATCCTGAAACCTTTTATTCTCCAATCCCAGCTCTCTGTTGCCTTTGTTGGAAATGATACAATTTTTTATTATTTTTTTAAACTAACTTTAGGCAGGGGTTTGTTTTTCTTTGCCCAGGGAGAAGGGTACTGAAGTTTCTTTTCAAAAGTCTTTTCAAAAGACTCTCTTCCCTGGGTGAGGCCTGATGAACTTAACACCTCAATAGACTGGGAGTTGCCAGAAGATGCACAAGAAATAAGTGACCATTAACAAAGATTACCCTCAAACATCATCCCCTGGTGTGTTGGAGATACTTGGCTGGGGAAAAAAAATCAGTAAAAGAGCCAAAGAATGAGGACCAAATTATCATCAAGGGTGAAGGGATCCATAGCCAATAGGAACCAAAATATTAAGCATTGTGTAATTTGGGGCCAATGAACATTTAACCAAAGAATTGCTTTGGGTTTGTATGTATAAATATCTGCAAAATCTAGTAAAGACCATGTGTGATGGAATGATTTTCACTGCACAACCCGGACAATGTGTGGATTAAATTATTTCTATTTGCACATCCTGGCCAGAACAACATCCTGGCCAGAATAAAGTAATGCCTTAATTCTCTAACACTGAGAAGATGTTGTTGGAGAGTTTTGGTTTTTCAAGCAGTTTCAGTGACACCTCCATCATATCTGTGGTCCAGTGTAGTTATGTCTTTTTTGTTCTGAGGAGCTCCAAGCTGGACACAGCACACAGATGTGTCCCAAAAATGTGTAAGATATGTCTCTCCAGTGCTGAGTGGTGGAAGGATCACCCTCGTTGACCTGCAAGCAGCACTCTGCCTGATGCAGCTTGGGTGCCATTAGCCTCATTTATGGCACAGGCACACTGTTGGCTCATGGTCAATTAGCTGTCCACCAGGACCCTGAGCTCCTTTCTCTGCCAAGCTGCTTTCCAGCTGGTCCCCAGCATGATCCTTGAAAACCAGCCAGCTCTCCTGGACTCTTTTTTCTCTCCAGCTCTGTCTCCCATAGAATTCTTACAAACAGGTCCTTGAACAGGCTAAACACTACTTTCCCCAAGACCAGAGCTCACATCCTGCCATTTGCCTTACTCCTTCTTCTCAGGATCCTGAGCCCCACCATCTTATGTTTACTGCAGACCTTCACTGCATTCCAAATCAGTTCTTCCTTGTTCATAATTATGAGGTCTAACAGAGCATCTCTGTCTGGATTTATTCCACAGTGGATTCCTGCAGTTCTGGGAATGCCTGAACTTAATGGTGCATTGAGACGTGTATTGTACAGTTTAGAAGCAACATGAAAGAGAAAATGTTATGTGCAGATTTAAAAAAAATCAGTAATGAATAATGAGAATCTTAGAAAAAACCCCATACTAATAAGAGGATAATCTCAGCAAAATTCTGAGAAAACTTGTGCAGGTGCCAGGAATGTAGGATAAGCCATAAAAATAAAAAAGGGTTATAGTAATCAAATGAAAGACTAATTGAGTGTTTTAGTATACTAGACAATGAAATCCTTTGGGCATGGAGGAAATGGCAAGAACCTAACCTGTGTGAGGATTTGTGGAGTAAGAGGGAAAGATGAGAAAAGCCTCTGTCACAGGCCTAACTGTGAACTGTCAGAGGAGGAAGTCTTTGCTATCACAGCAGAAAGGCCTGGAGCCACTATCCACTATAAAGAAACAAAGACAAGAGGCATTGCTGGTTCTGATAGGTCATTGTGACTGTAGAAGTGGGACACTTCAGGGAGAATGGATTACATGATCAGCACTCATTTTGGTATGTGTAATGGTGAGGGTGGTAAGATGCAAAAATTTCATTTCCATTGTGTTCAGCTGGTGGTCATGAATAATAAAAGCATCTGGAGGTGTGGCTCACAAGCCAGGCTTGTCAGCTGGCCACATTCAAAATCCAGTTTGAATTTTGAATGCTACAGTGATAGCCCAGCAGGGCACATTTTTTAAAAAGGCTTGTGTTATAATGGGTATTAGAAAAAATGTTTTCCTAAGGGTAAACACTGAAACAGTTTTTCCAGAGAAGTTATAGCCTTTCTTTTGTAAGAAATTTCAGAACTTGACTGGACAAAACTCTAACTGATCAGATAGAAGCTGATCCTGCTGCAAGCAGCATGTGGAAGCCAGTGCACAGTCACAAGTCCCTTCCAACCTCAAGTTTTCTCTGATGCCTGCTGTGTGGCACAGGCACATAAGTGTTAGTTTTCAAGCCTCCTCTCTTACAGTGCTCTGCTATTCCTACAGCCATGTAAGAGTTGTTTTGACTTGCTTTCATCAGCATTCTTCTTGGGGGATTTGTAAAGTGTATTTTCTTGAGGACAGTCGAGAGGTAGCTACTCAGGATGGCTTTCAGGACATTTTAGGTCATCACAATGTTCTAAAACAGTGCTAGTGAGGCAAGGTACTGACTTATTAAGGGGTCCTCTAGTGTTCTTGAGAGGAAACAATATTTGTAATTTGTTTTGGAGAAAAATCTACTGTTTTTACAGTTTTAAAAAGGGAAGCTTGCTAGTAATGCCTAGTATCACTGTATACAAATAGGCTTTGTAAATGCTTCAGCAAAAGAAGTAGTATTGGATATTAGTGTTTGTTTTAGCTGAGATTAGTTTTGATATCTGAAAAAAGGAATTTCAAAGATAGAATATTTGGGGATGTTGCTAGATCTGTAATAATGTGAAATCCTTTACATCCCTGAAATGAAGAATATATAAATATATATACTCTAGATTATAGAAATTATCTACTCTATATGTAAGGGAAGTCTTTCTTTGATAAGTGTAGAAAAGAGAGACCTTCTCTCTTCACATGAACTCAGATGCCATTTTAGCTTTCCTACAGGGGTATTGCAGAGATTCGTTGCTGATCTTTGAACTAGAAAAAAGCAGATACAACATCTTCTTTATGCAAGAGTAAGTGATATTTCTGTGATACCTGGTTTTGTTTAGAGGTAGTTACTGTTATGATTTTTCCTCTTAAAACCTCTAGAAGTGGGTTCAAATATGTAATTTTAAATCCTTATTTTCAAAATAAAGTATTATGAAGAGTGGTATTATTTTGGAAATGTCACAGCTCAGGAATAGGAAATAAAATATGCTGGAGGACTTAAATATGGAAATTCTAAGTCCAACATTTAATCTGAAAATGGTACTTATTTCAATACTTGGTTATCTTTTGAATGCTCATATAGTTTCTATGTCTTGTTACCTTTACTACAATTGCCTTATCAGTAATAATTTATTTGCAGACTAATTTTCTCCTTCACTGTCATTCATACTATAAATGATACCAGCTCATTTATTACTACTATTTATTAACTACCCAGTAGTTTTGAGATTCACTTCAAACAGGGAGGTTTGATTGCAGTACTTTCCAAGAACGGTTTTGTTTCAATCATTTCTACAAAGTAGAGATTCATCTTTAAAGAGTTTGCTGTATGTTGTGACACAGGGGCTCTTTGAAGGTTAATCAGATTTTTAGCAATAATGGGGTTGGATTCTTGTGTGACTAAGTGAGTCACTTCTGTTTCATGTGCAGATCTGTCATTTAATCAGAAGCCTGGAAGTTAAGACTTAATACACTGCATATTAAGTAGAAAAGACAGTTGTTGTTTTAATCTTTTTTTTTTCCTTCTGAACTTCGCTATATCTTTAGGACTGTAAATTAGTTGAGACAGCTAGACTGATTATTTAAAAACCATTCCTAATGTGCGTAAAATCTAATAAAAGGAGCTGTACAGTGAAGTCATATTATTTGGACACCAAAGCTAAAAACTAATTTGAAGAAATATCCTTATATATACAAAATAAAATCCACTAAATGTGGTAATGCTCCTGATTTACATATAGGGCATGATTTAATCTAATTGCAGTTTAACTGGGGACAGTTATTGTTTTCTTAAAGGCAAGTAAAAAACACACAAATCTTTGAAGCCCAAAACAAATATTTGGGGAATGGCCAGAGTAGACTGTCATAAAGAGTTTTAATCAAGTAAGTTTTTTACAACTGAATATCTCTGATACAACTCCATGCTTGAATTTAGCTGTTGAAGTTGATAAAATTACACACAATAGAGTAGGCTTGTGTTGAAGCATTACTGGACAAAGTATTTTTCTTCTGGTAGCAATGCCCCCCACATCTTAGAATACAGGAGAGTTTATATTCAAATATATGCATTATGTGTGTATCTTACCTTGCATGTTAGTGTAACTCTAATCCCATGCCATATGTAGTTTGTTACAGTACTCAGTACTCTGTGTTGCTGATGGGCACTCAGCTTTGTCATCCTGTCTTCCTCAAATGTTGAAATGCTGAGCTTGAATAATGATAGTGTATACAAAACACAGTGCCCCAGCAAGAACTGTTTAAATGGTTATCTTTATAATGCAGTGCTTGAGAAGTTTTGGTCAAGTATTTATCCTGCTGTTGGAAGAGCTGGGTTGGATTCCAGAATGGAAGATGATGTGTGATGTGTTTGCTGCAGTCGGTGTGGTGCTACAGCACACAGGATTACAAATTCAGATTGTTTAGGTTTCGGAAGGCCTTTGGTGGAAAAGCCAAGTGACTGATTTACAGAATCTTGCTGCAAGATACAAATTAAATAACTATTATAAATATTTTAAAACTTGAGGAATGTTGGTTTGCATACAGGAATGAAGTTCTGCCTGGACACAAAATATCAAGTAGGAAGAGATGCATTTGGTTTGCTGCATGACTTGAAGAGAGAAAGGTTTGAGGTGGAGTAGAAAGAGAATGAGTCAGGGCAAAAAAAATGATATATTTCCTTTCCCCCCATAAGAAGGGGGAAAGGAAATGCGGTCTACAGGTTAAGAAGTGCTTTAAGGAAGGATGCTGTGAACACTGGTGCCAGCTTTGCTGTGTGGGTAAGGAGCACAAATGCATGTTGCTTGGTGTTGCCATTTTCCCAAATATATTCGGAAGCTACTACTGTGGATGATACTAATACATCCTAAAATTGCCATGCCATTTTTACTACTATATTTGCAAATCTGTGTATGAATACTTTATTTAATCATAGTTCTGAAAGCAAGTTAAGCATGATGACTAAAATTTAGTCCTGCCAGCTGTTTTATTTGCTCACTAGTTAGGTACATGATATGCTGCCTTTCTTTTTTCCTTTATTCTCATGCTGTTAACACAGTGAAATGAAGAAAACCTCTAAGTCCTTATAAACTGAAGCCATCTGGCTGTTCATAGCTGTAATGCTATCCAAATGTGTAAATTACTAAAAATGTATTCTCTTATGCTTAGGAGCACAGGCCTGAATTTGGTGCTGGGTTCCTCAGTCTAGAGAAGCTGGGAGTAAGAGTTTTTTTAGTCATGGTTTAATTTAGTGCCATAAATTTTGCTGGGACTAGAGAGAATAGGAAATTGTGAAGTGAGAGAATATTTGTGAGAATAAAAATGAGTAATGAGTATCTGGGGAAGGAGAGAAATTATAGGCAATTCTTAAATTGGATTAAATTTGGGATCCTAATTCTTATCTGACTTCTGTTTTCCTCTGATTTTGGTCCAAACACAAATCAACTTTATATGCTGTTTATACATTTAAGGTAAATATTACACAAATACCCCTGTACTAGCAGGGGGTTCATGCAAGGAAAATATCCAGTTAAATAATGTAAGACCTTGTTTTGGTACGTAGAATTTCAGATGGATTTACTTGGAAGCAAACTGCAGAAAGCAAACCACAAAAATTTGAATAGAAATGTTTTTCATGGGTTTCCAGGTAATTGTGAACTGGATGGGAACACTGCAAACCTTTGTTGCCTGAGGAAACAACTAACTTCTAGCATTTTTTAACTGAAAATGTACATGAAGAGTTGAAAAGAACTCGAGTTACAGTCTAGAGGACTTCACTGTTTAAGCTTGGTGTTTTGGCATACAGATGCTTGGGGTTTGAATGTGTCGTGACTAAAGCTGCTTGATCTGGTTCTAATATCCTGTTTAGTTCTTGGTCATAACCCATGCAGCCCTGCTGGCTGGGGATGGAGCGCCTGGAGAGGGGCCAGGCAGGAAGGGACCTGGGGGTCCTGATTGACAACAGGCTGAACCTGAGCCAGTGTGTGTGCCCAGGTGGCCAAGGCAGCCAAGGGCATCCTGGCCTGTATCACCAATAGTGTGGCCAGCAGGAGCAGGGAAGTCATTCTTCCCCTGTACTGGGGACTGGTGAGGCCACACCTCGAGTGCTGTGTCCAGTTCAGGGCCCCTCAGTTTAGGAAGGACACTGAGGTGCTGGAGCATGTCCAGAGAAGAACAACAAGGCTGGTGAAGGCTCCGGAGTACAAGTCCCATGATGAGTGGCTGTGCAACCTGGGGTTGTTTAGCCTGGAGAAAGGGAGGCTAGGGGAGATCTTATTCTCTACAACTGCCTGAAAGGAGGGTGTAGGCAGGTAAGGCTTTGTCTCTTCTCCCAGGCAACCAACAACAACAAGATAACACAGTCTTAAACTGCACAGGGGGGGATATTCAGGTTGGAAGTTAGGAAGAATTTCTTCACAGAAGGGGTGATTGGACATTGGAATGGGTTTCTCCAGGGAGGTGGTGGAGTCAGTGTCCCTGGAGGTGCCTAAGAAAAGACTGGATGTGGCATTTAGTGCCATAGTCTAGTTGACAAGGTGGAATTTGGTCATAGGTTGGACCTGATGAACTCAAAGGTCTTTTCCAAACTTAATGGTTCTGTGATTCCATGATTCTGTGGTTATGTGATTCTTTGTGTGTATGATGCTTGTTTAAGTTTTCTGTCTTCTCACAAGTTAAGGTGCTCCTTATCTTCACTGTCTGCTGGAGGAAGATGTAAAGAAAAGTCCTTTTCAGTGTTTTGAATAATGAAAGTAATTACTATGCTTTTCTAAGAGAAATGTGTTGATAGGCAGATTAATTCAATAGAGATCCTATTCTGTAAACCCAAACCTGCACCCATGAAGTCTTCTTCATCCATGAAGGGCAAAAATGAAGAATCATTATTCTTGCATTACCTGATATACAACTCTCTCCGGGACATGAAATACCTCTGCATGGTGGTTTTCAAAACTTAATACAAATGTTATTCTACATTAAATGAAGTGATTGAAAATGTTGCTTTTAGTTATTTCCTAATGTTTAATATTTATGATCTCTAAGGCTGCATAGAAAGAAGCCTTTGCTTTAACTAAAAATGGGATAGACATTTCTTAAAATTCTTTTTAATCGAGCAGAAAGTAGTTCACCTGCATTTTATGAAGTTGTTGCATGACAAATGCAGTTGGCCTGTGTGACTGTATGTGGGATGGGAGATTATTTTTTAGTGGCATAAGCCATCCTGCTTAGAAAAGAATGACATATGCACACGTATGTGAATGTGTGGTTCCTCTTCCTAATTTTCTTGTCTTTAGAATATTAATTTTTTTCAAAATATTTCAATATGCTTGTTTGAAATGCTGCACATGACCTATAGCAGTCTATAGAAATCATCATGTTGATGCAGAAGGAAATAGAATAACAAAGATTAAGTTGTCATGTTGCATGCAAGCTGTCTTATTCCAAATTTATTTTTAGTCAATTTGGCAAATATGTGTTGCTGTATTTGTACTGTCCTGTACAATTGCTTGTGGTTTCTCTGGATGTTTAAAACAAATACTTATACTTACAGATACTTACAAGCATTGCTTTGCAATGCTTGTGTTCTTCTGGCATTTCTGTAGGGTTGTTTTGTAGAAGTTATTGGTGTCTGTGTAGATTTGGAGCTGAAAATCATGTAACAGCTTTGAAAGCAATGTGGAAAATGCAATAATCATACGTCCTTGATAGCTTTAACTGCCTTTGTTATTAGCCCACCTATACAGAGTTTTATAATGCTATTATTTTATAATATTTCTTTAAAGAATATAGTGGTTTAGACTGAATTTCAGAAATATTTCCATTCATTGCTGAGACACATTCCATCTACTTAAAGACCAAGATAAACGCAGTGGGTTTTGTTATTTTATAGCTGTGTCTTATTTTAAGAATGTCTATGGCTATCAGCACGATCAGTGAAACTTTCATTTCAGCAGCTGCTACAAAAACATGATAGTTTGAAAAAAACAACTGTTCTGAAGAAACTTTCACATAGAGGTACAATGGTGGTATTTATGTAATTGCTCTTGGCAGCAGCTTCAGTAAATTCAAGTTGAAGTTCATCCATAAAATTAACTGACTTTCTCAATCCACTTGAACCTTGATCTGTTTTGGTGTAATGTTCTGGAGTTGGTGAAGAAGCTTTACTATTGGAGTTTGTAACCCTAAATGAGATTACACCACCTTCTTCTGATTCAGAATTTCCTGCTGTTGCAATATGTGTTGTTCCACAGAAATGAGGAATAATTCCCTCTCAGACACTGTTGAGATTGCTCCCAGGGAACAGCGCTAGTGATGTATTCTTTCACTGCTAAAGAAAAGGCATCTTATTGTAAACTTGGTTGTTTCTCAATGAGTTTACAAACTTGTTCTAAATAATTCACTTCATCTTGGAGCTCTGTTTCCCAGGAGACAAAATAGTTATTTTCTTAAAACCAATTTTTGCTTTAAGAACAAAGAAACCACATGGTGATTTTGAAGCTGTGGAATAGACATCTTTTATACCACAGACAATTGGGTTTTCACTCAGAGCCTTTTCTGTTCTTTTAAAAAAATTATTATTATTTGTGGATTCCTTATTGAGTGGACTGTATTGAATCTGCATCAGTTGGCTGCAAAGCATGGTGGTGTTTGAGCTCTCTCCTGAATAGGCGGGTTGCAGTGGGGCTGCACGTTCAGGAATGAACAGAACACAGAGCAGAATTCATTCATGCACTGCCCTCACTACCAGCAAGTGTGAACATGTGCACAGTCCTCCCTTAGAAGAAAACAAAACGAGCAGCCACAGTGAGCATTTCTCTTCTCTGCTCTCATTTCAGGAACATTTCTACCTCCAAAGCTGGTATTGTTTTTCTCAGATGATCTGGTTTCAAGCTATGTTGCTATTAAGTACTTCTACTGCAGGGCAGTGTCCCTGGAAAATTTGCTGTTTGCAATCTTTTGTGTTGGTCCTTTGAGGGTCATGACATTAAATCACAAAGTCACAGGAATACCCCTGAGAAATTCTGAGGCTTTTACAGAGGGGCCATCCATGCAAGTTTAAGCACTTTTGAAGGAGGGGACATTTTGGAATAAAGATTGCAGCATGTCTATTTTCTACCAAGAAGATGAGTCGGTGCTCAAAAGCAAACACATGTTAAGGCTGTATAACCAAAAAGGGAGTTGAGATGTGAGAAGGAAAGAGTAAGCTGTTCTTCAGATTTTGATCACAAGCTTTTTCTGCTTCTAAGGCATGACTGTTCTGTTTCTTGTAACAAGCACATTTATAAAAATCTCACAGTCTATTTCCTAAATTTGAAGGGGTTTGGTGCACTCTGGTTGGACCCATGGCAGTTCAATGGGTATGATTATTACTTTCTCATGGCCTTTGTTTAATACTATGGGTATTTCAGTTATGTTACCCGAGTTTGTGTTTGGTTAGATGAAAAAAACAGTGTTGTATGATGAGTACTTGATACTTTTTATCTTGCCATGATAGTCCATTAATTTTAATAACCAGTGAAAACATGCTTAGATTTATCTGACATGAAGAAGAAAATAGAGATTTCCATGTCTGGGCTCCAAGTTACTTCCTTGCAATGTTTACTGCATACTTTACAGCACAGACTCTTGCCCTCCAGAAGTTATAACAGGAAAAATGCATTATCTTATAATTTACAGTGCTAGACTGGTTGTCCAGTGATGGACAGTGGTAGATGAGATAATGTGCCAGGAGATCCTCATCCCTTAGGGAGAAGAAGGTGGCAGAAAGAATGAATATTTTTACATTTTTATGGATCCCACAACTCTGAGACTCGTTTGACATCAGATAACCAGAGAGTGGGAAGCATCCCTTTGTGTATGGCCAGTTCTGAGCAGAACACAGGTGGATGCTCCAGGCTCTCCTTCAGTTTTTCCTTACTGCTGAGTTGTCATAGGTTGAACACATCCTGCTCTTGCTTTTGTGCTGTTTTACCATTTTACCACGCTGCCTGCTTGGCTCAGAGTTGTTGTCCCTCCTTGACCTTTCCATTATAATCATAGATCCATCAGCCCTTCAGCTCAAGGCCCAGCTGGGGAACTGTCACCTTTGTGGTATTTGTCCGATGCTACTTGTCAACAGTTGAAGGGTTTAGATCTGCAAGTAGATGTTTCTGGAGATGCCTGTACTACTGTTCTCTACTGTAGTCACAAAACCTTCTTTGCAGAAAACCCATCTGGGACTTGCTACCATGTTTTAAAATATTCTCATGACTAATGAACTATAAAATATCTTGTCATTGTTGTAGCACACTGGGGATCCTGTAATAAATTAGAGGTCTTTATGACAGGTACCATAGATATATAATAAAATAAAAACCTCTGGGAATGCTTCAGTCTAAGTTCATATTTTTTCCTTACGCACCCAAAAATAGGATTAATCAAATTTCATGCCTAAGGGCTTAAACAGATGGAATATGAAAGAAAATTTCACCAGTCAGCAGTGTAGTAGTCCTGCATCACTGGAAATTATGCACTTTCATAATGTACAAGATAAAACCTTTCATTTAAACATTTTTCACATCTTAGCTAGTTTTACTTTGACAGTGGTTTAAAGTAGTAGAATCCCAGATTAATATTCAGCAACTAGCAAACAATGTTTAAGTTTATTTAAAATATGTTTTTCCTCCCATTATAAAATAAAATGCCAACTTTGTGACAAAATCATTAAAATGCTCAGGTACTAACAGAATTTTCTAATTCAGTGTTTTCATGTAGATATGTTTTCTCCTAACTACTTTTCCAGGTTGTATTGGTCAGTGGACATCTGGACAGCTGGGATGTTGGGCAGGGAGCTATGGATGATGGCGGTGGAGCATTTATATCATGGGAAGCATTATCGCTCATTAAGGATCTGGGTAAATCTTTAATTTTAAAATATTTTTAGTGCATTACATTTCCAGGATATTTTGTATGATGTCTAAACTGGATTTTCTATTTTATCCATGTCTCTGAGCACAAATATTAATTTTGTCACTATACCCCTTAAAACTAGTTCAAAACAGACTTTTTAGATTGTTGAATTGATATCCAAGGACGCTTTTCCTCCTTCATCAGATGGAATCTATTTTTCTTCCTTATTCTCTTTTTCCCACAAGTGTAACCTGTGGTCAACAGGAATGCTCAATGTATTTATTAGAAACTAAAGTCAGCTGCTGCTCCTGTTCTGGCAGCCTTTAAACAATAAACTATCTTTCCCTGCTTCCCAGTGGAAGGATTTTTGCACTTCAGCAATCTCAGTCTTTCTTGAAGAGCTCTTTGTAGACAAGCTATATCATGTGATTAGCTGCTTGCATATGCAGTTGTGAACATCAGACATCCCTGTGAGTTCCTATTCCTTTATTTTGCATTGTTTGAACCTCTAATCTTTCAATTTCCCAGCTTTGGAATGATTGGATTATCAATCTGTAACCCAAACAAAGTGTGTCTGTTTAAATTTTTGGTCTTTTCAAAACAAACTAAATAGGATTCCTCTACAAAGAATCCAAGTGTACTCCTTCTTTTAGTGTTTTTTAATTTTTTTTTCTATGATGCTTGGAAAAATTGGCTGTGTTTCCTCCATCTTCAAGGAAAAGAAACTTATTCTGCTGTGTTGGGTACTCTATTCCATTCAAAACAAACCATTGTGTGTTTCTTAAGGGCAAGTTCATGGTGGCATTGTATAATTTTTATTCACTGGGTTTCCTTTCATGCATGACTGAAATGCATCACTTTCTTGTTTAAATATTTGATTTCCTCTGGTAGTAGCCTGTGTGTTTGCTGTGCAACCTGTGGTGAAATGCTGTTCTCTCAGCTGGGAAATGCTGGAGCCTTTGCTGATGCCCTCTGCTCTGGGCAGCTGTTGTGTTCTGCTCTTCTCTTTGTCCCAGTGCTCTGCAGGAACACAAGGCTGGGAGAGGGCTGCTGGGTCTCCACAGCTGTAGGTAACCAAGGAGCCTTTCACAAAACTGGCCTCCATAGTAGATTGGTTAATTGAGATTTAATGTCTTATCCATTAAAATCTGACCCAAAAAAAGAAAAAAAAAACCAGCAAAACAAAAATATGTGAAGATTGTGTGAGAAACAAATTAATGACTTTTATTTACAATCAATTGCATTGATTGTGTTTTGAATAAACATTGTGTTTTGCACTGTGGAGACTTTGATATTTTTTTGGAGCCTGATAAATTTAGTCTCATACTAGTCCACAAAATATATTTGAAATGAAGGTAAGACAACTCAGTTGACTCTATGCATATGTAGAAATTTTTATTGTGTCCAGGGAGTCTTAAAGCCATGGTACATTTTGTATCCATAAAACTGTGTCAGCATTAACCAGAGTATAACTGATCTTACAGCTGTGGTGATATGATCCTCAAGCTGAAATGAGCATTCTAAAATATGATTTCTAGAATACTAATTTATGTTGTGTAATAAGAAATAAAGCCAGTACTTCTGCCATGGTCCTTTGGGTTAATGAAAGCAAAATACTATTGCACTATTGAAGCAGGGTTTTCAGTGATGGTCTAATAGCATTTCCTCATGACACTTGGACATGACTTATGGACAAGACACAAATTATGCCTGTTAATTTGGATTCTGAAAATTTCATGTAATACTTGAATAATATTATAGTTTAAATGCAATTGCATACTTTCAATATAGCCTCCTCCCAAAACCACTTAATAGCTATTGGCTTAGGACCAAATACATGAAATTAATTGAAAATTCATTAAAATTATGGTTTAAGATGGTAAGATTTTATTTTAAGCAATACAGTTTGTTCTCTTGTCTCAAGTAAATTTTTAATAGTTCTTGCTTTTACTTCTAAGTAAATCAGTTACTTAATGTATTGGCCTTTATACTTCCTCATATTTCCTGAATCTTCAGTGTTAGCTTTTTTTTTTTTTTTAATTGAGATGGCAGTTTCTGTGCCACGTTGGTATATATTTTTTCTTTTAGTTTTGTTTTGCCTTTGGGTTTTCTAGCTTTTCAGACACCATAATAGTTACACGCTCCCTACAAGGACATGTACCAGTCCAGCGCAATCTGAAGTAGTTTTACATAGTCTTCAAGACTTCAAACATTTGGTAGCATTTTTTTTCCATTTCCATTTTGGCTTCACATGAATGTTGTTTCTTTCTGAGGGAAAGGCAACTACATGAAAGTCAGACTGAACTGAAACTGTTTTGCATTATATTAGCAGAGAGTGGAATGAAAGTATTTTATTGATGTAAAATCCCATGTATACATTTCAGAAGAGTAGTACCTTAAAAGCATAGGCTGATTGTGATCTGCTGTAGTTCTTCAACACTGTTGAAAGTTATAACCATTCAGGTAGCTCTGGAAAATAGCACACCAAACAAGTGGAAAGTTGCAGTCTGTCTGAATACTTTGCTTCTAGTAGCTGTCATATATCTCTGCTCCTCTTCCACAGTGGGATGATGGGAAGGGGGTGCCTGCTGGTGGTGCCATTCCCTCTCATTCATCTTCAAGGAGGAAGCACAGGCAGCAAATTCAGAGTAAATTTCAATTTCTAGATGGCTATGTTTCAACAAGGTGAATCATGCTATGTTTTCTGTGCAGCTGCAGTTTCACTCTCCAAACATCCCCTTCAGCAACGTATAGTTAAACTTCAGTACCAGCTTGTGCACCTGTTGGTACCCATGCTGGCTATAGACATCTCCTGACCAGAGTAAAAAGAAGCATTTTCCCTAGTGCATCCATATCAAGTTCTCTGTGTCAACCAAACTCTCATGGCTGCTTGCTTTGCTGATAGCTAATCTCAGAAAAATTCACTAAGTAATCGTCATACTGATATTGGTGTTCAAAGGGGTCTTTTCTCAACATTAATAATGAAGTGTAATGAAGCACAAAGGAAAGGAAAGCATTAATTAAATTCTTGAAGCTTACATATGCCAGTGACAGGCAAGATCTGTGGCAAGCTGCTTCATGGCTGATGTGCTTAAAAAAGGAAGAACTGGAAATGTTTCCACAGAAATTGTTTGTGTAAGGAAACATGAACATTTCAGCTGGTTATTACTCCTTATTCCTTTTAGTGGGAGTAAAGATGTTTTTAGAGTCACTGAGACAGTTTGTGAACTGGTCAGAACTGGTAAACTCCCTTTCCTTCAGGGAAACCAAGGCTGTTGTGATTAGCTGGGGATTTCTGTTGCTTAAGAAATTCTCCTCCTTCTACACTTGCAGGCAGAGTGTCCGTGGCAGTAAACTTGTGCAACATGCAGTTTGTCTTCTGTGATGTCTGGCAGCAGCTGCCCTGCCCAGTCCTCTGCAGGCTCTAATCTTTTGATCTATTTTAACTAATTTTGATGGAGGCACAAAAATATTTAGAAAAGGAAGTTTTGATATACTCTTCAAATGGGTGACTGAGGAGAAATGGGCAAGTGCATTTATGTCCCACCTGAGGAGAGGCTGGAAGAAGGCACTTTTATTCTTTTCTTAAAGATGGCAAACACCTGGTTACCAGAACACGTGTAGCGTTGTGATAATCGCCAGTCTCTTTCCTTTTAATCTGTCTACAAACTCTGTGTGATAGATTGCAAATATCTCCATGGCAGTATTGAGAGCATTATTTGGGGTAATTAAGAGATGATGGGAAGACACTGGAGGTGTTTTAGAAAGGAAAGGCTAACAGGTTCCCATCATTAAGCTGAGGGAATCCATGGGGTGTTGGATGAGCTGTAATGTAGTGTGATGAGGGCTTTTGGAAGCTGTAGGAGAGACAGCACTCAAGCAAATTGCAGTTTTCTAGTTTTACAGAACAACAGCTGTGCTGCTAATTACAGCCTAGAAATCTCAAACCCAACTTGTTTTCAGGTTCCATTTATAATTCTAAACTTTTGTTAGTTTGTTAGTTTAAATGCAAGGAAGAGCATCTCTGGAGCAGGCCAATGTCATTTGCCTCAGCATTTTCATGTTCGTCCAGTTAGCACTCTGGTGTTGTTTGAAACACAGCTTCTCATGTCCCTCTCTCACACAAGGTGAGATAAAAGGTGAGATGAAAGACTAAATAAGCAGCTAACATAGAACATCACCATAAAATCACACAAAATGTATTTTGCTGCCATATTTTGTCTTTGGTTGGGCAGTTTGCAGGACTTGATCCTGCTTTGGGTGTTGGTTGTCAGTTTCTGTGGAGGAGATATTTGTCCTCCTTTCCCAACATTTCAAGCCTGCAGATCTTCTTGCCCAGGAGTCCTATTTGTGTAGAGGGTATTTGAGCAAGAAGCAGCTAGTATGTATCCAGTGGTTTCAGAGCTTTTGTCAGTGCTCCCTCTTTGCTCCTAATCCAGCTGTGCTCCCACACTGCTTGGCTGAGGGGCATTTCCCATGTGAGGCTGCAGGTGTTCTACCCTCCTCCAGCCCTGACAAAGCCACCTCACACTCTAGTGCTGGAAATGATCACCTTTCATCCCTAAAGGGAGCTTGAAGGAACTGAATAATGACAATAATAGAGAAAGATCTTTAGAAGCTTGTTGTATGGCAGTATCAGGTTTCCAAACATTGTATTTTAAGTCTCCTAACAGCAGTAGGGAGCCTACTGGTGTTAGAAATCCAGTTGATTTTGGTAGATGAATTTCAGTGCTTTCTTCTAAAAAACTTCAGAAATTATAATTGTTATGTCTTTTTTTTTAATTAAAACATCTGGAATAATTTTTTTTCCTGTTGAAAATACAATAGAAACTGATGGGGAATGTTACTTGACACTACAGTCTAGTTTATTTTCAGAGTCCCATCTCTGCTAGTACAGGAGGAATCAAACAGTCAGCAGTTTCTTTGTTCACATCCCAGGTTTCTTTCAGCAGCATTTACGCACAGGTTCTATTTCCTTCTTCAAGAAATGTGTTTTCTACCTTTTCCTGGCTGTGTTTGGGTCTCTCTTGCTTCATTGCTAGCCAACTGTTGGTGCCCTGCCAAGTCCAGAGGTGCACACCTGTCCACGAGCTACTGCTCAATCTGGGGACATCTTCAGAAGTCAGTGGCTGAGCTGTGAATTTGTCAAATGAAAAACTTTTCCTCTTTCTCTTCAATTGCTTGAACTGCAGCCAGTGTAAGGAGTTGCCAGTGAATGCTGTCTGAACCCCTGCTTCCACCGAAGCAGTCGGTGCAGAATCCAGGAAAGGCTACACTCCAAAGACCACCACCATGGTGGGCTCTGATGCAGGGTGAACAGTTCCCTGCTCGTGCTCTTGTGTTGTGCACTCAGCCCATGTTCAGTCCTGTCTGCAGGCTGCCTCAGACCAGGAATCTCTGCTTGGACTGTGCCTCAAAGTGCTTCTGAGAGTCCTGTTCTTCCATATCAGAAAACACTTGCTGTGGGGAGCTGCCAGAGCCAGTGAATGCCAGCAGTCAAGTAGATGAATAGGGAACATTCTCCTCTTTCACAGCCAGGGTAGGATGGTGATGGAGCTAGATAGCTGCTAGAGTAGCTTGATGAAGGAAGAATGATTGTTGACAAAATCTAATCCCGGTCATCACACCTTTTACAAAGCTTTCCTGCATTCCTAGACGATGATGAAACATGAAAAAGGGAGAAATGTATGGTGATAGACGATAGGTGCCATTTCTCTTCTCTGTCTATTTGCCAGCATTAAGCTTACTGGGGCTTCATAAATTAGCTTTCCTGTAGATGTAGACATGGATCTGGCATGACCAAATTACTGCTTTATAGCAAAAAGGCAGAAAACCATAGAAATGTTTTTAAAACAATGCATGTAAGAATTTTAAGGTACTAACTGAGTTATTATTACTCATAAGGAGTTGATTAGACAGTTTTCCCCCTTAAAACTTATTTAAAATTGAAATTGTAACTCTCATCTGAATTATAGCCATGACTAATGCAACTGGAAAACCATTAGACAGATTTTTGTACAGTTCACTGTAGTCTTTGTATGCAGCTACACTTCTCCAGTCCAAATTCACTGGCTAATATATGAGGACTAATGATATGTTTTATTAAAAACATGATCACCAGAGTAATTCCTTTCTGCTAGTTTAATTGAAGTAAAATAAATGCAATTTTAACGTGCTTGCAAAATATTTTGTTAAACATTTTTCTGAATTTCTTGTAGTGGTGTAATTGTTTGCTGTCTAGGAGATATGTTGTGAAACATAATTAAATGACTACTTTTACAATTTCTGTTTTTTTTCTTTAATCAGATATGTCTGATATTGACTTCTTGTTCTTACATTCTTTTCACTTTCCCAAGGCTGAGTGTTTTATTCTGACCTTCACGTTTTCAATTCTATTAAATCTACTTGCTATGAAATATCTGCATATGCTGTTACACTACAAATGCATTTATTCCTTCATTTTAACATTTGGTTGAATGCGTATTTGGCAAGTACTTAAATCTTCAATTTTCATACTTTGTTGACACAGCAGAAGGGGCAACTGCAGACATAAAAGGTTGCTAATCTGGTGGTAAATTTAGACATACAGCCCTCCATAGCAATTTTGCTCTCTATCTTGTGGACTGCTGCTTCTCTGCAAGCTTCAATTTACCCAGAAAATTCAAGAAAAAAAATCTGAGCTTTGATTATCTATAAAAATCTTAAAAACCTGACAGTGCTAGCTGTTGTGTGTTATTAGTTTTGTTTTTCAAGTCTCTAACATGGTTGACACGGTGAAGTGCTGAAATCTTTCCCAAATGAAGTAAGGGGCATCTTGTCCTTACTGTTATTTTTTTTTAAGGTATAAATTTTCAGTATGGAGACAGAAGTGTGCCTGCTTCATTTTCTGACTCATCAGCTCTGAGAATAGCCTAACAGATTTGTTTTTCTAATCCAAAGAGTGGGGCAGCAGAGGCAGAATACAGACCCACCTCTCATTAAGATCAAACCATATCTGATATTTGTAATCCCAGAGAGTGTGGGAGTGGGCCCTACATTGCATTTTCTGCTCCACAATTTGATGAGATCACAAATACCCTTAAGGAAGAATGTGTTCCTGAAGAGGAATAAAGTGTTTTAAACATGGACACTGTCTTATTCATTTGTGGGGCTCAGAGAACACATTCACAGGACCAGAGCAAGGCATGAGGTGGAGTTCCCTGCTGACTCTGCACTTCCCTCTTTTTTTTTGGTGCACATGATTTGTAATGGCTTCATGACACTACATGAAACAGTTCTTAGTTTAAAACCCCATGTGCAGATGAGCACATTTGGCAGTACTTCCCATCTGAAGTGCCCCTCAGCTGTGCTGCCAGGTGGCAGGAAGGTGTCCACAGAGAAACCCTCTCTCTGGCACTGTTGCTGCCTGACTTGCAGCCCAAAAGCACCAGGCTCTGGGCTTGGCTTCCCTCCTCTCTCCCTCGCCTCCCCAGTCAAAGGGCTTAATCCATGTTATTTTTAGTTACTAGACTTGCAAATCATTCACAGATTTCCCCTCCAGTCTTGTATACCCAGTTCCTTCCTTGACATTTCCTCTTGGATATTGCATTGCTTTATAAAAATAAATCTATCTAGAACCTCTCACATTTTCCTTCTCCACTCTTGTGTAAATCTGCTCTTCTGTCATAAGATCATCAGCCTCCCCAGACACAGAAAAAGAAAATTGCTTGTGTAATCTCAGTGTCTTGCTGCACTGCTGTTAAGGCTGCCAGCGCTCTGCAAATCCAGTCTTTCCCTAGGCTGGGTCACCTTGGGCACTGCCTTGCCCCTGTGCCCTCTTTGAAGGGCCTGTCCAAACAGCTGCTCACAGTCTGTGCCAGTGGCAGTCGTGTCCTCTCAACCCCCAAAACATGTTTCTGAGCAAGCTGACAGCCCCAGGCGAGACTGAGCTGCAGTATGCACCTTGGCTCATCACTCCACTTTGATTTCCCCAGCCCCAGACCTGACCATTTTCTGTCTTCCTGCAAAGCTTCATCTCTTCTGCTCCAGACCTCATCCCTCCTTACTCCAGACTTTCGACATTCAGAGGTTTACTTGCTTCCCAGTGCTATTTTTTGCAGTGCTTTGTCCTCAGTGCCACAAAAAGAAGCTATCAACAGACAAAAATCAAGGAGATTGCACTGCATTACATTGGTTTAAGAAGAAAGGAAAGACAGTTTCCAAAGCTAAAAGCTGTTTCCTATGTCTAATTTGAGCCTCACTGAATTAGAAATATATTATAATCAAAGTTTAAGTAGCACTAAAAGGTTTTTTTTCAGCTGTTCTTTGCCTTGTTTTTAGAAGCTTTTAACTTTGAAGCTCTGCGAAGAAGAACTTGATTGGTGATAGGGTGAACATGACCTGGCAATGTGCACTTATAGCCCAGAAAGCCAAATATGTCCTGGGCTGCATCCAAAACAACATGGCCAGCAGGATGAGAGAGGGGATTCTGCCTCTCTGGTCTGCCCTTGTGAGACCCCACCTGTGCTGCAGCCAGCTCTGAGGAGCCCAGGATAAGAAGGATGTGGACCTGCTGGGGTGAGTGCAGAGGAGGGCCATGAAGATGATTGCAAGAGCAGAGCACCTCTCCCATGAGGAAAGGCTGAGGGAATTGCAGTTGTTCAGCCTGGAGAAGAGAAGGCTTAGGGATGACCTCATTGTGGCCTTCCAGTACCTGAAGGAAGCACACAAGAAAGATGAGGAGAGTCTCTTTAGAAGAGCATGCAGTGACAGGGAAAGGGGCTATGGCTTCAAACTTAGAGAGGAGGTTTAGATTAGATGTTTGGAAGGAATCCAAATTCCTTGGGTGAGTTGGTGAGGCACTGGCACTGGTTGCACAGAGAGTTTGCAAATGCCCCTTCTCTGAAAAGTTTAAGGCCAGGCTGGATGGAGTTCTGAGCAAACTGACCTAGTGAAATATCCCTGCCCATGACAGGGATGTTGGAACTAGATGATCTGTAAGGTGCCAACCCAAACCATTCTATGAGTCTATGATTTTCTCGGTGAAATCATTATTTGTCACTCAATTAAAAAGCTAATTTCTTCTTAAATAAATGAGTACACAGGCACTTTTCTGCACCAATAGTGAGATCAATTGTTTGAACCACAGAGCACTGTGTTTCTAACAAGAGTGAAAGCCAAAGTCCTTCTGGTTTAGAATATAGACTTCTTCTAAGTCTTCAGAGGAAAAGTCTGGACATCGTCAATTAACTGTGTTATTACTATAATCCTATTGATTACAGCTCATTTCTGCATGTATGTTCTTTGAAATTAGGCAGGGAAACAGGTTGCTAGCAGTAAGAGCTTTTTCTCATCCTTGCCCATACCACAGGATACATAAATCAGGTATTAGCAGATTGTACCACTGTTTTTGATGATGAATTCTTATCTTCTTTAGAAAAATGTGGAGTACTGGTTTTATTTTTATTTTATGTGGTGGCAGAAATGGAAATTCTAGGTATTTTATGAGAAGTGTATGCATGATAGAAATATCCCATCTGATGACACCCAGTAAATCCCCTATGTCTAATCAGCTCCAAACTTGAAAAAGGTAGGGAGTATAATAAGAATTTAAGGAATCTCAGCAACATCATTATGTATCTTGATTTTTTTGGTATAAATAGTTATAAATATTTTTGTATAAGTATCTTTTAAAGAAATTCCAAGCTACAGGGTAACAATGCAGAAAAGGCCATAGCTTATGTATGTTCAGCACAGCAGAGGACAGTACTTAAGGATCTGTATATACCTCCCTAGTAGCTCCTAAAGCAAGTACATTAGTGACTTAGGGAGTAAGAGAACATAGAGAATAGTTTGGGTTGAAAAACATCATTAAAGGTCATTTAGTCCAAGCCCCTTGTAATGAGCAGGAATTGCTTCAACTTGATGAGGTTGCTCAGAGCCGTGTTGCATCTGACCTTGAATTTCTCCAGGGATGGGGCATCTACAATCTCTCTGGGCAACCTGTGTCAGTGTTTCATGTCCCTCATTGTAAAAAGCAACCTTCCTTAGATCTAATCTGGATCTACCCTCCTTTAGTTTAAAAACATTGTTCCCTGTCCTTATTGCCACAGGCCCTGCTAAGAAGTCTGTCCCCATTTCTTGTTGATTCCTTTCAGTTACTGGAAGGCTCCTCTAAGGGCTCCCTGGACCCTTCTCTCCTCTCAGCCTTTCCTCATAGGAGAGAAGTTCCATCCATCTGATCCTCTTTGTGGCCCTCCCCTGGAGTCACTTAAACATGTCCATGTCTTCCCTGTGCTGAGGAGTTCAGGGCTGGATGCAGTACTCCAGGTGAGGTCTCACCAGGGGAACTAGAGGGGCAGAATCACCTCCCTCTACTGGCAGTGCAATTTGTTCTCCTTTATGCTCAGATCAAGGCTTTTCTAGGCCATTTATGCAGGGTGTTAGGAATGCATTTCTTCCTTGTTTTGCTTTGCTTGTGTGTACAGCTTTTGATTTCCCTATTAAATTGTCTTTATCTCAACACACAAGTTTTTTAGCTTTTATCCTGATTTTCTCCCTTGTCCCATTGGTGTGGGAGTGAGCAAGCAGCTGTGAGGGGCTTGGCTGCCAGCTGAGGTCAAACCTTGACGCCTGTTAATCTACTCACATCCATTTGCAGTTTGCTTGTATGCCTCATATAAGCTGAACAGCTGATGGATTTGCTTGTGTGTGATCCCAGTGCCTTGATTTGCAGGGAAATCCCTTTTTACAAAGGTGGAATGCTTTTTATAGTTTTGTAAGCTGGTCAATCTTAAAATGATATTGAAGAAGCCTGTTAGCCATCTACACACTATCTTCTTAGAAAATATTTTATCTTTGTGATCTTCCCCATCAGTAAGGATTTATGGTTATAAAGTGGGAAAATAATTACTGAAGGAAATTTTGCGTTTATAGTGATGATCTCTATTTTGATTTTAAAAAGATGATTCAAGTTCTCCTTCCTGACTTGTAGGCTATATTGAGAATGAAGTGGGTTTATTTTTTTGCTTTACAGGCAATGTGACAGGCCATTATGATTTGTCTCCACATGTACAAAACATTATATTTCAGTTTTGCTATGTGGGAATGTCTCAGTTCTGTCAAGCATGAGCAAGACATGTAGGACATAAAATTCAAGTCTTGCTGCTGTTATCTATGAATGTGGGCAATCTATGATGATTTAAAAGAAACAGAAAATAGAGTCAATAAGCCTGGCACATTGGTATGGCAGAAGTGTTTGTGGTTCCCAAGGAGGAGGAAAGGAGAGCAGCCACTGCAGCACAGAGGGAGTGTAATAGAGCAGGTGTCCTGCTGTGCTTGCTACAGATGTATCCTTAGTCACAGATCGACCATATCGATGTTTTTATTTCATTCTTTAACATGTGATTCCACATGCCCACAGTATCTTTTATGCTTGAGATAAACCATAAGAATATAGAGGCTGATCAGCAAAACTCATCATTGTGGTAAGCTATGATTTTATTTCAGTTAAGGGCAAGGTAGGAGGGAGAAAAAAAAGATAATACATTTTTCTAAAACATTGGAGGTTGGAAATTCATCTGTAGGTTTTTTTCTTCTGATAGCCTCTTTAGTTTTAATACTATGTAATAAGTCATTTGTTCAGATAACGAGAAAAGAGGCACAATTTTATTTGTGCAACAGTTTTCCTTAATTTTAAAATTGCCTACCCACCCCTCTATATGTTGCACCCATCATAAAACAGTTTCCTAGCCCAATTGTTATTTTATTCTGTCTTCTCAATATATATTTGGGCTGAGATCTGAAAGACTTTTGATTTTGTGAAGATTATACCTTACTTAGGAACCAGTAGTTTTTAAGAAGCAAACCAAAGTAGTTGAACTTACTTTGAAAAACTTTTGTAACTTGAATACAATCCTCCTTTTTTTCTTTTCTAATAAAAACATGCATTGAGAATATTCTCAGCAATTTTACTTCTGGATACTGGATTTGTTTGCTGTTCTTTGGTCAGATCAGCTCTGTTTTTAATAACAGGTAGATAAATAGTTATTGCTTTCAGATTAAGATAATGAGGAAATTAAATTTTCCTCTGTAGACTTTGTTTGTATTTAAAATAACTGCCTCCATATCTTATGTATTTTTATTTTTTTCAAGTTGCCCATTTAATTTCAGTAGAACACACAAATGAATTTGCTGACAGGAATCCATGAGATATGAAGAGCTGATACACCACACCCCAGATTGGAAAGACCAAAGCTCAGCAAGGCTTTTTTATTTCCCCAGCTTCAATGGGAAGATATAATGATGGGCGGGGAGGGGACCATAAGAATCTCAAATGTCTTCTTCACAAGTGAGCTGAGATCATCTCCAGCTCCTGGAGAGCAGGAGCTGAGGTTACAGCCCATCTGAGCCAGCCATGAGGACGCCCTGAGCACTGGCCCAAGTCCCCCTTAGGGCAGCAGTAGCAGGCTAAAATAGCTTGATTTTTGTCTGGGAGGAGCCAGGAGATGCTGCTTCCCTGTCTTAAGCATTTCCTACCAAAGTTAGGCTCACAGGCTTGGCATGGTGGGCTGGAGATTGGACTTCACTTTGCATTTTGTGATATGACCAATAAACCTCCTTTTTCCACTTAAACTGCAGGGCTGCTGGAACCATACTACAACACTGGCCTCTATGTCTCATACCAGCACTTCTTCTTTTTTACAGACACCTCTTCTAACCAAGCTGCTGACATACTTTGAGTTATTTTGGGCTTCAATCTTTCTGACTTCCAAATGAGAGCTATTTTATTATCTCAATTTTACCTCATAAGCCATCTGACTAATTTGAAAAGCAAAGGAGGCTAATCCTTTACTGTTGTGATTTAGGAGAGCAGGGAATCTACTGGGAGGTGTGCAGAAGGTTGTTTTTAAAGTAATGAAGTTTGACAACCTTTCTGTTTACAGTCAACAGATCAACATTCAGAAAATACACCTTTAAAATTGTTTGTGCTTCTTTATGAGATATTGGAAAATCCAAGCTCTTTTGTTCAGATTTGGGATATTTTTTCTATATTCTGCCTTCAGTTTGGATGATTGCTAGTTTTGAGAAGAAATGTGCAGATCATATTCATTGTGTCCAAAGAAAATTAATGAAGGTCAAGTCTATTGGCAGTCTTCATCTATTTCAGTTAGGAAATGAAATAAGTTTTGACAGTGATACTGATATTATTTCTCTTCAGCACAAAGGTGTGTGTGGTACTTTATCACTTGTGATAATCTCCTCATGTTTTTTCTTTATTTTTTTCTCTAACATAATTAGCATTCCACTGCACAGAGAATAGTTTTTTTCTTTATCTGTTTGCTCTTCCATGCTCTGAAGTTTCTCTCAATGTATTAATTTATGAATAGAAACAACCAAATAAATAGAGGGAAGCAACTTCTATCTGATCAGTTCTGCCACGGCAAAAATGGCTTCAAAATTTATCTGAGAACTTATCTTTCTGATTGAGCTACCATAGCAAAATAGAAAATGGCTGCATGTTTGCCTTGTTTCAGAAAGTCATGCATACATTTAGCAGCTGACTCTTTCAGATTCCAAATTACAGATTGCTGCTTTTCATTTCTCTGATAAAAAGCAAAATGATATTACATAGCCCCTCAGTTCTTGAAATGGATAAATATTTCTCATAAAAATCCAGCAGCTCATTTTCAATTAATAGTGATAAATTAACCATGACAAAGCAATGGTAGTTTTCATGAAAATTTCATTTGGATCTGCTATGAGCGGATATGTATTACTTATTGCAGACCACCACAATGACAGCAGCACATGTTTCAGAAATCTATCAAGGTAGTTACTTTCTGGTGTGGTTTTCAGACACTTTCAGTATGTCCCTGAAATGTGCTTCTCTTGTGCTACTGCAACTGGCAGCAGCACCTCAACTGCCCACTCCTTCCTCATGTGGGCTCTCTCCCCAAACCCCAGTCTTTCACAGAAAAACCCACACTTGATACAGGTTGGGTTTGGTTTCTGGAAATACAGGTTTTTCATTTATTGCAGGCTGGAGATCAATGCAAAAAGTGCTCAAAATATATCTGTATTTAATACTAAAAGCAGTATTAAAACCTGTGTTTTAGGACTTCGTCCAAAAAGAACACTGCGCTTGGTGCTATGGACAGCAGAAGAGCAAGGAGGAGTAGGTGCCAAGCAATACTATCAGTTGCACAAGGTAAATATGTCTTTTCACCAATTTTCTTGACAGCACTTTTCTCCCCCATCTTATGACTTGATTACTATTTTTGTCAAGGTGTTAGCTTAATATCTCACCAAAATCACTGATTCCAGTGTTTCCTGAAAGTATATTTTCTGGGTTTAATCATAAATGTAAACGTAATTTTACATTTAACAATAAGCCATGCAACCACACATGTGCGTGTTCCACTTGACCTAAGATACTTTGTCAGAAAAGTGTTCTGAAACAGATATTTCATGATGATATCTGCCACAGCTTTCAAACATAGCTAACCTTCTGAGAATGAATGATGAATGATCCACATATGTTTGCAATATAAATAAATTTTGTTTGCCTTATGTATTTCTGCTTCATTGCATTTTCCCATAATATTTTACAATGTAAAACATAAAATAATACAAAGAAAGGTATTTTCTACCTTATCTTGATAGTGTGTATCTATAATGTACTTACCAATTGTAAGTTTTGTGATCTGGAACAGCCTAAAAGGTTGATTTCTGGTGATGCAAAGAACAAAGTCTATGACTTATGGCTATGAGGATAAAAATATGACATCTATCTCTCCTGCCAACAGCTGCCATTTCAAAATACATCATGAGATAAAGGGCAGTTGCCAAAGCTATTTTGGAGATGAGTCTTTGGAATATGCATGTGTTTGGGTGTTTTTTCCACAGAAAACTTATGCTTGAATAATGAGACTTGTATAATAGAATATACAGAATAGTTTATACCTGTATAGCTATTCTAAAGTAACCTTTTATTCTTCTCCCTAAATAAGCACTATAACTCTCAACAACAGCTAATGCATCCAAGGCAGAGGCAAGGTGAATGCGAATGTGCCTAGGAAGCTACCTTCACTGCACCAACATGAAAGCAGACTTGCAAGCAATTCTTAAGAGCATCTTTTAATGCTAAGCAATCTATCAGAAAAAATAAATGGAAACCTCGCTTTGAATCAAAATCATTGTGATGAACCAAATTAGATCAACTTGCATCTGCAATAGAGTTGTCAGAGATAGGTTTAGAGCAGTTAGAGTTTTCTGACTAATTGATGAGCAATCAAATATTTCCCACTCATTTCATATTGCTAAGAAGTATATTTAACTACCCATGTATAATGTTGTACCTCCTTGTATCTCCAAATTACAGGGATAACTCAGCTCTGTCATTTATTTTGGAAGAGGTATCCAAGAGCTTGTTTTCTCAGCTTCAGGGAGATGACAGGTTGTAGTTTATGTTAGTATATGTTAAGGACTATGGATTTACCACTGGCACTGTGATACTCAGCAGGATTAAACTAGAATAAAATATTCTGGAATAAGTAGCACATGAAAGAGATGCTTCTTATGTACAGAACTGCGTTTTGGAGGAACTGGAAGGATGCTCTGTGCCTAATGCACACTACTCATCAGAAATGTATCTCAGGTTTACCTCTGTAGATGTCCGTGTTGGACAAAAAGATCCATCCTATGGTGTTTATGTCAGCAAGTCATTAAATTGTCTCATGCGTGCCTCATCTTTTGCCAACATGGCTTTGTTTCACTGTTGTCTCAAAGATTTCTATTCAGAAATAATACCAAAAAGCAGACCTAAGGATCAAATAGGGAAATATAAAGCAGACTGGGTGATGCTTGCAAGACATTTGGCTTCTTCTTTGTTTTTAAAATGTTGAGACAAAGATGTGTCTC
This sequence comes from Passer montanus, assembly GCF_014805655.1. Taxonomy (NCBI): domain Eukaryota; kingdom Metazoa; phylum Chordata; class Aves; order Passeriformes; family Passeridae; genus Passer; species Passer montanus. Next base: position 2,676,043 of record NW_024366480.1, read on the forward strand.
AGTTCTTGTTCTGCTGGTGAGATTCCATCTGGATGTTGTGCTCTGCAAAGAAAGCCCTGTCTGACTTAACAGTTTGTAATTTACATGGAGAATTTAAGCAGAAATGACATCCGTCTGTTGTTTGTTGTTCTTGTTCCCCCCCTGCCATGTGATCTGGCATAATTATAAATCGATTTGACTATAGGATGTTGCATTACTCATAATAATGAAATAAAGTTGATTAATACTGTACATTAAATTTAGCATGAAAAATAACTTAACCTTTTAATGATTTACTTGCTCAAATTTCTGGCAATTAGGATAGTATGGCACACACATTGCTTGCTGATGGTAATGAGTACAAGTTAAATAAGAGTGGTATTTAAAGATGCCTTGTAAAATGAAAGACAGCCTGTATGACTCATCTACATATCTGGACTTACGAGTTTAGTTCGCTACAAACAAGTAGAAATATGAATGCAGTAATTCAGCACAGGCAGACATGAATTTCCTTGGCATAGTAAATTACCTCCTCGTGTCAGTGGAAATGTGGCAAGGGAGAAGAAATGAAGACAATATAGTACTGGACAAGTACAGATGCTCTTATTTTTGTCACTTATTTATTATTTCTTTCCATTTAAGTTCAGGACCTTCTTCCTCATCCATCATTACAGGTTGTCACTGCTGGAAAGTGGATAAGTTACTGCAGAAATAACTGAGATAGCAGCATAGGGATTTTACTATGGTGCCAATAATTAACACATATCCCTGTGTAATAGCCTTATTTATAACACCCAAGTTTTTCTCTAGATCCCAGTATTACAATTTCTGATTATTAAAGCTAGTGATCGAGTATATTAGCTGTTTGAGCTTTATGAGAATGTAAGAGTTGCCATATTTGTTGATCAATAGCTCTAGTGCTCTAGACAGTCTAGTGCTGTCTCCTGTTTCTGATAGTGTCCAGTAAGTATGTGCTTAGGAGAAGAATATTTGCCCAACTGCAGTCAGGTGAAGCTCAGACACATCCATTACCCACACAACCATGCTTTTAGTTTATCAAATATTTTTCTGGAGAGCATCACATGGTCCTCATCCATTGTTTTCTTTGCATGATTTTTCTAAGCCATTTCCAAGAGTTGAAAGCCCTGTATATTCCAGCAGGTTCAGTGCCCCCATTGCAAGGGTACCTGCCACCCACCAGGACATCACAGAGCACCTGCTCAGCCTTGACCTTGGGGTAGAAGCCTCTCAGGGCAATCACCAGCACCTTTGCTTCCAAAGGAGATACCTGTTGAAGTGCTCACTGCTTTTAGCTGTCAGCCAATAATTAGATTTAATCCCAGACTAGAAAAAGACTTGATTTTCCTTAATGTTAAAGATCCTTATATTGATAAAGAGCAGTGAAATTAAAGGATTTAAGTTCAAATCAGACTGCAGAGCTTGGAGTTTGACACTACATCTGAAGTCTTCTTCCAGTGCTTAGTGTTGTGTGACCCACTTGCTAAGTGGAGCTCTTCTGTACAGACAATACAGTAAATAGCTTCAGAATCATGAAACATTGCAACACTACTTTCTCATACACGTCAAACTGAAGAACTAGAGGAACATAATTCTAGAAGGCCTCATGATGAAACTCTTCAGTACAGATTCTGCTACAACCTTTACCAATGATACCTGAGTGCCCTCAGCCAGGGTTAAGTTTTTTGTGTGTTTACTCTTACACTGTCTTCGTGAATGGAGAAAGAAATATATCTAATGAAGTGACTGTCCTCCTTTTCATTGCTTTGGACTAGATTCTGTGAAAGGTCTGTGTACCATGAAACAAGGTTATAGTTATTTACCCTGCTGAATTAAGGGACTATGAATGACTGATAATATTTATTTTGGAAGAGAAGTATTGCGTACAATCTCTTGGGAAAGCAAATATATTTTGTAATGAGAAGACTAAGAGATCCTAGGCCACATTCAAATTTACTTTAGTAACTTGGTTGTGATCACTGGATACATTAATATGTTATTAATTCAATTCAAACCCCATTACAGAAGGCATTCTCAATATTTCTGCATGTTGGTATTCTTATATTAATGATATTTATAGTACTTACCTCAATTTCTAGTGCAAATTTGACACGGTATTTTAATTTTTTTATCAAAGGTTTAACTACATTTTAAAAAATCAGTCACCAGTGTTTGCTATGGTTTCTTTTTTGTATTTATTACCAAGATCAGATATTTTGCTTGAACTGTATCTGCATGAAAACAGGACTTACTGAAATACTGGCATTTATTTCATGCTAGTTTAAGTACACTTTGTTGATGATCACACAAGATTTCTACTGTGATTTGCTAATGAGTTGCTTTCTCTATGAAGCAAATATAAAAAAAAAAAAATCTTGTCACTTTCAGGTGAAATGATTCTTCTCCAGAAAATATTGTCTCCTTAAAACCATAGTTTTCAGAAGAGTTTATATCCTGAGGTACCAAGTATTCTGGTGAAATGTAAGACATGAATTTGTGTCTGATTTGAACCAAACACATAAAGGACTTTATTGGAGATTCTTTTATGCCAGGAAAATGTGTTGACCATTAGCCTTTTGCCTTTCCTCAGGCAATACTCTCTGTAATCAAAAATTATGTAAAATTACTGCTGCCTTTTTAGGACACTGATGTCCTGTGGATTCCTTTCATTGCTAAGGGAAAGAATTGCAGAAAGAGTGAAATCTCCATTTGCAAAACTACAGAAAGAAAGTAATCATATTGTCTTCTCCAGTATCACAACAGGCAGTAGCATCACTGATTCTATTAAGTACAGTAAAGATAGCATAGTTACAGAATTATCTTTTGCACCAGTTCTAGGTTCATGGGAATTCCTAATTCCCTAGTATTTAGGAATAAGCTTTCTTGTGAAAGCTGCAGGGAAATACAGATTTTGCTAAAACACAAACCCAAGTTTATTTCTTACTGCCTGAAGGATGGAAGACCCCAAATCAGTAATGACAGCATGTCTCCTGGATATCTAGTCTTTATTCCATGCAGATAAAACTCATACATGTCTAGTGATAGAAAAACTTTTTTCTGTGCATCTTGCTTCTCTTTCTCTCTGCAAGCTGCCAGTTGAATCTGGTTGAGATTCTGACAGAGAATCTTCTGAGGATCTCTGCTTCCAGTGCATGCTTCAAGCAGATGCACCCATCCACAGGTTCTTGGTCCATTGGGATGTTCAATTGTAAGAAAGTTGGCTTCCTCCTATCAAAACTCCCTGCAGCTGTGAAAGATATAGAAAATTATGTATGTGCTGTGATAATTTTTAAGGTGCTGCAAATTTGTTTACACTTCTATTTTGTTGAAAGTTGCAGAAATACTCATTAGCTTCCTGAAAGAGTAATGTGGGTTACGTCTTTGTTTGAAAGATGTAAACCACAATTTTTAATTTTGGCATTGCTGCCTATTTTCGAGTGAAACCTAAATCCTGTCAAAAAAGGACAGTGGTGGGATGGTCTTTCAGAGCCATAGACATTGTTTTGATACCTTTGCATTTGAGCAGTCAAAGGTCTAAAGTTATGAAATATTTTCCAGGAAGAAAACTTCTCTTTGATATGCCCATTTGTCAAAGAAAAAAAACCTCCCAAGACAAGATTTCAGGCATACCTTACTGCCATAGCCTGCTGCCATGTTCAGAGCTCTCTGCTTTCTCTTGTCTGTCATCCCAGGGAACTTAGTGAGTGCTGGCAAATCATTGTAGAGGAAACAGTCGTGGCATTGTACAAGGCAAGACGTGGCAGTATCATGTTTTTAATGAGTGAAGTGCTAATAAGTACATGACCAAATTGCTCCAGGGCTGTTGAAGTTACTGGGACTTTTGTCATTGCTACTCAGAGGTCAGAACTTGTAACTGTCCTACAGAACAAACCCCTAAACCTGTAGACTTTTTTACATACTGCTTTCCCATAAAATGCAGCAGAAGAATATTTTATCTTGTAACAAAAGCATGAGCCTTTTTTGTCATCTAGGAAAAATTATGCTTCTAAATCTTCAGCTTTACATCAGCTTTCTCCCATAAAATGATGGGATAATTTATAAAAATGAGTAACTCACAGTGTTCCCGATTTTCCTTGTTTTCATTCAAAAAGAGTGTAAATGATACGATCATGCTTGTGGCTGGTGTTTATTATGCCTTGATGCTGGTGCGTCTCTGCTTCCTAACAGCTGTTGTGGTATTTTTTCTCTAGTTTCAATTTATCTGTTTTGCTTCATTAAATTACCTTCATACTAAACAGCAACTCAAAGTTACACTACATCATGTTTTTATATATGATTGAATATTTAGAGGATGTTATTTATTTTGCTTTTTTTTTCTTTTCTAGCTGTCAGATGCACTTAGGTGTTTCCAGTGTTTTTCCTTGTCTTTCCTGTAGTCTTAGTTGCCAGCCTAAAAAATCTGAATGCTGGTTTAAACCTTTTTTTAGTACTGCAAGTGGGATGACTACCACTTCCCTGTGAGTTCTACAACATGGTTGCCATGCTATACTTGTTTCCTGACTGCTCTGGGACAAATACTGGAATACAAGCGTTGTTGTTTCTTAAAGTTAAGTGTAAATCAATAACAGAAAGCTGAAAACACAATGTCAGATTAACGATGTCCTTTATCACTGGAACAAATGAACCATTAGTCAAGTGCTTTGTCATTACAGACCTAGGTATTTTTCCTGTAAAGTGGTGATTCTTCTCAGTGGAACAAAAAAGAAAACCAGTAAATGAGCTGTTGGATAAGTAATACTCTGTTTTAAACGCCGCAAAGTACTGAAGGCTTTTAGGATAGTTGTTCCCTGCAATAAACTTTCAGGTGTGTTCCTGCTTAAGCTGAGTAAGAGGTATTGCCATCCATGACTCAATGGATTAGTCATGAGATACTGCAGTCTATTTTAACATCTTGTAAGAATTAACAATTGGAATTGTGACTGAATAAGTAACTAGTGTAAGGTATACCTGCTTGGGATTGCCAGTGGCTAGCCTAGAAGAAAGATGTTTCCTACCAACAGAAGTACCAGTTGTATATATTACAGGGGTCTGTTTTCTTAATGGAAGGAGTTTACTGTAATTACAGGCTAAATTACTGACCCCAGAGGGTGGGACAGTAATCAGTGGCACGGGGTCTAGTTAGAGGCCTGTCACTGGTGGTGTCCCCCAAGGATCAGTACTGGTCCCAGTATTGTTTAACTTTTCACCAATAACTTGGGTGAAGGGGCAGAGGCCTCCTCAGCAAGTTCCCTGACAACACCAAGCTGGGAGGAGCGGCCAATACCTGCTGGAAAACCACTTCATGGAGAAGGACCTGAGTTACCTGATAGACAGCAAGCTGTCCATGAGCTAACAGTGTGCTCTAAGAAGGGCAAAGATATCCTGGGGTGCAGTAGGATCAGCACTGGCAGCAGGGTTTGGGAGGTGATCCTGCCCTTTTATTCAGACCTGGTGAGGCTACAACTGGAACACAGCATCCAGTTCTGGGCTCCACAGTACAAGAGAGATGTGAAGCTCCTGGAGCACACAGAGGATAAAAAAGATAAGGTGAGAAGACAATTGAGAGAGGATCTCATAAATTTCTGTATCTGAAGGGAGGGTGTCAAGAGGATGGAGCCAGGCTCTTCTCAGTGGTGCCAAGCAAGAGGACAAGAGGCAACGGGCAGAAACTGATGCACAGGAAACTCCACCTGAACATGGGGAGGAACTTCTTTACTTGTGTAGGTGTAGTGGAACAGATTGCCAAGAGGCTGTGGAGTCTCCTTCACTGGAGATATTCGAGAACCATCCAGACACAATCCTGTGCCATGTGCTCTGGGATGGCCCTGCTTGAGCAGGGAGGTTGGACCAGATGATCCACTGTGCTCCCTTCTAACCTTGTCCCTTCTGTGATTCCATGATTTCATGTTATCAGGTTTTTGCTTTAGAGATGACGAGTATCTATATTTTTAGTTCTGCTTAGCAGAGACAAAAATTAGATTGTTTATAGAGAAAACAGAAATAAAATGAATTTAAATTAAAAACTTAAAATAGGAGAACTATTGGTAAGAATTGTGCCTAATTGTGTATTCAATGAGAATAGCAAGCTATAGAAAGCCAATTTTCTCATGCAGTATTTATTGTAATGTTTCATTTAAAAATTCAATTGAAGAGCTAAAGATGACATAATAAAGACAGATGACCTCCTCTGCAACAGAGTCATAAGAAGGCAAAGGATAAAAGTCTCTTTTAATGTTCAGAGAATTAGGCAGCAGGTTACACAGAGAAGTTTTAATTTTCTATTGCATACCAAGAGAAGTGGCACAATATCAAGATGCAGCAGAGGACATTACTTTCTGAAAAAAAAATTACATGCTGAGTTTAGAATGCTTATTTAGATGGTACATTCACTAGGAGAATGACTGAAGGAAGCAGCTGAGTCTGCAATTATTTTTTTTTTATCTTTCCGGTTTGTTTGTTCCTTTGAATTAGTCAAGGGGAATGTATGGTCTCACCTCACTTTGTTAGTGGCAATTATGCCTGCATCATAGATGGCAAATGATGACAAAGAATCTTCACTATTTTAAGCAGTACATTTTAAGCATGTTTTCCAGCATGTTTCTCTCTGTGTAAGTAGAAATGCCAATGTAGATGTACAAAAATGGGACCAGGGAAACCAATCTAACTTTTTTAAGACTGCAACTTTAAAATTTGATGGTAAGTAGTTTTATAAGTAGTCCTATCTTCTAGTGGACCAGATATGGAAAAAGCTTTCTCAAGGACACGTGGTATTTCAAGTAGCTGTGACCGGTTTTTTTTTTGCTCCCCAGTGAAGTCAGTTTCTCCCCCTAGGATATCCTGTTTTCATGCCTCTCCAGCACGTTCTCAGAACTGAAGAGCTTTCTTACAGAACAACAATATGGTGTAACGTATTGTGGGTGGTGTGTTTACAGTTTCATATTAGAAACGCATGCAAACATTCATGTGAGAAAACACAACTGAAGAGCACAGCAATTCTGCAATAGTAGTAGTTTATGAAATTCTTGAACTTAGGCATTCGGTTGTTTTGAGTGATAAGAGAGATTTCTTTTAGGTGTCCGTGTTGTTCCCATGCTCACTCTTCTCCTCACTTCACTGCCCTTCCCCTGGCCTTACTGCTTTCCTCATTTCAGCTGCTCTAAAAACGAACAGAAGTCCTGCTTTGGAAACTCAACCAAAGAAGCTGAGTACCACAGCATCATATTTGTGTAGGGCTCACTATACTTAAGTTAGCTTTCATTGGCAATTCAGAAGCACACTGAAATGTGGGCTTCCTCCTTGGGCATATGATAAAGAAGATTTACATTTTGAGACATTCTTTTTATTATATCTATGGCATTGGAGCATCACTGGTCCCTTTCAGCCTGCAGTGTGCTTTTCTTGGCCTGCTTCTCTCCCAGTATACTCAGACAGTCTGTAAATCATGATTCATGTTGAAGCTCATTACCTCAGGACAGCATTTGAGGATAGGCCTAGACACCATATGTAGCCTAATTATTTACATTTAATCTTTCACAAACTGAAGTTGTTTTTCACTGTCTAAAAATGGTGATTGCCAGTAAGGTGACAAGATTGGTTATTTGCACATTGATTTCCAGTAGTTAAATGGGTAGATAAATTGGTTATCTTAAGCTATTATAACATGTACAGTTTCTTTATCATGCAAAGATTTTATATTAATTTTTTTAACTACTAGGTATATTTCTAAGTTAAAAGTGAATAGTTTTGCTCTGTTAGAATTGTTTCACTCAAAAGAAAAAAGTCTTAAACAGTTCTTGGCAAATTCTATAAAGGACATCTGAAAACTTATGTGAATTATTCACAGCCACCTGTAGTACATATTTTGGTTTAGATACAGAAAAAATGTAAAATAATTATTTGCTGAATTGTAGGCTTATATATGCTGGTAGTGACATGGATCTGTTAGCTGCTGCTATCACATATCCCTTGCAATGATTTTCTTGTAATAAATAACCTATGGCAGCCATAAAATTCAGGCATGAGATCTGGGCATAGGAGTAAAACCTGCAGTAGGTTCTCTTAGTCACATTCAAGGAGGCCTGAAGTATAGCTTGTTTTCTGCCTGACATGACCATAAACTCTTTTTTAAAAGTTATGTGCCTCCCCAGATCTCATTTTTTAATGAGATCTTCAGTCATGTAAAATCCGTATGTATTTAATTCGAATTAGGCCTTTGTAACTGAGCAATCTAAACAAATATGGTAAGTAAATAAATTGCTATTATTTGTTCTTTTAGCTTAAAAGATTCTTCCAAGTACACACTAAAAGCAAATGTTATTATGCTACTTGTACACAAAGTTCAAAGTTCTTACCTTTCATGTTTCTTGTGAGGATTTACCTTGGAAGCACAAATTTTCCTTAAAATATTATTTCTTCAGGTCTGGGGGAAAACCTTGGCATTTCAATCCTCCAATTGATATCAGAATTGTCTATATGCTATATTGAAAATAATGTGTTTCTGAACAGGCAGCAGCTGGCTTTTAAACAGACTTCCTCACAGTCTATGAAGGGCTTTGGATGCCTCTAATTTTAAAGCCAAAGGACTTCACACCCTCTCCACTGCAACAGAATTTCAGAGCCTCAAGTCTGCGAAGAAAGGGAGAGCTGTAAATGAAAATTGCAATATGGTGGTGATGGCTTACCTTTCTAGGTGGCACTTCAGAGATCTGAAAGCAAGTATTTGGGAACAGCAGACCAGTCATGTTATGGGTCCTACAGAATATTGGTATGTTATATCAGAATATAATTTGAACTGTTTCAGCCATTTCCATACAGAAAGATGGGTCCCTTCATTTATGCTTGCGTACACATTTTCACAGGAAGCATTTCTCTGCTTCTGACAACAAATTTGTTGTGGTATGCTCACAATGACACCTAGAATCCAGTATATGATGCCATCCAAAATAACAACCACAGCATAATACCTTCTTTTCTTACATGTTTAGGAAAATATCTCCAACTTTGATATCGTTATGGAGTCTGATGAGGGCACTTTCCAGCCATCTGGACTGGGTTTTTCTGGCAGTGCTGAAGCCCGGGACATCGTGAGGGAGATCATGACTCTGCTGCAGCCCATCAATGTTACAGATGTTTACGACACTGCAGATGGAACAGACATCTCTTACTGGATGAGAGACGGCGTGCCTGGTGAGTGTCCCTGGAGCTGGCAGGGGACACTGCTCCCACTGAGCCCTGCCACGTCAGATGGGTGGTCCCATGTTTTCAGAGTACTAAGAAATTCTTTCTCCCAGGGAGTAAAATTTACCATAGGTAAAATGCATAAATGTTAAAAGGTGACCAGCAGAAATAGGACATAAAGTGCATTTGAGCTGCAGTTTAATAATGGTGTAGATTATACGTAGAATAAAACACCTAAAATCTTCTTTTCGGCTTTAAGGATTTATAATAATTAATCCCAGACTGGTGGTTTATAAATAGTAAACCAAGGCAGAGGGGAATTCTCCAATACAGAAGAAATATTTTTAAATTATTATTAGTTTTACTTCGAAATTCAGGGCTTCTTCTCTCTGTTTTATATGCTGGAGAAACAATGTTTTTGAGATGTGACATTTAAAAAGCTATGAGTCATTAAGGTGCGAAAAAGGGGTAAAATTCTGAAAAGTTTGAAGTAGTTTAGGGGTTTATTTTGAGGATTATATCTGGCTCCAAGTGAGGAGCAGCTTGTTGGCAAAGAAACTTTTAAGCTGTGAGAGATCCACCACTGGCAGCACCCCCATGCAGGCGACCCCCACGCTAAGACAGAGGCTTTCAGAGCACAAGAATCCCAACTGGAGGACAGCCTGAGTGAAGCCTTAGTGAATTTCCACTTGAATAATGGTAGAAAGAAAAGTTTCATAACAGTGGTATTAAAAAAGTTATGATCAGTTTTAAATTTTAAGGTTTTCTCCTGTGTTTTATGGCTGAAGTAGGCAGGCACATTTCTCATGCTAGTTTTACTATTTGCTACTATATGCTTAGAATCTTTTAATATTTAATTAACTGCTGTTTTTTACCTTGTGGAAGAGAGTGAATCATGTAATATATTATTCGTATTTATGGTCAGAACCCCTTGCTTCTCACCCACTTAGGGTGTACAGAGATACCATAAAGTTGACTGCCTTGATAAATGTATGAATGTTTAATTTTGAAACCAAAGTATCTATACTGGGCAAAAAGTATGGATGAATGGATATTATTAAACAGGTAGGAATTCAGCTTCTGTCCTGCTCTCTGGGTGAAGTGGAATCGGTTCAGTACCATGTCATGCAGCTGTGACAATGGTGTGCTGAGTTGATTTGAGAGTCTGTAAGCACTGCAGAGAGGCTGTGGCCATGCATCATCCTCCACAGCCTGGAAGTGCCTGTGAAAAGACATCTGGTCCAGAATTTCAGACCAACGTATCTGTATTGTAGGTGGAATATAAGAATTCACCACTCACCCTATGTTTAGAAAATGCAAGGGTATCAGAATTATTTCCTAGGTAAGGTGCTGGCAGTTTTCTAGGGGGTCCTTGGGGACTTGCCTTGTGCTTCCCATCTGAATGTGACAGATCATGAAAGAAGAGAGAAAAATTTAACATTCAAATGCCTTATTTTCAGTTGATAATGTGAGTGGTGCTTGTGCTGGCAGCAGGCATTGAGCTCTTGCACACCACTTCTCATCAGCTGTGGTGCACCTGGAGCATAAGCAGCTACAGCTTGCCATGGTCCTCTTGATCTTTGGGCTACTCAGCAGGAACAATGCAGGAAAAAGCCCTGTCCCATGGACATCTGTACTCCTCAGAAAGCATTAACTATGAAAAATATAAACCTTGGGAATATAAACTCAACCTTGGGAAAACACAAATACACCACAACCAAGACCTCAGTTTTTAAGTAAATCTGATTTGTTTTCCTATTAAGAATTTGTCACATTAATTGATGGTGGATTTTTTTTTCTTTCTGTAACTTTGGTTCATTTAACTTCCTGTTAATCAAATAGCAAAGTGTTCCTGCGGCATAAAGGAACACTGATTCTTTTCTTCATAAAGCCCCAGTGAAAAGAAATTAGCTCCACTAAAAGAATTTTGGCTGCTTTAGATTGTATTTCATGCTGTTCCAGGGAGAAGTCTAAGACATCTTCTAATCTTCATGCCTTGTCTGCAGTATTCTCCCTGCTTGAATGAGCCTTTATGATATATAATAACATTGAAACAAATTGAACACTCTGTAACAGCTTTTATAATTATGTTCAATTTAAACAAGCAGTCAAGTGTTGACACTTCATCAATTTTATTTAAATATTTTCTTGAAAATATACTTGGTGGCTTTGTTTCTGCAACAGGGACAGAAAATATGGTGTACTTCTTGAACCATAAGAATGGTTTCTGATATAATCTCGCTTGAGTTTTCCCCTTTTTAGTGTGAAATAATTTCCAGGATTCACCTTATTAGATGCTATTAATATTCTTCTCCTCCTAATCTTTTGGTCTGAAAGATCCACAGAGGGCAGTTTCTGTGTTTTTCAGAACTGTTCATAGCTGAGATAGGCAAAGAGACTGTAACTTCTTAATCTCTGCTATTTTGAGTATATTTATTTTTGATGGACATGCAATGAAATGCTACTAAACAGCAGTGATTATTCTGAGATTTTAGGATGAGACAGGCCATGAGTTCAGTCCTTAGTAAACCATAGACTGAAGCCTAAATAATACCTCTAAAGCACAAGCAATGTGATCTGCACCAAACACAGCACCCTGGTTCTTGGTGGCTGCAGAATGTTAGAAATATTTGTCAGTGGCCTTTACATTGGATTGTTTTGAGAACAGTTCAGCCCAGCAGTGAGGAATGTCTGTAGTTGTGGTTTTGTACTGATAGCCAGTTTTCAGCTACTGAAAATATTTGTGTAACATTTGTTTTGCTTTTTCATGAAGCATAAATCAGAGAAAAGGGGGGTTTGTGGTGTTGTATTTTATTATGTTGTTTTACAGTTTGAGATGACTATTGATTCTAAGGCTGCTCATTTAATAATTACACACTTATCTTCCTCATCTTTCTTATAAAGTGTTCAATTCCATTTTTTTTATTAGGGATGTATCTAGATAGTGGCACATAAAGCTGTTCCTTTGCAACACTAAACCCAAATTAAGTTTGGCTAGAATTTGCAGATATAGGTGGGAAGATATGTTGGTTGGCTGTTTACATACTTTTTCACAACTAGTTTCCTTGGTGTCTGAAAGGGTTAAAAAATGATTAAGCACACCCTGCTAAACCGGTGCTAGGATATTCTTGTTGAAAAAGTGAAGTATCTGATTATCACACGTACTTGATGATGACCAAAATGCTTGGAATGTGATTTAGAGCAGTTCCTAAGGTAACAGCCCTGGGTCTGGATCAGCCTTCCCTGCAAGAGTCTGAGAAGGGGGGATGAAGTGTTTTTATTTGAATTATGGAATCCAGTAAACATTTAGTTCAGCTTTAGTTGTCTGGGGAGAGGAAAACAGGTGCTTTTGTATTTTTGCAGAGGAATGGCTGTTGTGATACATTATTTCCAGGAAAACTGGTTCAAGGATGCTCCTTTCTGCTTGTCAGTGTGGTTATCTGTTGATGCAGTGCTTATGATGGGAACACTTGTCTGTTAGGAACTAAGCTGTATGTGAGATCAGGCTGACCCAGGACATCAAACAACTCCCCAAAGGTATATTTCAATTCCTCTTTTAAAAATCAACCAGTGGCCTAAAGGTGAAACGCCTTTTACACTGTCACTTTGAACCTTGATGATTGTTTGTGTTTCTCTGTCTCCACAGTGACTTGATTTTTTGTTACACTGCATAAAAGGAAGAATTGCTCTTCCAGAAATTAATAAACCAGTAGTCCATTTAATTTTAATGTTTCTTCAGAAATCAAAAATTCATTACTAACCCAATCTATTAGTCATTCAGATGTGGCAAACAAAGACTATAATATAATTTCTCTCATTTTTACATGTTCATAGTGCTATTTTATTACCTTCATCTAAAATATGCTGTATTTTGGCCTGAGACACCAGATTTTGACTCGGATTATTTCCCTTTGTATTATGTAAGAAGTTAAATCTACCCCTTTTCTGGAGCATGCTGCCCTCTCTTACCCCTGTCCCCATCATCCCTGTAGCACCAGACTCAGGCGCAAGCCTGCTCCTCTGCTCAGTGTCAGCCAGGGACATGTCCAAGAAAGCAGCATAGCAGGAAAACTCCTGATCTTGAGGTTCTCAGCTGGACACAAATAAGTGAACAAACTCTCTTTCCCAAATTCTAAGTGTTCATTCTTGGCTGTGTCACTATTTGGAAGTGATTCTCCACTGTGATGCTTGAAATGCTGCCTTGTCAGATTACCTGTTTCGTACTGCCACGGGCTTGGGCAGGCCCTTTGCATCCAGTTTCTAAGCTTCTCTTTATTTCCAAAAGAACAAACCCAGAAGAAATATCAGATGTACAGTCTAGGGCTTCATAGCCAATTCTGAAAAGCCTTGGACTTGATGCTGCAGGTGTAAGGAGTGTTGCACTTTCTAAAACCTTCCTACAAGATGAGAGAGGGGGGAAAAAAATCTCTGAATAGTAGGCATTAAACTTCTTCACTATACTAGGCAGCATTTGTGTCACTTGCAATTTGAGATGTTTAGCACAGGAAATCACATGTAGGGCTCCAGGTATTTGACAACGTGACAAACTCAAGGCAAATGTCTCCTCATTTGCAAAAAGCTGGGCAAAACTCCTGAACACTACTCACAGAACTAAACTTTAGGGACACTACTATAAGTACCTAGGTAATTTTAGGTACTCCATAGGTGCCACATTTTTATATTTGCTGAGTTCCCATTGCTCTGGACATCTGTTCAGCACAGTGCCAACACAAACTACTACTTGTATGTGGAAATGAGGGCTAAAGGGCTTATGGTGTACATACATGTTTTGCCTCAGTCTTGATCTCAATAAGTCTGAGATATACCAGAAGTGTTGTCTCATAATTAGCAATATGGTATTGCTTTTTCTGGGGCAAACTTTTCCTTTTAAATATCTTATTTTATCATTCATAAATTCATATTTATCATCATGGTGAATGAGTGTGTTCCACTGCAAAAGCCAAATCATTTGCAACTCGGGTGGTATTAAATTAAACCAGTATGCTAACAGAACAATTATAATTGCTTGGCACTTTAGGAACCTACTGTAAGTGCTAAGGCTATTAGACCCATTTAAAATCTTGATTGCAGAAAGAACTGTGTGTATTAATCTGTAAAATAATTCATCTATTCTCTAATTTATCATTGTTCCAATAAAATAGGCTTTTGAAATTAGAAAGTACTCTGGAGTAATTAAATAAATTTAATATGTTGCAACTTTTTATGAAGGTCAATTTCTTAAAAGGCACATAGTTTAACATAGTATCTCAGTTATATTAGCCTTTCATATGACCTTCTCTGTTTTTAATGAGTTAATAAAGTCTTTGAGAATAATCACTTAATGAAAGGAATAGTCTATAACTTATGGCATTTTCTTATAAGTTGTGCTATTAGACCACCAGACAAATTTGACAATACTTTACATACAGTTCCTTCCGCCTTTGCTCTGCTTGGGCTAGTCTTGTTTTGGCACAATGGAGCATTGTCTACTTCTAATCATTAACAGGAAGCATCAGATTTGCAAGGGTATTTTTGTTTCACATAGACTAGACATACACTATGCAAAAATGAATCTGGGATAATATTGCTGGAGAGAGGGTTGAAGTCGGGCAATTAGGCACAGTGCCTGAATGCAAATTTTCCTGGTAGTTTTAAGAGGGCTTTTGTATTATATTTCTCATTAGCAATTCAGGCTATTTGAGTCTAAACAAAGTCAAAGTGGATGAAAGCAAACCCCTTCTTCCGATAATGTTAGCAAGCTCCGGAAGAACGTTGCAAACTTGGTGAATTCTCTGTCATTTTGAATGTGTAAAACAAGACTTAGGTGTCCTTCAAAAAGTACAGGGTAATTCAAACAGGAGAGATGGGCATGATGCAGTATATAGAAAATGAAATTCTCTGCCATGTGTTACTCGGAAGGTGTGATGGTAATGGGTTTTGCTGGCCCTAAAATAACTGTGAATCTACTAGTAAATATTGCAAGCATTTTCATAATGAAATGCTTCTTTCTCATTTAAGCCTCACCCATTTCAGACTAGCTTTTAGAATATCATAAACTCTTGTGTTTCATTTGTACAACATTTGTATAATCCTAATTACTGTTACAAAAATAGAACTATCATTAACTTGGCGATCCCAGAGGAAATTTGAACTGTGAAACCAAAAATATTTGCAAAATGGTATCATACATTGCTGGACTTCTAAACACATTGCTGAATTTCTTATTTTATTTCTAGGTATTCTCTTCAGTATCTGTGATGCATTTGATTTGCAAGTTTTCTTGGTGGTCACAAGTAAAAGAATTACAGCACACAGGTTATGTAGCTGGTATTCCATGGTTCTTATTTTTTTTAAAAATAAACTTAGGCAAGACAGCTTTAAAATAATCTTGTACTAATATTACAATAAATTAGTTTGACACACTGACATTCTGATTGACTTTTAGGATCCTAGAAGTAAAACTGTTTCAGTACTTTCAAGCCAGTATTAATTTTATATACACTCATTAATCTAGTAATGAAAGTTTAAATTGGGATGTTTACAATAAAATCGCAAATTGTAATGGTTCTTGGACTTTTTGGCTAGTAGACTTCTTTCTCTTATTTTATCACTCTTCTTCCTTTGACTATCACTAAGTTTTTATTTCTTCTTTACTTTTAGATGTGTACTCTTCAAAAACTTACATGAGATGGATTGGCATAAGTGACCCTTTTAATAAATAGGTTCTTCCTGGAAGCAATTCCTAAACATCTCAAAAAACATCAATAAATTTGCTTCTCCAACTCACCTTTTTAGCATCAGAATATACTTTGTCTCAGAAAAGAAACTGAAAATATCCAACTGAGGATCTCATTCAGATGTGGGGTGTGGTTGTTTTTATTCTCGCTGCGCCTCTGAGAGACATCTTAATTCTCTATTGTTTGCTGCTTAGGAAAGCTGAATTCTGTTTCTGTGGGTGGGAATATTCTTTATCAGATGGAAGTATTTGCCATTTGTTGATCCTAAAAAACAAGTGTTCTACATTAACACACAGAGCTCAGTGTTAACATGTTAAATAAGCATTTCAGAAGTACAAGTTAGTCAAGCCTTATTCCTAGAACTGTCCTTGGCTTCGGTGAAGCTCATGCAAATAATTAAGTAAACAGAAAGAAAACATAATAATAAAAAAAGAGTTTAGTCAGGGTTCTGTAAGGAATTTGGAGATGTTTGCCAATGGAAAAAAGTGAGGGAGTAAAATAAGATTCTCTCCACAATTTATTTATTTTTTTACGTTTAGAAATTTCACTGTATGAAAAATAAGACACATTGATATTATGGAAATGCTGTGATATTTCTCACCAAGCTTATAATGACCTAGAATGGTTGTTAGTAACAGCAGCAGAAATATCTGTGGATTCATGGATTTCATTCCTGGAAAACAAATTGTAATGGCATCAATATTAAAAGCTGAATAAAAATAAAGCATTCAGTAGCATTCCAGGAAGACCACATGTATACTACTCTTGATGGGAGGGACAGAGGTTAAATGTATTAAGGTCTGGCTTGCAGCTCTCCAAGTACTTTCCTATATGAAGTCATACGATGAGTGTTTCTAATAGGATTCTTCAGGGCTTGCTTCATCCTCAGCTATTTAGAGTTTCCATTGGTTTGGAGTCAAGTTTAAAACTACAGCAGAACACGGCTGATGTAATTGTTATACTGCATTGATAAAGAATTATGAGAACAAGCTGATCAGCCAGCCAGGGTGATTATGTCTCCTCTGGCCAATTTGTTCACACCTTTTCTTGTTCTGGAGTCACAAACAGTATAATATTTAGAAAATACCACTTCCTTGGACCCGTTAGCTGGCCTATTTCCAAAGAGGCCCCTACATTACCTCATTGCCACAAGGTTTTGCTGGTGCCTCTTGCGCAGCAGCTCCTGTTCTGCAGAACTGCTGGTGCACCTCCCGCCAGTTCTGTGGACATGGCTGTCCTCTTCCAATGCAGAACTTTGGTTTTGTCTTTGATGAGTTTTCTGAAGTCCATGTCAGGCGACTTCTGGATTTTGAGCTCTCTGAACAGCAGCTCTGCCTTCCAGCATACACAGCTGCTACTTTCACAGATTTTAGCAAGACACAGGCCACCCGTGTCATCTGGATCATTGCTGAGGATGCAAAGGGTGCAGACCTGGCAGGTCACACCACTCATAACCAGCCACCTCAAACTGATGATGGAGACCCTTTGGGCCCAGCCATCCAGACTGTTTTCCACCCACTTTTATTCCACTCCTCCAGTCCATAATTTTCCTGGAGACTGTTTTTCTAGTTTATACTTCATAGAATCATCACAGGATTATAGAATTGTTTGTGTTGAAAGGGACCTTAAAGATCATCTAGTTTCAACGCTTATGCCATGGTCAGGGACAGTTCTCACTAGGTCAGGTTGCTCAGAGCACTTGGACACTTTGAGGGATGGGGGCATCTACAACTTCTCTGGGCTGCCTGTGCCAGTGCCTCACAACCCTCACAGTAAAGAATTTCTTCCTAGCTTCTAACCTAAACTTACTCTATTTCACTTTGAACATGTTCTTCCGTGTCCTGTCACTACATGCTCTAGTAAAAAGTTCCACTCCATCTTTCTTGTAGGCTACTTTCAGGTATTGGAAGGCCACAATTATGTCACCCCAAAGGTTTCTCTTTTCCAGGCTGAACAATCCCAATTCTTTCAGCCTTTGCTTGTAGGAGAGGTACTCCATCCCTCCAATCAACTCAGTGGCTGCCTCTAGACACGCTTCTGGATCCTCCTGCTTTAGATTTCACAACAGGCATAATATTTGCCTTTTTTCAATCATTGGGGTCTTCCCCTAATTGCCACAGCTTTTCCTAGATGATAGATAGCAATTTCCCATTGGAATTGGCCAGCTCCCCCAAGCAATGCATCCAGCAACACTGGTTTTCATTTGCCCTATTTGGCTAAGTAATCCCTAACTTCATTGTCCTCTATACCATGAGCAGTACCTCTTCCCCGGCTTTCCAATTTTGCTGCCATGCACAGACCTGAGAGTTTTTGATTTTAAGATACAAAAATGACTTTCTTAGTATTTTTTCATTATTTATTGTAGCTAATATAGCAAATAATATGGCATTTCAACAGCAGTTTTCTCCCCAGAATTCCACAAGTTTTACATGGAAAGGAGGCTGTAGAAACATCTCAGCTGACTGTGCAGAGCACACTGGAGATGTGAACCAAGTATGATTTTGATTCAGGATCTGAATACTTTTTACTGACAGAGTTTTAGATATTAATCAGAAAACTTGTTCCTTCCTGAAGCAGCAAACACAACACACTTTCATTTGCAGGTGACATTTTTGGTGTAAATGTCTGAGGCCTTCGAAGAATGCTTTTGATAGTAGTCCAAACTGAACGAGTACAAAGCTCAGAAATAATTTATAAATACATCTTCCTCAAAAGAGCAGGTTCAAAATTATTCCAGTGGCAGCCTTTCCAGGACATTGTTAACATTTATAAACCACAGAATTGGAACCTTTCTAAGTGTTTGTCTCAAAACTCATTCTACAGATTGGGCCTACAGTGCTATTGAATTTCTGAAGAGCAGAATTTATTGAATACCAATTTATTTTTCCCAGAAATCCCTTTCTAGTGATATTATATGTGTTTTAATACAACAATTTCAGTCAATTCAGACATGGTCAATTCAGACCACAGAAAAATACTTAAGTATGAAAGAAACTGAATATACATTTGTATTTTGTATTGGCAAATCCTCAAGAAAGGATCATGGGCTGCATAGAAGAGAAGGTACAGGGTTACTGTTCTGTCTCTGACATCATCTGCCATAATCACTGAACAATACTTCAGTGATTATGGTTCCTCAGTTCCTCAGTTTATAGTTCCTCAGTTTCCCTAATGATAACAGTTACCCAAGGGCTGCTTGTGAGTTACCTTCTGTCTATAGGGTACAATAAAGATGAAGGAGTCATCATTACTTTCCTAATTAAGCTGATCCATATTCTGCTGGAATCATTAGACCTTGCAGCTATTTAGCACAAGAGCTTCACCTGAGCAAATGTTGTAGAATGTAAAGAACAGAGCAGCCTAGATGGAAGCATAAGCTTCCTATATATGTGTTTTAGGGGCACATAAACAAATCTGTCTGCAAGGACAAAGCATGAATCTCAACAAGAGAAGCAGTTTATTGGAATCCCCCATGCAAAGAGGCAGAATACCTAATTAAGATTTACTATACATCAGGGCCAGTCTGTTCACAGCTCACAGCTGTTTTCAGTGCCCATGACAGAGTTCTGTCTCAATTGCCATGTGGGGCCTTGGAAATCCACCAAAGAAAATAGGCACTTCTCCTTTTGCAGTTCAGTTCTATTAATTATGTTAAACAAAAGCAGTGACCTTCTGGGACAGAAGAATTTTTGTAGTTGTTGCTGTTGTTTATAAAGAAAGCTAAAGTAAAGAAATCTTGGGATTTTCAGACTCTGTTCTCCAGACTCCTGAGGGATTGTGGATTACTCCTAAAAATGTCCAACCTCATCTCCTACTAAGAGCACAAGTTTGTTGTCAGTGGACTTGATTATCCAGTTGTTGTCAGTTGGGATAATCTGTGTGTTAGAAAATGTTTATGGATTTAAAATTGGAAGCGGTTGAAAACCATTAATGTGGCATTGTGGAGGAGAAAGAAGTTGAGCAGCTTGATTTCGCAATGGGTAGATATTCTGTCCTACAAGCAAAGACATGGGAGTTTAGAGCATTGGCATTTTACAGCTATCCCAAATTCCTTTGGGGATGTGCACAAGCACCTCACCTCCTGAAAGATACTGAAAACAACTTGGAGTTGTTAATTAGAGGAGACAGAAAAACTTAAATTCTCTGAGGACAAAGGTTATTATGAAGTATTTTAAAGTAGGGTGGTTTTACCTAAACTAGGGTTGTCACCCCAAATCCAAACCCATAGCAACAATTGAGCAGCTTGATTTCTCAATGGGTAGATACTCTGTCCTACAAGCAAAGACATGGGAGTTTAGAGCATTGGCATTTTACAGCTATCCCAAATTCATTTGGGGATGTGCACAAACACCTCACCTCCTTAAAGATACTGGAAACAACTTAGAGTTGTTAATTAGATAGACAGAAAAACTTAAATTCTCTGAGGACAAAGGTTATTATGAAGTATTTTAAAGTAGGGTGGTTTTACCTAAACTAGGGTTGTCCCCCCAAATCCAAACCCACAGCAACAACACCCAAAGCACAATGGGAGTTGATGGGAGCTGGCTGAGAAAGGACAGTGATCAGAGACATGTAAAGAAACAAAACCCAAAACTGTCACTGGTGAAGACACAGAAGTGATTTTCAAGTTTTTTTTTGCTTAACATTCCTTAATGGATAACTCCTAGAGGAATAACTTTCAGCACTGTTTTCCACACACATATGAATTGCAGTTCATGTGAAATATTTAGGAGTGGGACATTTTTCTGATGTAAAGCTCTTGTTCATACAATAGAACAAGGTTATTCCAGAAATTTGGTGTCTACTTGCTATTTGCAGGGTTCGCTTGGAATAGTGATCCTGAATTTCCCTCTGCCTCACAGGCCAAACTTGGCTGGAGTCATGGGTCAAGCCAATCACCAAAAAAAGATGATCTCTAGTCTCTTCAGCAGCTATTTCAGAAAGCCACACAAACACATGAGATTTCAAAGAACCACAGAGCTGGCAAGGAGGTTTCTAGAAAACCTCTAAATATTCTTGATTCCAGCATGGTCTTGCCAATGTCTCTGTCATTCACATTTGTTTGAGCTGAACTTGAAGGCTTGCTGTAATGGAAACATTATAGACCAGATGGCCTGTCCCAGTGCTATTCATAGTGCTTAAAGTTTTTCTCCTATCTACCCTATTCCTGCTGCAATTTAAGAGCTTTAACTCTCATTTCTTTTCATTGTGAACCTAAAGACATGGTTACTTCTTTCCACTTGCAGCAGGTTTTTATGTGAAGTTGATTTTTTCCTTCCTTGGTGTAGTAGTTTATGCTTGCACGTCTTGATCATTATCCTGAGTTGTCTTTTCAAGTATCTCACTGGTGAGCATCACTTAAAAAGTTCTCATCATGCTCTCAATGTCCCTGCCATATGTCCCTGATTAGTGCCATCTC
The DNA here is from genome assembly GCF_014805655.1 of Passer montanus. Lineage (NCBI taxonomy): Eukaryota > Metazoa > Chordata > Aves > Passeriformes > Passeridae > Passer > Passer montanus. Next base: position 2,697,373 of record NW_024366480.1, read on the forward strand.
ATAGTGAAGGAAGACTCTACTCCATTGCTTTGGACTATAATGAAAATAGAAAATAGTCTTAGACCCATATGATGCCCCAAGCTAAAGATTCTTCCATTTTTTACTCTCTGAGTATATTTTTCATGCCATTTGGATCAACCTTGCAGTATACATAATTTCCTTTTTCACTTCTGGCGGCTTTAGTGATTAACATAACTTTGAATTTTTATACATATTTAATAGGATCAGAAAGTTAGTTCAAAGGGAGCTGTTATGTACACCAAGGTTCTGGACCATCCTCTATTCTGGTAACATCTGGAGATCACAATGCTTTGGTGCCTGACATTCAAGGCATTGATCCTAGGTGTGTGTTTTGGGGCTTCTTCATAGATAGAATGCATTGCAGAAGTAATTTCTCTGAGTAGATTAGCTTTTTTGTTCAGGAAAAAAGATACTAACGTGTTCATTTATATAAACAAGATCTGTTTTGATGAAACTAGAATAGAAAATAACAGAATTGTGAATATTTCACTAAGAATAAGCATTTAGATAAAATATAGAGTGATGATAAATATGATTTTTTAAAAGATTTTATTTCATGTATGTATTGAGTCAAGAAAATACATATGATTGGAGTATTTGTTTTTGCTGGTTTATTTTACTTTATGAAAAAGTTTTGTGTGCCTTTTTTCATTTGAGTTGGGAAAAGAGAAAAAAAGAATTGTGTCATTTACTACAGAATGGAAAGCCCTGTGTTTCTTAGTACTGTAGTTCTGCCTTTCATGGTCTGCCTCTCCTATGGATTCCAGAAAGCTGCAGTTTTCATGTATTTCATGTATCATGTATTACTGCAGCAAGATAATACGGGTTATAAATTATTTGTTTAATCAAAGGAAACCCATCTTTATCCTATACAAGCTGCTGTCTGGACTTTGATGCAGACAGAAATCAGGCTAGTTCCAGGTTTTATCAGATTGCTCATTTAATTTAAGGTAGAATCCACCAACTAAATGATTATAATCTCTGGGGGAAAAAAAGACAAAACTGTATGAGAGATATATATAATCAGCACTATTACATGATAGAGAGTAACTATTCACCTTTTGTAATATAACCAGAGAATCAGAGCATCAGCACTAACCAGCTTTAAGACACACTTCTCTGGACAGGATATAATTGAATGAAGGAAGCCAGCACCACAAGAGGTTTTGAAGACCAAGATCAAACACTCATTTAGCAAGGATGGAATACTGCATGGGAGAAAGGTTCAGCAAAGGCTGTCCACCACAGAGATATGAAGGCAAGCTCCTACTCAGAAAGTCCTTAATCTGTTGGTGGCTGGACAGGTGTGCTGAAGAACGAGACCCCTTTCTCCCATTTTTTTCTCAAAACATTGGCTTCTGCCAGAGAGAGGGAAATAGGCTGACTGAATCTTTGAGGTTTTCCCCAGTTCATCTGGTTTTCTGTTTTGTGTGGTGCTAGTCTGCAGAGAGACTAAGTAATCTGGGTAACCAGGCTGACAATAGATGTTACAGTCAGTACCCTTTTAGATGCAGGGATGTTCTGTTAGTTAAAGTGTTAGATGAATTAGTTAAAGAGTTACATGTAAATTATGATGAAGTGTTTCCTTTGAGCCTTTGTGTAATGTAAATCCTATGTTCCTATGCTACAGCGAGGTGCCTGCAGCTTCCTGCTTGTCCCAGCAGAAAGGTAATGTATGGCAGATGGGAAAGGAAAAGGGTAAGAGGGAAAGTGAAGTGACAGGCATAGAGCTGTGGAAGTTCTTGGACTTTCAGCTTTCTAGGACAGCTACTCCTAAACAAAAGCATCTTTTAGTTGATTTTCAGATTTAAGCCAGAGACAAGCGGGAAGTGTTAATGATAGCAGTTACTGTTTTTGACTCCTTGTGCATTATTTCTTTTCTGTGCTTTAAAAGTGCTGACTGAATCTGTGGGCAGATAATACATTGCAGCAGCAGCCCTTCATTTCCAAATTACAGAGACTCTGAGATAAGCTATATGCATTTGAAATGTCTTTTAAAAAATAATAAAAGACAGTTGTAAACCAATTGTCTTTTCATTCATATTGCAGAGCAGAATTAAGGGCTGCTGTGTGTGCCACAGGTGTCACTGAAGGGAGTCTGGAGACAAATACTGCTGAAGGCTGGGCAGTTGTGATGGTGATTTTTATTGCACCTAGGCATTGACTGGTGCATCTTGCAGCCTGTCCCAGGCCCTTTTATCCACAGCAGCTGCTGGAGAAAGAGGCACAGTCTTGTGGGCTCCTCTGTGCACTCACACAGTCAATGCTCGTCCCTCCTTTTGTTGTCACTGTTCAAAGGTTGCAGAAATAGATGATCACTAGTGGCCAGAATTCCTTGTTTTGGGTAAACCTTGATTAGTTTTAGGGGTGGGGTTTTTCCCTATGGAGGACTAGGGAGATTCCTCAGATATTTGCACAGAACTGCCACTGCCAACCTTGAAATTGGTATTAGTGCTCCAGCCACCATTTCTCTAGAGCTTGGAACCACCAAAAACATGAAAGAGTTGGGTTGTACAGGGCAGCTCTCAGTCTTTTGCGGAGTTGCAGTGTGAGGATCACAGGCTGATCATGTCAGAGCTTCAACATCCTACTGCAGCAGCTTGTTTTCTTGGCCTGAACAATTTTAAGGCCTTCTGACTTCAACTAAGAAAAAGATTTCATTGTGCTGCTAGAACTAATCAACAAGTTTTAAACATCTCAATCTTGAAAACAGCCCGAATTATACACATCTTTAATTTTAAATCCCTAAGATATGCTAAATGAGAAGCACTGAGAAAACTTAATTAGTCTGCCTGCTTCTTCCTATACTTCCTAATTACTATGGGTACTTTTCTTGTCCACCAACACTGCTGGCTAGATTTTAGGGCAGATGTTCTTATGCAGTTATCATTAAAAGCACATACACTAGATGCTGTTGCAGCCTCCAAGCACTCAGCATTTAAGTCTTTTATTTCAGGATGCTTGAGGGGAAGAAGGGATCATCACACAGTTAAAAATGTCATTTGCTTTCTGTATCTTTTCCATGCAACTTCTCTCTTTTGGTCAGACAAATAGCTGCCAGGAAATTTGTTAAGGGTATAATGTTTTTGAGACATAGTCCTCTGTTTTGAGAACATCTCAGATTAAAAACTTTTTCACTCAGTATACTCACCCAAATGACAATTTCACTATCCCTTAACCCAAGTAATGACTTCAAGTTTCTAATTAGAGAGCAAGAGGGAAGGGACTGCCTGTGGTTCCTGGAGCCTGAGGTAAGAGAGTGCTAAGAAACACTGTAATAATTTAACAGGTGTGAGAGCTCCTGCCTGCTGAGCCAGCTCTCCTGCATCTGTGGGCAATGTGGGAAATGGGCAGGATCACTGCTTTGCCCATGGCTTGTGTCAGTCCTCCCCAGCCAGACCTCTTTTGGTTTCACCTCCCTGAGATCTGCAAGTTGTGTCTTGGCCCTTGGCTCCAGCCCTCATTATATTTACCTGGACAAAATCATCTGTCCCCCAGTTTTAGGTGTAGAGCATCATTTTTGCAGAAAAAAAAAAAGAAAAAAAAGAAAAAAAAATTGTAAGTGTTGAATACATGTCCCCATCAGGAATAGCATTTTTCCTTGCCTTTTGCTGCTTTTTTTGGATCATTCTCTTTTTCTTTATATTTGCATTGTGTTTTAAATTTGTTGAGATAGGGAAAAGTGTGGTTGCTCTTCTACTGTTTCAAGGAATGAATGTTTGGCCACTCCATTTGCTAAAATAGATGGTGGTAAAGGCACTCCAGGTGCCTCATCTAATTCCACAAAAGCCTTGGGCTCTCAATACACAGAACAAGAATCTAATTATGAAGTAGTTATTGTTATCTTCTCTACTACACCTATTTTTCCAAACCTAGAGCCACCTTTGGAGTCACAGCAAGGAACCCTGCTGGCAGTGGTGGGGTGTAATGGCAGTCTGTCAGCCTGGAAACAGCTTGACTGTACTTACCTGGAATGAGTTACTTATTTAAAATCTCACTTGTGTGCTTTTTGACCCTGAAAGGAATATGTGACAGGGGAAATATGCTCTTCTTCTCTCAATGCTTTCTCATTTCAGTGGCTGCATTTAAAAAAAGGTTGTGCTTTTTCTTTGCCTTTTCTGATGAATCTGATAATAGCTAAGGCTAAGGTTAGACTACCCAGGACTAATGAGACCTACCAGTTTTTCTTCTTTTTTTCTTTCTCTTTTAGGAGTGGGAAATGGAAACTATTCAACCAATAAGCATGCACAATTATTTTACAATGATGGGCCTTAAAGCAAGAAAAATCATCCTGTCCTTTTTTTTTTTTTTTTTTTTTTTTTAACTATCAGATGCCTGTTAGTTTTAAAGCAAGGATGTAAAAGTAAAGGGAGGATGTCAAAGTAAAATAACTATTGGCCAGAGTGTAAAACTTTTTCATTCAGGTTACTTTTAGTTAAGGTTTATAATCCCAGTTTGACTGTTTGTTGCAGTCCTTTGAATATATACCATGCCATTCTGTTTTGCAAGTGTGCGTTTGGCTCCTGAAAGGTTTTTAATTCTGTGTAGGTTGGTAGATATATATATGTATATATATGTTAATATTTATTTTTATGTATCTGCTCTGTAAAAAGAGTCTTCAATGCATGTTTTTGAAAGGAACCAATAGACTAACAATAGTCTAATGGTATTCTGGTGATGAAAATTTGCATTGGGGGTGCATGTCTTTCCCCTGTGGAAGGCAAGCATAACAATGCAGAGATTAAGGGTTTATTTTTAAATTAGTGTATTAAATTCTAGCTTCTCTCTATTAAAATAATTCTAATCATTTGATAAAAATCTTGCTCTGGGCTGCTAACAATCATCATCACTGGGTCTTTTTGTCCCTTTGCATTAGTCTATAGGTGGTATTTGACTGTGGCAACATAAACAACTTTAGAAAAGTGTGCATGTGCTTGATTTCTTTGACTAAATCCAAATTGAAATTACTTCAATTTATACAACTGTAAACATTGCTTTAAGTTTTAGCATGGACACAATATATTAGAAGGATGACGGGTACTATTTAAACTAATAGAGGTGTATTTGCTTTTTAGTGTGTAGAGTTTGGTCACTGTTATCAAATTATCAGCATTTATTGCATCATATGTAAAACATGTCTTTTGGAGTTACCTAAAAATTTCTGTAAAAGTATGTAATTTTAAATAGGTCTTTGCAGGTTTTTATTGACAAATGGAGAAAAATATATATTGATCCTTGATTTCTGCAAAATTATGATTGTGATGGAGATAGTCATATTGATTCTGGAGGAGGATTTCCAAAGCTGTACTGAACAGCTTGGCACTCATGGCAGCTGGGCTCACTAGTGTCTTGTTCTGTTTCTGTACATTTTCACCAGTCAGTCTTTGCTTGCCATGTTTTAACTGAGGCCTTCAACCATATAGGTTTAATTTGAACAAAACCAAAGTAAAGCTCAACTTCATGAGAAAACAGCGTAGTAAAACACAGAATGCAGTAAGCCTGTGTTTAAGACAAATGCTATTTGCACTTACTGATGTAACTGAGGATCTTTCAGTGAAAGCAAACAGTTTAAACTTTCAACTTGAAATTAATTGTCACCTTCTCTTAGTGTTCTTCCTGAGCTTATATTTTTTTTTCTTAATATATTAGCATTATTACAAGCACATTTGCTCTGTGACACAATAACTATCACAGCAAGTCAAATTTACAGGCTGGAAGAGTGCTAGTTAGGGTCATTGCTTTATTTGCTTTCTCTTCTTCTAGGATTAGTTCTGCTCTGTGGATTAGCCAGACCCCACGTACAAGTAGTGATACACTGCAGTCAGATTAGGTGTGAGGAATTTCTCTACTTCCTTACTTTAAATGACAGAAATTCTTTAATTTCCCTCTTTCTTTTCCTAATGAAGCCCCATGTAATTTCATGGAACATTAAAACAGAGAGATTCTGAGATTGTGAAGAGCAATGTTGCAGCAGGTGTCTTCACTGTACCTTAATTATTTTTATCTTTCTTTTTTTGTGTGTTCTTTTGTAGTTTTGCTGACAAAAATATGCAATCTGTTGCTTAAAATATTGAATATATACTCATTACTGCTACTTTGTGTTCATCACACATTGGATAACATGGTTTTAGACTAGAGCAGAAAGATTTTGGGGTTCTCTAAACCCTAATCCCAGTGTGAAAGGTGTGAAGGGAGCAGTGTTGGTGCAGTGCTATTTCCATTTCACATGACTTTTGCAACCCCAGAAAGTGTCCCTGGACCTGTAGGCTTTGTGGCTCTCTGAGCCCCAACCCTAAAGACTGAAAATTCCCACATTTGGATAGTCCAGAACCTTGCAATAAGCTTTGAACTTTGTTTCAAGAACTTCTCAACATTTCTGTTACTAATGAACTAGCTAAATATACACTGGTTTGGAGATCAAATGCAAAAGATATTTCATCACCAGTATCTGGAGCATCTAACGTGTTATGAAATAACTTACTGGTTTAAAACTCAAGTATGCATTGCTCAAATAACCACAGATATTTTAAATGATCTTTTATTGTTGTAGGCATAGTATTCTTCCAGCTTTGTAGAATGATCCAGATTTGTATAATGATCCTACATCTAAATATTCTCCACCTAAATGATCCTTCATCTAAATATATTCTTCCAGCGTTGTATAATGATCCTGCATCTGAAACCCACCATGAACTTGAAGAGTTTGATAGTCTCAGTGGAGTGCAAAAATAGACAGTAAAACCATGCTCATCCTGTGGGTGTGGTTAAATAAATGCAGTTTTGATTTCTGTGATATAAAATACAACAGACTTGTAACGTGCTTAGGATGTGTTTTACTTTAATTAGGTGACTGGTTTGGTGGTTTGAGATTTTTTTTTCATAATTCGTTAAGCACCAGTATGCTCATTAGCTGATTCTTTTCACCACCATCTGGGCAGAAGGGAGCTCTGCTTAGTTGGGTCCCATGACCATTGGCATTTCTGGTAGCGGGCTACTTGGTGGGAAGACTCCTGCAGGAACTTTGTGATTAAACATCCAGCTCTAATCATATAGAGGAGCAAAGGCTACAGCAAATGAGAACCTGTGTGTTTCCTGTCTGTCTCCAGCATCCTCTAGAAAAGCAGGCCTAAAGTGGTTTGTGAGTTTGGCTTAGGAAATAGCTCCATTTCTTGTAAAATACAAGGAAGCTTCTTGAACGGATTGAAAATGCAAATGAATGCAGACAATTACTGCAAACAGAAATGCTACTGAAAATCTTGACAAATGGGTCATTTTCATGGTTCTCTCTCCCCAGATGTGACTTTTAAACAGTCTAGGGGGTGTCTCTTTCCACAGCTTTTCTGGGGTGATTTTGGAGGGTGTTAGAACAGGGTGAAGCAAGGGTCTGGCCCTGGGTGTTAGCAGGAGGGTCTTTGGCTAGCAGAGAAGGTTGAAGAAAGCACTTCAATAGTTTGGGTTTCTAAGCAACCTTATAGTGTCAGCTACATGGTGCAGTTATACAGATAGAAACACAGAAATGCATTTGGTCAGGAAAAGATGGTTCAAATGGGTCCCTGTATTCACTTGACCCTTTTTGTGACATTTAGAGCTTAATGACATTAAAATAAATCACAAGCTCAACTCAATATTTAACTGCTTTACTGAGCTGAGACGTAAACAAACACATGAAAAAGAATTCTAAATTAGAGAAACTGCTGATTTTGCAATGACTTTCATTCCACTTGTAGTGTTTAAAAGAGAATGCAAAATGTAAGGGATTTATAAATCCAACAATGACTTTTACAACTATCAACTTTTTAGGTAGTCTCTGCATAACATATGTAGATATATTCATAATTTTAAGGAAACCACAAATTAAGTAAATTATATTAAAATATGCACAATATCTACAAGCATAAACAGGCATATAATACAGAATTATGTACCTAAATAATGTACCTAGATTATGTATCTAAATTTATATGCTGTAAGTAGGGAATCCCCTAAACAGGGATATGTGTTTTAGTTAGCCAGTGTGGTCACAGAGCCAAAACACAAAATACAAAAGTAATTCAAGGGTCCATGTTGCTTTGGAAGAGAGAAGTCATGCCTCACCAGTCTCGCAAGGCATTGTCAGAAGAGCTTCTAACCATTTCTGTAGCTTGATCTGGTCAATGAAGTACAGCTGAGTCTTGAAAAGCCCCTGGATCAAAGACTATAGAGGAAGACGGTACTGTGAAGTCAGAGGTATTTTCCTCCTTTGTGGTAAATACCTGATTTTAAAAAGGGAGAAATAAATTGTCAGTCTTCTTAATGGAGAAAGTCCCAGTCACCTTTTTTTTGGTCACTTTGGATGTTCACAAAACTCCATGTTAGCTGGAAAGGGAGTGAACAGCGAGGATAGCAAGTTGGCAAAGTTTACTTCAAATATTTGATATCAAAACTAAAGCTGACTGTGAAACTGTGACAGTAATCTTATAGTAGAAAATATATAAAGAATACAACAAGCAGTGACACTTTTGTGTCAATAAATGTGGAGTGATGCAGTATAGGAACTATGGATACAGAGCAACAGGACCCATGTTATCTTCAAGAAGAATGATCTGGGAATCACTGTGGATAATTGTCTGAAATTGTCAAGTCAATACTCGAAGAAGGTAGAAAACACTGTTTCATGCAGCTGAGGAAGGAAGGAAGCAAGCAAGCAAGCAAGCTTAGGAGATGAGTCGTGGTGTGCTATAGTCACAAGTCCATTCACATGCTAGTGTTTTCAGGCAGTACTGGGCTTCTCATCTCAGAAATAGTGAAACAAAGTTAGGAAAAGGAGAAGAAGAACCACAGAAGCCTGAAGAGATACTGAATAGTTTCTGCAAGAGGAGGATTATTCAAGTAGGGAAACAGCTGCTGAGTTAGGTGTTAAGCCACCAGTGGTAGGAAGCAGAATGAAAAAATGGAGGGTGCTACTCCTACAGCTCACAAAGTGAGAACTGTACTGAGCCCACAGGAAATGCTCAGGCACACCATGCATTGCCACAGGGAGTTGTGGGCAGAAGTATAAATAGCTTCCAAAATTAGTGATGAGTGGGCCTGTGGAGGATCTCTCCATCCCAGAGAGTGAACCTGCAAGTGGGTCATGTTTAGGCAGCACCAGCTAGGGAGACTTACCCTTTTCTCTTTTTTTATTAAAATAAAGAATATTGACAATTTAAGATGGAGGTTAGATGAATAGAGGAAGAACTTCCAGTGCTTTTTACTGTTGAAGATTTATATGGGGTTTTGTGGGATTTTTACCAGTCAAGGGCTGTTTGGGATATTATTTTAGAGTCTAGTCAGCCTGTGCTCTATGAAGTAGAACTGCTTCCTTCCCTGGCACCTCATTTCACAGCATTTCATGCAAGTTTAGGTTGGATTACCCGCTGTCACTGGTCTCTGATGCAATAAGTGAGAGGTTAATGCATTGCAAAAGTAACTGTGATAATCATGAGCTGTAATTTAGTCTGTTTAGTGTATCCACAGGACTAATTCAGAACTGCATTAAGCAAAACAAGAAGTAATGCAAACTTCATATTGTCTCCCTTATACTGTAGTCTCATTTAATTAGTCACTGAAACAACCTCCTGAAAGCTTTTCCTCTGTCTTGTTGTTTGAATCATGAATTTTAAAGACTTTTGAGAGAGTGACTCAGGAGGTGAAACAGCAGGGCTTCTGATGTCATTTATAAGCTCTGTACTGGAAACTATTTCAGTGTTGGTAGCCATGAAACTCAAGCAATTTAGCCTGTAATTTCATCATTTGAGACTAAGTGATGAGAAAACTAATGCTGTCAGTGTCCCACTAAACAGTATTAGCATTTTCCATTGCCTCTGCTTATTTGGACAATGGATAATGAAATAATTGGCATTAAAGCCAGCTGTCAGCTACGGGTTATCCCACAAAGGAAGAGGTTAATATGACCACTGAAATATATACAAGAGATTCCCACAATAATTGGTTTTCATTACAGTAGTAGTTCTGCAGACTGAAGTTAGGCAGGGACGGCGCACAAAACATCTGTCCAACACCTAAAACAAGCAGTCAAGCACTCTACAGGGCTTGCAGCAGAAGAGATGTTGAGGTACCTATGGGGCATTCCAGCCAGCCCATCCTAAACACAGCTACCATTGCAGCAGAGTTACTCCCTGACCACTTGAGATTTGTGACTTTGTTGGGTTTTAGAAAGGCACAAAATGAAAATAAAATAAGAAATTGTGTTCCTGTTCCTTTCTTTCGTCAGTTTTTCCTTTTGTAGGTCTTTGGCACCTATCCTTTGAAGGAAAAGCCATGTGTCTTCTCACTTCCGCCCTGAAGTTTTGACCTTTCAAAATGTGTGAGGCAGAAATGCTCCAGCTATGAGAAAGGAGAGGCTATTGATTCTATTACTGTGTGTGAGGAATAGAATGCTCTTCTGTGTTCATGCTTTCCTGGTACATACCAGTTTTTAACTACATAGGAGATTGTGATATGTCCCTTTGCCTCTTATTTCATTATTTTGAGTACTTGATGTAAAAGAAAAATATATGTACATTTCATCAGGATTTGCTTTGTTTTTAAGGCATTATAGACTTTTAGTACATTTCTAAATAGTGTCATTGGCATGACAAAGGTCTGAGATTAGAAGAAACTTGAACATTAAGTAAAAGCATTTTTACCTGTTTCTTAAAGAAAAAGCAGGAAACAAAAGCAGTATTTAATAGATTGGGGCGGGGGGGGGGGAGGAATCTGTCTTTTATAGCCAGGAAAATCACTGCAGAAATAAAAAACAAGGTCTCAGATCAGGCATCTGATGTCTTGACATCTAACCACAAGCAATACCTTTAATGGCATGTAGGTTTGTCTTGACACGAAGGTGAAGCTCAAACAGGTACTTGGAAGATGCAAGCAAAGCCCATGTTATAACCCCTTTCTATTTGTAAACTTTTGGAAACATTGAGCAAATTATGCCTTGTTAAGTGAGGCATTTCCAACTTTGCTGTTAGGAGGTAGTACAGCTTACTCAATAGGACACTGGCCTCAGCTCAGATGTCTGGCATCTATTCCTTTCTCAGCTGCTGTGAGAAAATGAATCTGTTGTTTCATCTCGGCATGCCCCTTTCATCCTTCAGTCCCTCCTGTCTGTTTAGAGTGTATGTTCTTCTGAGCTGGAGTCTTTTCTCTTTGGAGAGGTGTATATATACACCACATAAAATAATAGAGTGGCAATTCTGTCAGGTCCTCTGGGGACTGATATAAAATGAAACCTGAAAAAGTTACACACTTTTTTATAAATCATTAGCATATTAACTTCACTGTATAAAGCAACATCATGCAGAGGTCAGTATCCCAGAGATCCAACTGTAATGTGGAAGACCCAGGACACCCAAGAGAAATTACAGAAACAGTGGGGATTTTCCCATTGTATCTGAAAAATTCATGGCATAGCTGTGAAGTTCACTTGAAAGTAAAGACAACTGGGAAGCTATTGATAGGACTCTGTAGCAAATGTGTCCTGACTCCACAACTCATATTTGCCTTCCTTTGGCAATTGAATGCTGTTTAGGGTATAAAAAGAAAATAAAGAAGATGTAGGGAGGAGTGTAATGCAAAATGTTTTAACATGTAAAATGACTCTGAAGTTACTGCATGCTTTCTCCCTTGAAGATATCTGTGTTTTATGGAACACAGTTTTATGGAAACTGCCTTTGTAATCATTCTGATAATCATTATCTGCTTTTCCAGTCTTTTTTTTTCACAAATGACAGTAATTTGAGTGCTTAAATATCTGGCAATAATTTCATTCTAGTTATGACAGCATGCTTATGAAGGCAGTAGTGCCTGACAGAGAGTGACAAGAAGCAATGGTCATCACTGACATACCCATCATTCCTCTTATCTCAATAGCAGATTCTCATCTTCTTAAGCTGGCAATAAGACCTTTGTCAGTTTATTAATGTGTGAAGAACTGGTGTTTCATATGAACACATTGTAAGGAAATAATATCCTTATCATCAGCTAATGAGTGCTTGCATTGGGCATTTCATGCTGAGATCAGAAGCTAGAAGGGATGGAGTGTTTTTCAGAATTCCTCAATGTGTGTGTGTTTTCATCAAGTTCATTTAGTAATCACAGCTGATTGCTAAGAATACGTGGTCAGTATGAATTGCCAAAGCAGCTGCTTTTCCCTGCCTTATGCAGTGCATCAAACCAAGTATGACATAGCTGTTTATGCAGAGAATCATCAGATGAGTTCAAGACAGGAATGAACTTGAATTGAAGAATTTTTTTTTTATGTTGTGTGAATTCTAAGAGATGTCTGGAATACCCAAGGCACGCTGGGTTAGAGTGCCAGAAGAATGGCTGAGTTTGGCAGGCACCCCTTGAGCTCGCTTAGTCCAACTCCCCTGCTTAAGCAGCAGATTGCTGAGGACCATGTTCTGTCAGGCTTTGAATATCTCAAAGGATGGAAGCACTGCAGCCTCTCAGGGCAACTTGTCCTAGTGTTTGACCCTGGGGGATCACCAGTGGCACTAGATAGCTGCTGATGCAATAACATGCATTACATTAGGTAACTAAGCTGTGCTGAAGAGGGTTTTCTGTCACCCTGTAATGGTGCTATGAATAATTTTTGTATTATTTTATTGAAGGTGTAAATTATTACTTTTCATCAGTTTTTAATTTCCAGTATTTTTGATGCATTCAAGTAATATGTACAGCATTTATGGCAGCAGTTTTTAACATTCCCTTTTTTCATGCCACAGCACCTATTATATCCAGCTAGAAGCACTTTCTCACTGATCTCCTTTTTGGTCAGCAGTGTTCCTCATGTGACTTGCATCACTGTAAAAGCAAACAGACTGGAAAAGGACAATTAAAGAGGGTAGTTTGGCAACCATCACCTTTTTTTCTTTATGGCTGCTCTGCAAACACAGGAAAAAGCAAAGTGACTGAAATGTGACAGTGTAGCGCCTAGCCCATCTCCTGGTTTTCTGTTCAAGTATTGTTTCTTCCTGGAAATCAGAATTATATATGTAGTACACACCTACATAAATTAATTAAAGCTTATGGGCTCTTTCAAGGCTGTATGCTGTTCCCTTTCTAGGTGGCTAGCATGGACATGGGTGAATAATTTATAGGTCTGTGAGCCATGGCTCCTCATGTCTGTTACTTGACTTTTAGCTTGGTAAAAATAAGCCACCATTTGTCATTGACTTTTGTTCCTGAGACAAATGTTACATAACAACAACAACAACAACAATTGTGCTCAGAGTGTTGTTTCTTCTGTTAGATTTTTAGAAAAGAGGCTGAAGGTCCCTATGGACTTTATTGAGGTAACCCACCACGAGTGCAGTCTGCAGGACCCTGCAGAACCTCCCTCTTCATGGTCTTCTGCAAGGGCTGGTCTCAGCCCTGGATGCATTTACTGGAGAAGGGGCACTTGTCAGTGTCTCACAGAGCTGGTGACCTCTGGCAGCAGAAATGGCTGCAGGCAGCTGACATCAGCATGGGGGAGTGTCAAGTTTGAAGCAGGAGACTTCCTTGCAATGAAAATTGCTTGCAGTCTGTGCCCCAGAGTGCTTCATGTCCAGAGGTTTGTGTGAAGCCCTCAGGTGTAAACTCTTCTTTGTGCTCAAAGCCAAGAAGATGGATTTTCACTTTAGTTTCTAATTACAGAGGATAAAACTACTTTCTTAGGGTCTTTTCCTTAGTCTCTCAGGATGTTTGCAGGTCACTGGTTTCAATGCTAACCCACAACATGACGCAGACAGCATGGCCAGTTTGAGAACCTTTTGATTTTCTTGCACAGTAATTAATTGCTTGATGTCAAAGTTGGTAATTTTCTGATTTATAAAATCAATTCAGAGAGGAAAAAAAACTTTTCCAGTGTTTCAGAGAGTTAAACATGACAAAGCAAAGGGTGTTTTTTTAGTTCCACTCACAGGAATAAAATGCTATTCTGTAAATCCATAGTTATTCTGATTAGTGAAATTTCTATGACAAAATCTGGTCAATTTTGTCTTGAATCTTACAGAAGTGTTCAAAAACAGTGATGGGGTGCCTCAACAGCTTAACTTGTAATGTGTCCATAGTGCAGAAGTCCATTGGTTAAAAGATTTATCATTGTTCAATCATTTTATAATTGCATGTATTTAAAAGGATTCAGAAGAAAATTTTTAAAGTGACTATAACTTGACTAAATGCTAATGCTAAAATTTTAGCTAATGCTAAAATTATTAGAACGTAATTCAGCACATGTAACCTACCCAGTGACTTCTGCAGGATTGCAATACTTCAAGTCAGGAGCAAACAGGTCATTTAAGAGCAAGAGTAGCTTCTTAAAATAAAATCAATCACAATACTGTACAACCTTATGCTGTAGCATTTGGTCTTTCTGCTTATCATTCTTCTTATGAAGGGATCTTCACCTTGGGTGGAATTAAAATGCATTAACTTTCTATTCCTTTTCTCTAAAATAGAAGTGAGCTGAGCCATCCAAGTCAGTCCCCATTACAGCAAGAAAAACATGCCTGTTACCCACAGGGAGAGCTGGACTCTTCTGAATGATTGTTTGAGTGATCAAAAGATATGTATTACAGGAATGTACAGTTATGCTGTGGGAAATGTTGCTTTCATTCTCTTCAAAGGCTTCAGGCACCTCAGGAAAACCAAGAAAAATCATAACATTAAGTCTTACAAGCACACATGAGTTTATCAAAGCCTTCCTCATCTGATACTGATTTCCACTGCATGTAAATAAATATATCAATAATTTATGTACTTCATCTTTATTGTCAAACAGTCTTTTTTTCCTTCTTACTTGGCATGGCAGGAGTATCCTCAGTCTGTGCTTCTTTCTGGAGCCCATAGCTCTTACTTGTGAATTCACACAGGTCTGTGGGTTTGTAGACCAAGAAAGGAGTGGGTCTTGTGCTGAGTCCTTCACTGGGAGCTGTGCACCTCCTAGCCTTGGTCAGGGAGCAGGACAAAGGAATCAATGCAAAGGAATTGCAAGCAGTGAATGAGTGTGGTGGGGGAAAATATCAAATTTACTTGATATCAAAATTTGATGTGGAATTCTGTTATGGTGGAATGGTTGTTGACATTACAACAAAGCTGATGGAGGCTGATAAAATTGGAGGAGAGGCAGAGGTAATGAACTGGGAAAGAAGGAAATTCAAGGGAGTAGGGGGTTAGAGAGGGTCAGTGGGTACTGGGGCAGAGAATAGCCAGGGTAATAATCCTGTGCCAGCATCTCTGCAGCAGCTCCTAGTCCGATAGCAGCTTCTCCAGCTCATCTTGGCTTTGGTCTACCTTGAGTGATGCCTTGCAAGCATTATTTGGGCTCCCTGAACCCACTGGGCTTGGGGAAAAGTAGTTCTTTCCCTGCCCCTGTGGTCCCAGAGGGAATCAGTTGTTGTTGAATGGGAAGAATTAGGATTTCACTTAACTTGCTTCTGCCCCAGCTGATGAGGACTCCTGACTGTGAGAGGAACATAGTCCCGGGCTACCTGGAAAACCCCTGATTATCTGGAAACTTGTTCTGAAACAGCACATCCTTGTGATGTAGAGGGGCTCAAAACCAGAAGCAAATTCCAAAGTGTTCCCCATCACAAGTAACAGCAAGGAAAGGATTCATAAATCAGTTGTAACTCATCAGTGGAGAACAGGGGAAGCGCTGCTGTGGAGTTACTGTAGGGATTTTCCTGCTTGAACTCTGTTTCAGAAGAAAATGGATGCATACTGTTGCTGAGGAAACAAGTTTCCCAGGGGAAGCTTGGCTTTTCCCCAGTGTGAATTTTTGCTGCCTCATGCTCACACAAGTCAATTAACCTAAAACCTACAAACTGCACATGGTACGGCTCTGTACAGTTATTATATTTCAAATGTATTATGAATTTTGTACAGTTGCATGTGGCTTTAATCATTAACAGCCAAGGAACAGATTCAAGTTTATATTCCTCTTTAAATATTTGTATTCCTGTAATGGAACTTTGCCCATTTTTCTCTGTAGGTGCCAGCTTGCGTAATGACATCAATAAATACTTCTGGTTTCATCATTCTCAAGGGGACACGATGACAGTTCAGGATCCAAACCAGATGAATCTCTGTGCTGCTGTTTGGACTGTTGTCTCCTATGTAATTGCTGACATGGAGGATATGTTGCCAAGGTAATAAAACAGCAAGAAAGAGTATTTCTGTTCTTCAGTAAAGATTGTAAGTCCACTAATGCATGTGGACTGCAGCTGTAGTAAATCCTCGTACCCTTGGTTTTCTGCATTATTATTATTATATCTGTTTTCCTCAAAACGCACTCTCTTTTATGCATTCCTGATTATTTTTGCTGTTTTGATCTCTTCCATTTGTGATTTTCACTTAAATGTGTTCCTTTACATACTTCTTGTATTTCAGATGAAGATATGATTGACTATGATATAATACCCATTTGTATGCACAGAGATCATGTGCAGCAGGAAAAATATACAAAATAAAATTTTTGCATCAGACTAGTGTATTGATTTTGTGTACATGTTTACTGGTTTTGTTTCTGTTTTTCATTCTGTGCATTGGAGTTATGTATTATTAACCAAACAGCTCTTTCTTTTCACTGTTTTAAGGTAATACTGTAGTTTCTAGAAGTTCTCAGGTTATAGGACAAATTAATCTTGTCTTTTTTAATGTTAATATATGGTAGAATGGTCAAATTATAGTCAAAATGCTTAAATAGTACATTAGCTTCACTCAGGTCCATTTTTAGCTCTTATGAGACTCAGATAAACTAGGACACAGAGGATATAAAGCCATCAGAGGATTCCCAGCTCTCCTGTGTTTTTTTGGGCAGCTCCTCATGGAAAGCCATGTGTGTCTTTTTCTTTCTCATGGAAGACTCGCCATTGTGACAGGCAGAGAATTTCGTGTGGCAGTTTTGCTATGAAATGCCATGTTTCAGAAACAACACACAGCTGTGATTTGTGACCTTCAGTACTTGCCAGCTGGTATCCAAACAAAATGTAAGAGCAGATTGTGATTCAGAATCCTGAAGCCATTCCTAGCTGCCCCTGGCTTGCAGGGATGGTCTCCCATGCTGAAGCTGGGCTAGAGGATGCTGGTACAAATTCACTTTGATGGAGGGATTAACCTGGGAATTTGATTCTTATATACTTTGTTGGTTTGGGGGTTGGGGATTTTTCTTGCTTACTGAGATTATGAATATTCAGATGAGTTTCGGCATATCTGTAGAGAAGGTATAACTGGCCTTGGGGAATATTTTAAGGCATATGATTTCTGCTCATTTCCTTGTGACGTGATCCTTGTTTGTGATTTTAAATTTTACAACAAGCAAGCTTAGTGTGTGAATAACTGCTGCAATGTACTCAGCACCAAAAAACTAATGTTAGCAACATGGAGCATTACACCAAATAGCAGGCAATTCCTAGTTAATCAGTTCTGCTATGAGCAATAGCTGAATCATGAGCAATTCATTTTTAAACATGGAGCATTATACCAAATAGCAGGCAATTCCTAGTGCTGTTAATCAGTTCTGCTATGAGCAATAGCTGAATCATGAGCAATTCATTTTTATAGAATTCATAATCATGGTATCTGTTTACTGTGATAATAGCTGTTTTCCATCAAATTTATTAACTATTTCAATATTCCCTCCAAATCATTTCAAGACCATAAAAGCTGCCTGGAGATACACTGCTCTATCTTTCTAAAGAAACAATATTGAAATAGAGTTGGCAAAGATTTCCTCCGCTTTCAAGGCGTGATGCCTGTGTTTCTTTTTGCTTGACAAGAGCATACTTGGAGGTGCTCACCACTGACAGATCCTCAGCTGTCTCCAAATCCAGCTTTTTGTCCTTCACACAATGTGAGTTACTGTTTCCTGAATTGTTGTTCCATATTGTTTTCCCTCAGGGTATGAGGCTTTGTACATCAGAAATTCACAAGGATGTTCTGTGAAGTTACCTATATTGTTGCAAATCTTAACCTGTGCGCTCTTGGAAATGGTGTTTATTTGTGTTTTTCTCCATTGCCTCAAGTCAAATGGAAAATCTCTGGAGTCAAGAATACTCCTCTGCTGAGGAGAATAACACTACAAGTGTGCACATGGCACCACAGCACATGTCAAGATGTGCTTGTCAGCTCCTAAGCAAGAAAATTAACCATTCCCAGGCCAAAAGCAACACAACTATGTAAGATTGTAAAAATTAGACCATGATGCCCCTGAAGAAAATGTAACCTTCATGTCAGTTTCAGACACACAACTCTAGAGAGAAGCGTTAGTTTTGGAAAAAAATGTTCAAAAATCAAAACTGCCATGATATTTTTATAGAAATGACAAAAATAAAAATATTTTATTTCTAAGATTGAAAAACAAAGATTTTTTTTTAACTTGTAAAACCAGATTTCATTAAAATAAGACATTGTCTCTGATTCTCTTTTTTTTTTTTTCATGATGTGTATTGGTTCTCAGACCTATCTGTCCATAGTATTCTCCTGGTAATCTGCCCATTCAGATGTACCTCCCTTAAAACTTTCCATAAACAAGGACATGCTAATACATTTCTTTTCTTTCCAGTGGGATTTTGTACCATCTGTGCAATAGCTTATCTTTACCACTGCTCAGTGTAGCAATTATGTTATTCCAATTAGTGACCATTGAACATGGATCACTTGGTCAGTTTTCAATTCAAGAGCACTTCTGAGGTGATCCAGGTAAGTCAACAAAACTTTTTCTTCCACTCACATACCATTAATCTTTGGGAATCTTTCTCAACTTTGAATTGAGTAAGTAGAAGCTTAGGACATTATTTATATTACTATTATTGTGAGGGTCACCTGCCATAAATCTGTGCTCATCATAAGGAATTTGATAATGTTCTAGGTCAAGGGGACCATGGGTAAAATTCCCTCCAATAAACATTTGGGGTTTTGCCTGCAAAGATCTGTGAGGTGAGAGCTGAAAAGACCAGCACTAGTATTTAAATGTATGTTGAAAATTTAAATTTCAAATAATAATTTTCCTCAAGGTATTACAAATCTCTTGCATCTGCTGAGAAGTGAAGCCCCTGGGTAGTCTTCCTTTCAGCTACAACTTGAAGCTTTCAAACATAGTTACAGAGGGATGAGGCCAATACATAATTCATTTACCTGACTAGACTATAGTACAGATGCTGATGAAAAATCTGTTTTCAATACTGCATAATGTAATGTAAGTAATTTTGCCAGTAATAAAAGAAGAATTGTAGGGTAGGTTTGCTTTTGTCCTTCATTGTGCCAAGACAATAGTGACATTTCACTGTCTCTTTGAATGATTCTGTTCTATGTGTTCTCACAAGACTTTTAGCTCCCTTAAAATAATTAAAAACAAAGAGAGACTTGAAGCAGTGCTGATTCTGTTGCTCCATTACAAACATCCTTGGCTGTGTATTTAGTTAGTATGCTTCCCCCATAGCGATGTGAGACACTTCCATTTACCATAAGTAAATATCAAACTGATCTTGATATCTATATCTGTCTCATGAAATATACATACCATCTAAATGTGCCCAAATGATTAATTTACTGCTGTGTAATGATTAGCATAAAAATCTCATCACTGCACAGGATAGAAATGTTGCCACTAATTGCTGGTTGGAGTGAACAATGTTTTCTGCATAGAAGTTAATGATGCATTGCAGCTCTTGAATGGAAAAACTCAAGACATTTTGGGGGAGAGAAGATTTTTTCCCCTTCTTTTCTGCTAAATGTTAGGAGACACTGATCATACATAACAAAAAGGAATAGATATAATGTAATAGATATGTATAATAGAAAGGAAATTACACCTTTTGTAGTCTTCTGTCTACTGCAAATACATGGAAGCACTGTCCACACACACACTGTGGACTTTTTCATTATCGTTATTTCTGGAAACTCCAGCTGCTTTGCACAAAGATACGGCCAGCTATGGGCCTGTGATTTCTGGTTACAAATGTTTAATAAGTACGTTGTGCTAACACCTGATTAAGGTTTCAGATGCTTCTCTTCTTGGCAATCGCGAAGGCACTTGGAGGAAGGGCCTTGATGGTGGCTTTATATCCAACTCTGTGTCCAGCTTGCAGTTTGGGTTCACTGCAGGACACATCAACCTCCTGTAGTTTATGTTAAATTCATGTCTTCTGGAGGGTTTTTTATCTTTCCCTTTATTTCTCAGCACTTGTACTGTGCCACAGATATTAGGAATGACTAACTGACTGAAAAAAAATCTGTGTATTTTGTGCATTAGGGCTCAGGAACTGTGAGGTGCAGTTGAGATGACTCAATTGCACATAAGCACATGGCAGAGAGCTCCATCAGGGCCAACACTTGCCTGTATCACTGACCTCTGTTACTGGCAGAGAGAGCTTTGTAACTAATGCAGTGAAATTTTATCACTATCATGGATGTCTCCATGACTATGTGAAAATCAGGCTTATGAAAACTAAAGAGGGAAGCTCTGGAAGAGGGACCACAAAAGCCACAAAAAGAGCAAGGTTATACTTAGGAACTGTGGCTTCAAGTACCAGTGTTTTACTGTGCTTTGCTGTGAGTTGGGGAACACTACCTAAATCTCCCTGAGTTCCACTGTTAAATGTTGGTAGTGGTGTTTGGTGCTGGTCTTTGTTGTAGCCTCATTTAACAACACTGTTAAAAGACATGATGCAAGTAAAACCTAAGTTCATAGCAGAGGTGATGTTCAGTTGGAGGAGAGGAATAAGAAGTAAACACCTTCCAGCTACATGAGAATTCACCTGTAGAATGTGTCTTTTAGTAATTACTGTTTGCATTCGCAATACTTGCATTATTCACATTATTTGCATTTACTATTTGACATGAAAAACAAAAAGAAATTTTCCTCCTTCAGGTACTGCTGTTTCAAAATAGACTTTGGACATCAGGCATATCAGTTTTAAATTAATGGTACTTGGCATGTGGCAGTGATGTGGGACAATTATGTGTGCAAGATGGTCACACAAAATGCCATCTATATATATATCATTTCACTACGTTGAACTGTCACACACATACTAAGTATTTCACAGAATGAGGGGCCATGCACTGGGGCAGTTTGGGAAAAGGGAATAGGTTAAATGATTTCCCAACAGTCCTGCAGCCAGTCAGTCCTAAAGCTAAGTATAGTTTAGTTTCTGCTTCAGCCAATCTGTGCTGCCCATAAATGAGTTGCTACTTTCTTTTTATATCACTGAGAAAACTTTGTTGCTGAAGTGTAAAATTTTGTGCGAAAATGACACTTGACTGGTTATGGGCAATGTATGTGGACTGAACTCTGGGGAAAGTCTTCAAAACTGATTTCACTGAGGTTCTTTGTGATTCAAATTATAATCTCTGAAATATGTCAGCTTCAGCTTTGTGAGTGTGATTATGCAATTTTTTGCCTAATCTAAATTGTCTATGTATTTTGCTTCTTCCAGAGATATTATGTCAGTAATACAGCTGCAGAGAATTCATATAATTACTGGTACTTAAAAGCAAATTTCACAGTTCTTCTACACTTCATCATTTTTTTATTTTGCTTTAAATTTCTATCACTGGGACAGAAAGGTTTCACAAATTTTAATATGAGATGCAGTGCAGAGACTAATGATTGTTCAAAAGCAGATAACAAAATATTCATAGCTTTTAATAAAGTGAGATGCTGGTATTTCCATGGTTATTATTGAGCTTTAGCTCGTGAGGAAGGTGAGTTTAACAGGAGGAATTGCTAGAAAGGGAGTTGTGAGACATTTAACCACATAAAGTTAAATGTTAATGATGTTAATGCTTTACCCCTCAAAACTGTTCATTGTAGAAGTAGAGAAAGCTATAAATACCCACAAGAAAATGCTTGATTGTCTTCAGCAGTGATTCCCAGTGCTGAGTCCTGCACAGAAGGTATTTTAAGCCTTTATAATGTAGCCTGAACCATTAACATGAAATGCTGAGATGCAGACACTCAGTTGTGAATCCCTAAATTCCTTTTTCTCGATGTAAGCAGGATGCAGCTCTATTGGGAGTTCAGCTTAGCTTTGGTATTGCTGTCCCTCCAAGCAGGACTGCCCCTGGCTATGTTGTGAGCCTATTGAAGGATAAGTACAAGGAGTAGAAGAAATTACTTAAAATGTTGATCTTGTTAGATCTTTCTAAAACAGTGAAACTGTGTGTGTGGGGGGGGGGTGTTAATGCACAAATGCCTTTAGTTTGTTAAAGATTATATGAGACATCAGAATTTGGCAAACTTCAGGGAAATCACAAATGTAGCAACATTGTTTATTGCATAATGTTTATTCACACAGTAGTGAGTGATCCTTTAAAAGTGTAAGTGGCTTATAGTATTTGCAGAAACATTCTGGTGACAAACTAAAGCTTTGTAAGACTGCTTTTACGTTATTGTAATAAACTGACAAAAGTAAAATTAATACCTGGGTTTTTTTAACTTACACTTTTAGATTCCTCTGTGGAAAAAACCCATCAGCTTAGCTTAAAATAACTATAGAAAGAGTTCCCAGGGGTTCTCTGATTTACACTGGCTTAAAATATCGCAAAACAAAGATTGAAACTCCAGATAAGCATTGGTCAACCCAGAAGGAATTTCTTCAAAAATACTTGCAAATGTGAGCATATGGCATTGGGTTTTCTGCAGAGTTTAACAGAGAAAGCAGTTATATAAGACATTTTCTTTTTCCCAAAGTTATCCTGATTTTAAAAAAAATCCTCCTATTGCTATTAATCTCAAATACTCTAACGCGCTCTAACTTTACTACCATGTTGTAAAAAATTACTTTCAGGCCACTTTTTTTCCCCTTTTGAATAAGCTCAGTTTAGTGGTTTTAACTTAAGACAATAAACCAGGAACTCCCAGGTTCTAAATCTGCTGTGGTCACCGTCTTGCTGGGTGGTCTTGGCACACCCTAAAGATATGCCTTCTGTGTGGACTGAATTTGTTACACACTGAAAACCCCCAAAAACCACCTATTTCCTAGCCTGGATGCAGCTAGAAGTGTGGGCCACTGTTTTGTTCTAATGATGTTCTCACAGCTGAAAACAACTGAGATTTGGGCATTTTCTAATTGATGCTCCATAGGAATTAACCTTTCTGATGAATAATACTACAGATTGGCTGAAATATACATACAGTTGTGGTCCATCTTCACTGTGGCTGATTCACAGTTTGGAGTGGAAAAGACATCAAAATTTGGTGGATTTTTTACCTCAAGACCAATGAAACCTTGGAGTTTGGGGGTATTTTCTGTTTATTAAAAATGAACTCTCTGCACATGAAATTGTAGCTCTTTGCCTTCAGAGTTCTGCAAAGAGACTTCTAGAAAATAACATTAAGGGGAAAAAGTAGAAAAGGTTAGTACAAAAACTGTTCTGTGTGGTAATGAGGCTGAAAACAGGGAATATATTCCAAACTTGTGGAGGTGTTGAGTGTGTTGGGGTTTTTTTCTCAAAGAGGGAGAGTTAATATAAGTACAAAGTAATTTAAATAATGTGTCACATTTATTCTTAATTCAAATTTACTTTCTTATGGATGTGGGAAATATACCCTACTGGAGTCAACTCAGACAAAATTCAACAGGAAATGTCCCACCCCTCTTCATTATCCTGGACAGAAATCTACACAAATCACAGATTCTGCTTCTGTAGCTGATGCTTACTGAGTCTTTAGTACAAGTAGTTAGGAGTCATCCCTCATGAAAGAGTTGGAAGCTAGTGAAATGTCAGAGGATTCCCCACCATATTCAGTTTATTACAAATTCATGTGCTGTCCTCTCAATTTTGCTTAGTGGATACAATTAATAATACTGAAGACTTCTCAGGGTATAAATTAGGATTTAAATTTGAGCTAATGCCAGTGGCTTAAAGAAGACAGTTTACTGATAACTTGGTCTTCAAACTGCACAATATATCAATTATCCACTTTCTCATCTGTCAGCTCTGGCTCCAGATTTGATAAGTGGTTTAAACGGCATTTCTTTCGTAAAGGAAATTGCAACAGAACTTAGTTGCATAAAACAGTTCTTTGCACTTTAAGTAAAAGAACTTTGAAACCAAAACTGTCTTTAAAATACCCATTGCCTCCAATTTTTTTTTCTAAATTCCTTTTTAAAAAGTCAGTTTCAGTTTCTCTCCCTAGTAATATACATATTCACAATCCACACAGCTGAAATAAATCAGAGCAGGGAGGACTCACTCTTTTTGCAGCCACTAATGTTAGCAAAAGTAGTGATTTAAAAAGTAGAAACAGCAATGGTATCCAATATGTTTGAGATGCTGCTGTTCCAGGAATGGAAAATAAATTCTTGTCTTGTATTTAGAATGGAAGAAAACTAAACATCTCTAGGGAAATGAGATGCATAGACTAAAATAGCAAGTGCAAATGGGAGGATGAGAAATTCTTACTATGCCCAGGGAAGGTAATGTAGTGACAGTACCTGAATCACTTCAATAATATGGTAGTGGGAAAAAAGAAGAAATGAGAAGCTGGAGATAAAAATGCCTGTACATCCAAATAAAAATATGAAATTCATAATCCAGGAAACCCTGCAGTTGTCTCAGATGTTGTTACAGGACCAAGAGGTGGGCCATGCTGATTGCAGCCTTGGAAGTTTAAAGCAGCTTTAAGCAAACCTGAGCCACCTGGATGGCAGAAATATGTAACTTATGGGTTCATTATCCTTCATCACCCAAGAAGGTGAATCTGGCTGATCTCACTGCACTTACATTACAATTTTGGTTCGAGAGAAATTTGGAACAAAGTCCCTGATACAAGAGAATTTTTGGGTGGAGCTGTGGTTGGAAACTGCAGCATGTACTATTTCACCTTTTTCCTTTTGCTGAGGATTATTTCATGAAGTCAATACTGTGTCTCATCAAAGCTTACTTTAAAGTTGGAAACTGATGGTCATCCTATTATTTCCCCTGAGCAAGTTTTCTTTGCAGTGAATCTCCTCTACAAACTTCTTTGGAGCTTGTAGCTTACTAATGTCATAACACTGGCATTCAATGTGTTTGCACAGATTTCATGCCCAAAAAACTTACCCTTGAATATGTCTTCCAGGAGAAAATTATGTACATGCAACCACAGATGTTGATTATTTGTATTACATACAAGGATTCCTAACTCAAGAAATAAAGGAAGCAAACTCAACTGTTTTTCTGCTTCTCCAGCCTTTTGAGGTCGATGCCTCTGTGGAACCTCAGCAGCAGCCTGGGAAGAGCAGGTGAAAGGAAAACTGCTGCATGGAGAGTGTAGACAAGGCTTGTCAGTCAATTGCTGTGCTATTTGCCTTCGGTATGTCACTACAAATTCAGTATCCCAACATCACATTCAGATAAGCTTTCCAAAAGCCAAAGGGCATTCATGTTTCACCTTCCTTTATGAAGGATGTTCTGAAATACCAAAACCTGCCTTCCTTTCCTCCAAAGGGCTTTATGTGTGTAACATTGCTGTCTAATGCTATAGGTTGCTATCTAACACATTAATGTAAACAGCAGGAATAGAATCTCACCAAAAATTGTTTTTGCACTTTAATCTTTAGAAGAAAATGATTGCACATTTTTGTACATGGTTGAAGCAAAAGTTCTGCCCAGAAAAAATAAGATATTTCCTGGCAGAGGAAGGTGTGGTTCCATGAGATAAAATGGAGGTGTATGTTTTCTCACCACTGAATTTGCCTGAAGGTATGTCTTATAACAAATTTTCTCTTAATGTTGTGATGATCCATAAATTCAGGTCAATTTAAATAGCCAGCCAGTCTGCATTTTAAACAGAAAAAATCTCAGAGAGCTCCAATGTATCAAGTCCTCTGAAAGTCTCTTAATGGCAGTTAATAAAAAGAACTTCTAAATCAACACATCAGTTTCCTGGAAGCCAATGGAAAGTCATTAAATCAGAAGTACTCACATCCCTGGAAGATTTCAAGCACTCACATCATGATCACTTTGTGTCTGGGGAAAAAGATGATCAAAACTTCTGTGAAGAAAATCAATGGGTTATAACACACTAATTTCGTCAAAACCAGAGTTTTCACAAGAAATTGAAAATCATTCTCTCAAAGTAACTATATTATTGGCATCCCTTCACAAAAAGCTGCATTTTCTCCCTAACTGGCTGCAGAGGGAAAGATTGTTTCATTTGGTCTTGAGAAAAGCCCACTACTATCTTTCCTTTGTAATATGTGAAATGAAAGGACTGTGCCTGGCACAAAGACAGGCACTCCTGTGAATTCACTGCAGATTGCTTTTCATTGTATTGTTAGAAGTCTTTATTTCCAACCTCTCCCCATTTCCTAGACCTAACTACCAAAGCTCAACAAGACCTCAAACCAAACAAGGATTTAACACAACAACAACAAAGACAACACAAATGTGTTTTAAGACTTCAAAATACTTTTCTTTTCTCTTTCAAACAGCTATTTATTTACCTTTAAACACAGCAGCCTCTAAGGTTGAAGCTGTTTATATCAAGAGACTCCTCTCCATTCCGATCTCACAGTAAAGCCTCTGATTGTTTGATATAAACTATAACATATTTATGCAGCTTTGTGGTGCTTTTTTCTGGTGCTCGTTTCACTAGCACCTGGCAAGGCTCTTGAAGTTTCCTTTTCTAGAGGGTTTTGTATGTTTTTCTCCAGCATCTTGATTCCTTTGGGTTTGGCTGGTGACAGCCAAGCATCCCTTTAATCCTGACCATGTCTTGGGATAAGAAATTAAATATGAAAAATTTTTAAAAAGCAGAGAAGCATCTGTCCCTTGAGACTTCCCTATAGACAAGTGTGCAGTTTCTCTTGGCTTGATGAAGAAGATGTGGTAGAACAACCATGAAGTCCCTCAGTGGCTGTAGGTTGTTGCTACACATGTACCTGGTTTCATGTAAAGGCATAGGAGGTTAGGAAACCTGGTAATCAAATAGATGTTAAGGCACAAAGTCAGTTACATTCAATATGGTTTCAAGTTTTATAGAGAAGACCCTACGATGTATTTTATAGAGTACATAAGCCTGGAAATGTAATAAATTCAGACATAGATCTTGAATGCACACAGGTAGGCTGGCTCCACTTAAAATTCAAATACACTCTCTATTAGATCTTCTAAACACAGGATCTTGCACCAATAGAGTGCAACACTCAAAGCTGCACTGACTTACAGAAAGTGGTATAAAAGTATACTAACTTCTCTGAAATTGAAGCTTAAGTGAATTAGTTTAGCCTGTATCACTGAAAACAGTGTTTGCCCAAGATTTTGCTAAGTTAGTGTGAGATTTCCTATTCCTGATAAGCCCCTAAGCTTCCCTGCTGCTGCTGCTGTGCTCATGATCTGTAGCACTGGCTGCCCATTTGTGGGCAGGTGTGCTCGTGTTTGATCAGCAAACCCTGTCTGATAAGCGTGAAATAACTATACTATAGCAAAAAGTGTTCCAAAACTGTCCCTGGTAGCACTGAGAAAGGACCACTGGTGGCACATGCCCATGGCCTGGGCTGTTTCTAAAACAAGAAGAGTTCATTCCAACATTATTTCTCTAAGGAGGTCATTTCCAAGTGTGTTGTCCAAGCTTGCAGGACTTCAACTGCATCCAAATGACCTGTTGGATGGTACAGCTGTGGTGAAGCAGGGGTTTGGCACTTGCACTCTCCTCCTTGATTGCTGCAAGTGGAAACTCTCCAAGAACCCACAGAAAGTGAGCAAATGTTGTTTGCACTGAGGGCACACTGCTGGAAGGCACAGGGGCTGCTGAATAGGATTTTTTGTGCTTCTGGTTGGAGAACTTGTCTTCCAGGAGGAAAACTGCTCCTGCTGCTGCTGCTGCTGCTGCGGCTGCTGTGGCTCCGCACGAGGGTGCAGTGACAGCAGTGGGTCCTTCCCCTAGTCCTGAGATCACCTGTGTCAGCACTGTGACAGATCAGCTGGCACAGCGATAGTGTAAAGTGCACTCATGTGGGAGACCACCCCAATCTATCCTTTTATAATCTGGAAATTATTCCTTGGCATTGTTTCTTCTCCAGCACTGGTAGAGAACTCAACCCTCTGCAATTTTGTACACAGAGAGATGGAAGTGAGTAGAAACACATACTTCAGGTTAATCTTTGTTTACTGTTTTGGTTTTTTAACAGGAAAGCAGTTATACATGATCTTCAAGGACAACTCTCAGATATTAAAAGAAATACAGCTTATTTGCCACTGGAATAAAAAGATATGGGTGTGAAAGTATTTCACAGGTCATAGCAGGCTGGGAGTAGGGGCAATTACTGAGAACTATGTAGAGGGAAACCTATTTAGCTCTGTTAAACCAATGTTAACAAAGAGTATATTAAAGTACTGTGTATTTTTAAGGTGATGTTGTAATATGTGGGGGGGTTTATATCAAACATATTAAATGGAAAACAGATTTTGCTTGCAAATTAATATTACAAAGAATATAATGTTTTTGATCCTATGAGAAAAGTAATTAGATGTATAAAGGATATGTCTGGAGGCACATTCCTGACTTACTGTTACTTAAGAGGGGTTGTGAGGTCTAAAAAAATCAGATCACATAATCTGAGAAATTATTAATTGCTTTTAAATTAAAGTTGAGCACCACTGTTTTGTTAGCAAATAAAAAATAAGGTAATGCTTCTTTTAATGTATAGGACAAAAGTAGTTGAAAGTATGTAGCAGATGTTTTGATTGAACTAGCAGACTTTTTTCCAAGTGTAAAAGGCAGTGCACCAAGCAGACAGAAGCAAACTGGTGGGGACAAGTGATGTGAAAAGGAGTCTAACCAGGGAGATGGAACTGTGTTTATTCACCTCGTTCATTTAGTCCTGCCAGCTACAGATTCCTGTTTTCAGGTAAATAGAGCTGTGCTTTAAGAGCCTTTCTATCTTTGTTGCTCCCCATGTGAGCAGAACCAGCTACAGAGCTTGGAAGAGCCTTCAGCAGCAGTCCTGTTCAGCTGGACCAGCACCATATTTGGATGGTTTTTCACATACAAATGAGAAGAGAATTTCCTTTCTACCTTCTGTTTGGCTTTTTCTCATATCAAAGTTATCAAGGGACATAAAAGCTCGAAGGACAATCAGTCACTGCCAGTGAAAAAAAAATGCAGGCTGCAAATGACAGCTGATCACAGAATAAAACAATTCTTTGATTTTTTATTCTTCTATTGGGTGATAGATGCTGCGAAAATTGTAGTATTTTGATTTCTTTCAGTTTCTTTTACAGCACTTCAGATAAAGAACAGAGCAGACCCCTCCAGTTGCTCTTTACCAAGAGAGACCTATATCTCTGCATCATCTAAGAATTATTGCATTGACAGCTATCAACACAAGTCTTAATCAAAGACGTTTTCCTTAATGCAATCTCCTAGAATTCAGTTCTTTCCAAAATGTGTCTCAGTATTTGGATGGCACACACATTTGAGAACAATTTTGAGGTTTTAATTAATTCAAGAAGTAGAACTGCAGAACTGAACTGAATGTACTGCAGAACTGAACATACTGCAGAAATTTACTTGGCCTGTGTAGCAGTTGGAAATACAGGCAGATCCTATTGGAGGTGTAGCAAAATACATGCACCCATATCTAGGCAGCCACTGCCAAATGAATGCCATATTCTTCAAAGGAGGAACAAACAGTA
The DNA here is from genome assembly GCF_014805655.1 of Passer montanus. Classification (NCBI taxonomy): domain Eukaryota; kingdom Metazoa; phylum Chordata; class Aves; order Passeriformes; family Passeridae; genus Passer; species Passer montanus. The sequence goes on from NW_024366480.1 coordinate 2,727,031, forward strand.
TTAATTATAATTAAGTAAATGGACCCAGAGTGCCTTAATAATGTCAAATGTTGGAAATTAGCTGGAATCTGGTGTACACAGTGAATATTTTTGGTTGACTGGCTATGGCTTATTCCACAGTCAGGAATGCCAAGCAGCTGACCTGGTAAAGGTTCTTGTCCCCACTTACCCTCTCCAACTTTCGACAACATTGTCCATTTAGTTGGTTGGTTGGTTGTTTTCCACAGCTCTAACACATTAATTCCATTAGGGAGGTATTGGCAGAATTAACCCAGTCATGTATTTTCATAACACTCCTACCAAAATACACTGAAAGTTAAAGCAATTTGAAACAATAAACTTTCATCCCTTCATCTCCTTCCCACAGCTGTACTCAAAATTAGAGTAAAACTGCAGGTCCTAATTACTGTAATAAGCTGTAATTCAGGTAGAAACCTGTGAGTCACTCTCTTCCCTGGTACAGCAAGTCTGTGGATATATGTGAGTGTAAATGCCATGCAGGAAACCCAGAACTAGCAGTAGTAAAGTTGTGAAAGCAAGAAAACACAAATTATCATCCTGGGCCTGTGTTTTGTGTGCTTGCTCTATCAGGCAAGCCCTGATCCAAACAGGAGTTGCAAATTCAATTGGCCAAACCTGTAAGTGAGCAGATTTTATGCACCTGACCTCCAGAGTCAGCCTGGCTTTGTGACTTGTACAAACATTTCATTGACTTCAGTGGGACCTTACCCAAGCCTTAACATCAGGCCTTGTGATTTAAACTACAGTTAAATATCCACTAGCTGTTTGTTGTTAGGATTTGTAATTTTTTTTAACTAACACACAAGAAATACTGACTAGAAATCTAAAATGCCATTGATATAAACACTGTTTTGGAAATGAGTGAAAATAAATTGCAGTGCAAGCTTCACACTGTGTACTTCCTGACTTACACAGTACATGCCTATAAAGAGAAATTGCTGTGGAATGACTTTCTGCAAAATAGCTCTATTTTCATGCATGATTGTAGAGGTTCATCATCTCTTCCTGGGTTCTGTTACTTTCCACCCATACGAATCCCTTTCAATTTGTAATTTCAGCAAGATCCAGTTCTAGTTTCATTTGTCAAGATACTCCCTTTTTTGAAATGGTCTGTTAGTGAAATATCCTTACAAGATGATGGAATATTAATTAACCTGATATCAGCTCATATTCTTATATGTAAATGGATAAGTTCAAAGCTGCATACTCTGTATAACATAAATATCCATAAATGGATGTAAGAATGCAGTTTGATTACATACCAGTTCAAATAGCAAAGATGTTACAACTGGACCCAGTGGAAGTTTTCTGCATGAATCATTTTCCTTTTTTTCCCCAAAGAAGGACTTGTGAAGAAAATTCATTTTCTTCTAATGTTTGGAAGGGAAGAGGAATGCCCCAAACCAAACATTTATGTATTTCCACATTTGACACTTAAATGGGGTTTATTCTTTCCTTCCCCCCCTAAGTCTTTCTTCTGACACTGAATATAACAGCATAAATCTTTGGTCTGTGAGATTCCACTCTTTTTTATTCCCCTCATTAACTTTTCAAACAATGAGGACATAGAAGAGAAAGTTGAAAAGTAAAACTCCTCTATATTATCTATGCTAATGCATTCAGGAGACAACTCACAAATTCCTTTTCAGACTTTTTTTAATATATATATATTGGTGTGTGGGATTTTCTTTTCAGATGTTACGTTTCTTTGAATTTTTCCATTATACTTTTTTCCTTTATTCAGCTCACCCTTTTGACAGTGTCTTGGAATATTGAAAAATAGCCTAGTATTAAATTACATTACGGTAAAATTAAAAATATAATATAGTACATTACCAGTACATTTAGAATTACAGCAAATCTCAGAATTTTAAGCTACATTTCAATCATATTTATAGTTGTGATTTGAGTTACTCCTGATAGGCTATACTTTTCCCTGTTTGTCATGGCGTGCTGCTTGTTTGCAGTCTGTAATTACCAGGTATGTTCAGCTGAGGGGTGGATCTGAGCTCAGAGCAGCTGGAGCTCATGGCTGGTTCTCCAGTGCCTGAGCAGCAACAAACTTCAACCTATTCCTGTTAACTTTGCTCAGTATCCAATTCACTTTCTATTTTAATTGGGTGAAAAATATCCCAAACCACTGCCAAAATCCTCTGCCCAGCCTCTCCTCCTCTCTCCCTTGGACTCCTTCTCTGGGCAGGCACTGGGGCAGAGGCTGCACCCAACTGAGCTGTCCTGGGACTAAACACCTGCACCCTCGGGTTGTACCAGGACCATGCTGGCACAAGCTAATTCCTGGATTTTTACAGCAGTCTGTGCCCTTTGTGCACAGCATGGTGTATTTCCATAGATCTCCATCACAGCTTACACATTTCTGCTGTATCTGGTATATTTCTGGGATAAGGTTTTATATCCCTTTCCAGTTTAACTCAGGAAAACAACTCACTTGAAAGGCTGTCTAGATTCCTTTAGAAATACCATTGGATCAAATCAAAAGCTAGAATGTTGATTTATCCTAAAGGTGAAACAGGAAAGGGATACAAGCTGCCTTCCCATCCTGTGCAAAGGTGGTGGGCACAACCTCTTTGCCTCAGAAGGGCTTGTCTCACCAGCAGAGGCAAAACTTTCAGCTACAGCTGCTCTGGGGAGTGGATGCCTTGTACCCAAGTTCTAGAAATCTAAGGAATAAATTTATGAGCAGGGATTGTGCCTAAAGGGCTGAGCTAGACCGTATCCAGCTGAGGGCATGCAGGGTCCACACTGCCCCTTCTGGGTACCACCAAGCCCCAATCTCCCTAAAGAACTCTCCTCAATGCTCTCCTTTCCGAGTCTCTCTTGGCACATAAAGTGGAAGCAGGACCTCAGCAGCACCCCCCTTCATTTGGACCTTAAAGGCAGCTTTAGTGCTGCCTCAGTATCCATTCATATCCCTCTCATGTCACTGCCTGAACTTGCACTCATATTCCTGCAGGTTTGCCCAAATGTCTGCATTTACAAAATAATGTCATATCTCAAGCCTTCAGCTTCCATTGACTGACTAAAGACTGCTGAGGTCTCAGCTCTCACCCCTCTCCAGCTGGCAACAGGCCAAGAGGAGATGGGAGATGCCTCTCTCTCGTCAGCATGTTGGCTTCACCAGTGCTGAATCACCAGAGATCTGGAAAAGGAGACCTGCAGAGCAAGGACATGCCAATTGCCCAAAACATACTGCCACCCACAGAGGCTGTTCTGTGCACCAAAGAGCAAATATGGAATTTCAAGATGAGATCACCTGTTCTGAGCATGCACTGAAGACCAGGTTCATTAGTGCTTGGTTTTGAGATGAGACAGCTCTTTTTGTTTGTTGTATGTCACCACTGGAGTCCATCAGCATGTGAGTTAATCAGAAGAATGGGAAGGGAAGGCCAGTCTATCTAAAAAGGGATCAGAGAGGCCAGAAGGATGGTCCATCTGCAAACCTAGCTGCTGTATGTCTGCATTCTGTCTTCTGTTTAATCACAATCAAGACTAGGTGGGCAACCTGGCAGAGCTGCCCATCTCCTACCTTTTGTGGTGCAGGCGGAGGTAGCTCACATATTGCTTCTGTGGAGCAGGCATCACCCAGACCTCCTGTGCCATGGTGGAGGGGCTCTTCTCTTGCTGGCAGTAGGGAAGGGGGAGGCCGAAAAGGCAGAGTCTGTCATAACACCCTCAGGAGCAGGGTGAGGACAATGTGTTTGGTTTGGCCCCCGGGACACTGCAGAGACACCCTTCAAGCACAGCCACAGCAAAGCTGGGCCAGGGTGTGGGATGTGGCTTTGGGCTTGGGTGGTGAGCACTTGAAAGGATGGGTGGAACACATCATGGGTTGGAGAGAAGCTGTAAAGTGAGAAACAAGAGCTCTCTGTTTTCTTAGGACTGTTACAAGTTCTGCAGAGGGTGAGCTCCTTTGAAAGGCATCTTGCACTGAAATGCTGATTAAGTATTTTGGAAGCAAGCTAAGCCAAAAATTCTGGAAAATCCTTATGGACAGATTAAATTTTTATTTCACTGCCTATTTTAGCACCCAGATATCCCATATTTTCTTGACATATTGATGGGGAAATAAGGGTGAGGCACAGGAGATTGATGCATGTGGGGAGCTCAGCCAGGTGGCCAACAGATCTGTGTTCACTTCTGCTCCATCCTCAGTGCAGCCCCTCCTTCCTCCACTGGAGACACCTCAAAGCAGAGCCACGAGGCTTAAGTCTTTACTGCTGTTAGAAAACCACCACATTATATTTATTTCATGTCTGTGGGATGCCAGGGACCTTCACTGTCCCATGAACAATACAAATGGTGGCTGTATTGGGCTGACTGAAATGTGGGATGGTCATTTACAACCAGAAGTGATTACAACCTTTGAGAACAGTTGAGGATTAAGTAAATAATAATTTATCCTCCTAGTTCTTCTTTGGTATAATACATAATTGCTGCGGCAGGGACGTCTCTGCAACAGCCACCTGCCTCTGGCTGAGCCTGGATTCATTTCTGTGGTGTGACATGGTCCCTACTGACCACACAGGGGCCATAATTAGCAACATAGCAGTTAATCCTCTTTCAGAGATGAGAAGATACCTCTGTGTGAGGCCAGGAGGCTGCAAAATGCTTTGGGACATGCTCAAGACAAAAAATGTTAGACCAGTTGCTGTTGTCTGCTCGTGAGGAGTGAGAGGACAGAGAAAGAACATTAAAAAGGGAAGGCAGGGAAAACTTCTGCTGGAGTTAGCTGGAAATGCATGAGGAAATAAATAGGTGTGATGTTATTAAACAGATACACCATAGAGTCCAAAGCCTCAAAATCCCTTCATTATCCAGTTTAAGGCATCAAAAAGCTGTGGCTAAAATATGAGATATCAGCCTAATGGGTCTGTTTATACAGATTTCTCTAAATAGTTCTCCAGTCAGATCTTTCGCTTCTGCAAAATCTTTCTTTTTTCCCTTGTGTTTTGATTCCTTTCATCTTAAAGGACACACTGCCATTTTCCAATCTGTAAATAAAACTCACTGTGATAAAGGTCACGAGCTCAATCTCCAGGAAGAATTTCCCTGCAGTGGGGGTTGCCAGTGCTGCTTTTTGCATCCACTGATACCAAGGCCTGATGAACACTGCCCAGCTCCCTGCAAATGTTGGATTTGCATCAATATCTGGTGTTACCCCAGCCATTATCCTGTGGCACAAAAACAGGACTTTGGAGATTTACTATAGTGTCAGGAGAGAGCTTTTCGGTGGGCAAAGCTACAGTGGGCACTGGCTGCTGTGGCAGAATTGTGCCTCACAGGCTGGGTGTGGGTTTTGCTGGCTGTGCATGGTGCATGTGTTTGTAGACCCAAATGTCTTGGTCCCTCCACTCAAAAGCCAGCTCTGTTGGCGACTCCTGCCTGAGTTCCCCAAGAAAATATTTGGCAAATCACATGCTGACATGTTTATCTTGTTAGCTGTCAGGATGAGTAAGTGCGAAAGCTGAATGCTATCATTCAGCTTGAATGGAGCAATAGCTACCACTCATGAAATCTGACAGAATAAATACATTTTCACACATGATTTTTGTCAGACTCATATTAATCCTTTGTTCAGCCGCTGTCTTAAGTGACTTTAAATAGACCTGTGCTCACTGGCAACCCCAAACTCCAGCTCAGGGCTCACACTGTGACTCGACACAAGGCAGAGATGACAAAGTGATACTGTTGCCTGCTCATAAATGACAGACTGAGTTAGCTTCTGCCCTGGCATATATACATTTACATGTCTTCTAACGTCTAATTTCAGTGAAGCATCCCACAGAAAGCTCATGTTTGGGCTTTTAACACTAATCCAATAAAAAAGCAGTGCAACCATTTCAAGAGTTACGGCATCAGCCACCCCTGCCTGCTTCCAGGCAGGCATTCACGGGAGCTCCTCGTGGGAGTTCACACAGTGTGAGAAAATAGCAAGCACATTGAAGCTCATTCTGGGGCACAAATATCTCAGTGTGTTAGAGTACCTCAGAGCTAAGAAATCTCTGAAACATCAACATTTAGTTTCCTGCTTGATCTAAGCTGGCCTCGCCTGAGGCAGAGGTCGATAACATACAGCTTTGTTGTTTGCCAGAATTAAGAATAGCAGAGCTTGTCTGATCATCTCCCTCTTCAGCAATATCAAAGTGCCTCATTCACATTTAAAATCATCAGGCTTTGGCCCATTTCCTTTCTGATATTGGCAGAAGTGCTAGCAGGAAAGGGAAAGGCTAGATTGAAGGTTTCCCCATGCCTAGTTTGTTTTGTTCTTTGCTTGCCCTAGTGGTGCCATCATACCCCATCCACAGCTGGAGTTTGCAAATGGCTTAAGCCATTCAGTGCAACGTTTGCTCATGAAGGAGTAAGGCACTTAAAAGCTCTGGCCAGACTTTCCATGTTGAGCAGGTAAGAACAGGATTAGTTCTGAGGTATGTGCAAGAGGATAAGGTCTGGAAATCAGCACAAGCTCTGGAAAGACAGAGTGGTCCCACGGCTCAGAAAGAAAAATGTGGCATATCAATGTGAAATGGCAGTGATGAAACTGGGGCTTTTAGCAGTGCTGTGCTCTATTTTAAAAGTGACAAAGATACGCCAGAGAGAACTTTTTGATTATCAGATCACATTCAGAGCACTTTAAGGGTAAAAGACAAACATCTGAATTAAGGAAAGGCAGAAGATGGTACTCGGACCCACAGCTTCTCTCTTTCCACATCTGCAGCATCCTATGGACGACTACAGGCTGTCTCTTCCTGGATCCCTGCCTCCTTTACTGTGCAAAGTCAATGATGCTGCCTGAACCCATAGCTGTTCAATATGTATCTGCAGACTTCAGTGTGTGGAATTGCTGGCTGTTCCACACAGCTCTGAAACCCTGCATCTCCTGGCTCCTGCAGCACTCGGGGCAGCAGAGAGCCAGCAGCTCCCTTTGCTCACTTTGCCTTGGCCCATGCTGGGTGCTGAAAGAGGTGGAAGGCAAGGATGTCTTCTTTGTTATTTAAAGATTTTGCCCTTTTGAAATGCCATTTGATGAGAGGAGAGGCATTTTTATTGGGAGGGGAGCTTTGTTGGTTTTGTTTGGAGTGATATTGTATTGAATGATATGTCAGAGAAAGGGGAAGGTTCTTCTTGTTCTAAGGAGAGCATTCATGTGAAGCAGAGTGCTACAGGAATCTCTCAGAGGTTTTCCACGTTCACCCACTTCAGCAAATCCAAGACAGCACTGTCCCTCACATCAGTCTGATCTAAATTAAAGTCCTGTGCGACATTGCTGTGGTAGATGACACCACAATTACCTCTTGTCCCCTTTCTCTCTCCATTCTCAGAGAAAGGCAGTCAAATTGCAGCTCAGCTTATGAATTGCAGGACTGAGCAGCACCTGCAATTTCCCATCATTCAAACTAGCTTTTATCTCTCTTGACACAAATGCCAGACCCTCGTGTGCCCCTGAACCGGCTGCCGGCAAGAAACCGTGAGTGAGTTACGCCAGCAATCCTGGAGTGTCTGTCAGCCAGCACGGCCTTCCAAAAAGAGCAGGTTATGTTGGGACAGAATTCAGAGGAATTCTGATGTGAGTATTTATTTTTTAAGCTGAAGGGGCAATACTTAATACAGCTGCCTGAGCCCAGGTCAATTCTCACTCAAGATTCAAGATTTTACCTGGAATAAAAAATAAAACCTGTTATTTCACAAAGCACTACTATGACTAATACATTTGTTCTCCTCTTCCAGTGAAATTATCCATATTTTCTTTTGATATAAGATTTTCCATAGTGAAAGATTTCCCCTTCAGTTGTGTTTTACTTGCATTTGTCACATGCATTTTACTGGCAGAAAATTCTTCTTTTTAAACTACACCTCTTCTCTTTCATTCTATTCTCATTACTTATTCAGAAAGCTCACTAGAACTACAGCCAGTTCACTGGCTTTTGAAGAATAAGCATCTTCCCAAGGAACCTAACATCTACATTTCTATTTGCAATTTAAGCCAGAAGAAGCAACCTCCATCTTTAAATGCAGGTCTGCTTGTTGTTGTACTGCTCCATGGTTAAGCCACCCCTGAGCCTCGGCCCAGCAGATCTTCCATCTGTGTACCTTATCTTCATTTCCATTTGCAATTTAAGCCAGAAGAAGCAACTTCCATCTTTAAATGCAGCTCTTCTTGTTGTTTTACTGCTCCATGGTTAAGCCACCCCTGAGCCTCGGCCCAGCAGATCTTCCATCTGTGTACCTCAGCTCATTTGAACAGCACCAGAGGATCTGGTCCTGAGTCACACCAGCCCCTTAGAGCACATCAGGAAAGGGCAGGTGCTTCCTGGGTGTTTCAGCAAACACCTGGAGAATGTGGCCAGGCTGCCATGGCTTCTCTGGGGTAACTGGGACATCTTCAAAATCCCTACTGGGAGCTACTCCAGCTTGAAGGAAGGGTACAGGGGAATTCCCAACACATTCCAAAGTTATTTTCCTACTTTATTCTATGCTCTGCAGATGTGTTGTTCAGAATTAATCCCAGGGGCAGGCATGCATTGCCATTTCTTGTTCAGAAATGTTGCCAGCCAAAGGAGTACATAACTGAAAAGGACCTTCAGTACAGAAAGGGGTAAGAGGGTATTCTGCTGGTGGGGAGGAGGCCCACCTCTCTTTTCCACGTTTGAATGGTGTTAAATTGACCTCTTCAGCTGTTCCTTCCTGTGTCTGCCCTTTTGAGGAGAAATATCCCAGTCACAGGAAGTTTCTGAAGGGTAGCCAGGGAAGACTTGGTGTGCCAGGGCTGTCTGTCTTCCCAACACCTGAGAACTTTGCTCTTTACAAGGGAGTAGTCTGAATACTGGCCTTCTTTCCCAAATTCTCCAAGCATCTCCAAGTTTTGAGTCCCTTGTGCTCAAAATGTATTTTCTCTCTAAAACAAACATATCTGCAGAGCAGCACTGGATGCACCCGTCAGGGGAAGGGCTGTATCTCTCTGTGTGCTTCCAGCACAAGGGGAAACAGCCTCAGCAACACCCCAGCAGGCCAGTGGGTTGAAAAAGTCATCTTTGTTTCCTGAGCAATTTGTCCAACCAAAAGAAAAGGCCCATTTGAAACTTGTCAGGCCTTTCAGGAAAACCTTAACCACGGCAAGCAGAGCCTTTGGAGACACAGAAGGAAGGCTTGAGAGCTGGAGCAGCCAAGCGCTGCCATTAATACTCTCAGACAGCCGTGGCTCCAGAGTCACCTCCCACTTCTTTGAACTGTTTTGCTGGTGCTGAAGCTGCATCTGCCTAAGATAAACTGTGCAGCCCTCATCTAGCTGTGGGGTCCAGCAAACTTCAGAGAGAAGCCATTGTCATGCTCTGTCACATTAATCGAGCTTGCAAGTCAATGCTGCTGCCAAAGGTCCTTGTAAAATATACTCTAATTAGACAATTTTACAAAGCTTACAAATTGGGACGGAGTGTGGGGTGAAGGGGGAGAGCTTGGGGTTTTTTAAAAGCCGCTGGATTATAGCATCTCCTAACAGAGCAGTTATGGTTTAGCGTTACAGTCTTGCTTAGTTTGCTGAGTCTGGCCTTTAGGCTAATCCGTCAGCTGCCATCAGTTTATGCAAACTGCAATCAGAAATATGTGGGTCATTTTCATAGGAAGTCGTAAGCAAGAGAAAATTATCCATTTAATTTACATCTGATGCTCCCCAAATTGCCCAGTTTTTACTACTAGTCTGCAGTGTGAAGTGCCAAGGTTTGTACAAATGTGGTCTTGTATGAATCTAGGGAGAGACCTGACAAAATGAAATCCCAGGCAAGTTCAGCCAAGACCCTCAGATTTTCTGCCCACATCTCTTGCAAAAACAATGCTCAAGAATATGTGTCCTGCTGCAACATCAGGAACATCATGCAGGCACATCCTCAATCCTTAGCCACTGCAGGAATCCTAGTGCCTTTGCTTTTCCTGTTGACTTTTTTTACAGGAGCTTCTCTTTTAATTTTCTTTCTTTACCTTTTTTCTTTTGTCTCTTCCTCTCTTTTTTCTTTCCTTCCTTCTTTTTTTTTCTTGCATTTCACCAGGCAGATCCTCACTCAATTTGCTCCCACTTCCAAAGTATGGGAAGATCAACAGCAGCTGTTGTTGCCAGCTTTACTCTCCTAAATGTCCCTGTAGAAGGCATAAATGGGTCATTAGATTGAGGTTTGGAAAGACTTTATTTCCTTTCAGGAAAAAAAAAAGGAAACACCCAGCTACAACCATTTCCAAATCTGTAATGTTTTTCTGTGCAAGTAAGGGCATTTAGTGAGGGAGAGGGTTTTGGAAAGACAGCTCACCCTTTGAAAGACAGCTGCCACTACTGGTGTTCAAGGGGAAACTTAACATGGAAGTACATAAATAAATAAATAAATTTTTAAAACACTTTATCTTCCAAATCAGGAAATAGTTGATGATTTATTTAGCCATTGTGCACTTTGAGCATATGAGAAACCCCTGATGTTTTGGAAGGACCACCAGGGCCCATGGAGTGTGCCCAAAGTTACTGCTGGCCCTTGCTGCCATGGGTGGCAGGAGCAAAAGCATCATGAGAAGAAGATGATGTCTGTCAATGTCACCTGTTTACTCTGCAGGTTCTCAGGGTGTCACCTTGAAGGAGCCACCAGGCACTCCCAGAGCACCTTGTGGAGCTGTGCAGTTACCTGACTTTGGGATTGTTTTGGAGTTTGCTTCAGGATTGCTTCAGGAGCTTGCTTTTTCCCTACTTGTTCAGTGTACTCTGAAACAAAAGTCTCCTGCTCTGTCCACACTGGACTATCACCCCCAGAAATGGGCTGGACTCCTGCTGTGCCTGTAAAGTGTCACAAAAACACTTCCAGAAACTGCAGCCCAGCCCTAACGTGGGTTTCAAACAAGGGCAGAGACTCTGGATCCAGAGCAATAAATCTCTGTCCTTCTCAGTGTGAAGGAAAGATGTTGCCTGAACTGCTGTGGGTTTAACATAACTGAGCTTGCCCTTCTCATCCCTCTGCTGATAAGAATTACCCCATGATTGTCTGTCCTCACCTGCATCTGCCTTCTGACCTCCCTGCCATCCCAGTCTGCTTGGGTGTGCTTTTGGTGGTGGTTCTGTTGGAGGCAGCTCTGCTGTAGGGCTGGGGTTTTTCAAAACAACCCAGTACCCACTCCTCATCACCATAGTATGGATGGATTTGCTAAGCTCTTTTCTCTCTCCTTGTTGCCCTTCTGTAAAACTGCAAAATCATTAACATGTTAATCATTTTCTAAATTGGAAAGGATGTTTTAATTGAATTTTCTCTCCAAGTGGATATGGAAAAAGAGAACAGCATTAGAGCAGTTAGGAATAAAAGACTATTAGTTTCTGCTTTTCCCCCGATACATTCACTACATATAAAATTGGATTCCACTTGCTGGTGGATTGGTGGCCATAGGGAAGAAAGCAATATGTGCTTTCAGCTGCCTTCACAGACCACTAGCTTCATTGCAATGAAGACCTAAAAGACACCCATTGAATAAACTGGAGGAGAGCTGTCAGTGAGTGAAATAAAATGATCCTGCTGTGCTCTCCTCCTAGAGCCCTCTGTTCGGGGATCACTGGCCTTGTGTCCTTGATCCTCCCCAAAAATAAGCAATGGTGATCTCCTGGAAGTCTTCTGGCCACGATGAAGAAGGTTGAGTGTGAATTAGGTCTAACTTGGAGCCAAGGTCTCCAACAGTTGTCCCTACCACTGCACTACGAGCTTTGGTGCGAGGCTGGACATGGGCTCCTGGTTTTACAGCATCCCAGGGCTCCCTGTGCAGCTGGCCTGAGCACTGTGCTGATGGGAACAAGCTGTCAGAGCACTTTATTATTTCCATAGGCAACTACTAATCATCCTGTTCCTCTTAGTTCTGTTATTTTCAGAGGCGCAAGAGGAACATTAAGCAAATAATAAACTTCTTATGAGTAAGGAGGATTAGAGTCAAATGCTCAAAGAACTGTGGGGATTTAGGGAAAATTATATTTTCCATTTTTCTTACTTCCACACTAAACCCCAGGGCAACAATCTCAGACAGCACATTTTGCAACTTTAAAGGAGCTTCAGCTATTTTATTTCATCTCAAGTGTGGTACAAGGAAAACTTGTGAACAGGGATCCGAAAAAGCCATTGAAGTTCAGTTCAATCACGTGCTTTGGAGAAAAACTCTGTGATACAAAAGGAAATGTTTTGAAAATAATCTAAAAAATTATGTTGGAGTCCCACACCATGCTGGGAGCCTGCCCTTCACAGCTACTTCGTGGCTATTGAAAATGTTAACCATACAATTTTGTGTGGATATTTCTTCATCACTCAAGACCAGGAGATATTAAAAGAGAAGTGAAAAGATTGCCTTCGCAAAGCTCCTCTGAAGATGAAAATAGCAGCAGACCCAACAGAGGGAAGGTGGGGAGGAGAGAAGGAAACATCTTTTTTCCTCAAGAGGGACGTCTCACCTGAAACCAAAGCCTCCTAGACAGCCTAGAAATGTGCCTTGTCTGCAAAAGTCAACATGCACATTTTTCTCAAAGGAATACAGCTGGTATCAGAAAGGCAAAGGAAGACATTACTAAATAAATAATTTTTTTATTAATTTCCACATTCATCTGGTGGTGGATTGATGTAGAATTATGCCTCCATAGTTGAGGAGTTTTCAATTGTCATACATGTGTCAGCAGAAAGAGTAACATGCATGAATTATACATGATGGGGGTGAATGAGGATGATCTGGGATAACAGTGAGTTACTGACAAACTGAGGACTGTGGAAGACTTTTGAAACAGGCACTCACACATCTTCACTTACTGCTGCCAGGTCTCAGTTGCCATTCCTTCCCCTGTCCCAAGATTTTTCCTTGCATGACTCTGCCCAAGAGAAGTGAAAGGACAACTTCTTAAAGGCACAAAAGAAAGTTTAAAAAGTGAGGAAAAAGTTTGAATATGTCCTATCCTGCCAAAAGGATGAGCTGCATTCTGGAAAAGGAGGTGCGGGATCATCAGCAAAAGAAAAAGATGGAGGAGATGCCTTGTCTTTTGGAGTCCAGGCTGCCTTAATGCCTTTCATCCTGCAATTTCATAATGGCACTGGAAGCCTGAAATGCTTTTATTACTGCTGGAAATGCTGAGCCTGAACATGGGAGACGTGGGACAATGGAGGTACTAGAGAGCAGAAGCTGTGAATGCTGACACCGAGTGAGTTGCCAAAGCTGGTCATGAATAATGTAAGAATAGCTCCAGTCCTTTTCCTGCCCATGTGGAGAGATTTGAATGAATTCAGTGCTAATGTGGTCTCTGAGAACATATGCTGCCAACTGTATTTTCATGGGGTAGAGTGGGAAAACTTAAAATCAGCCATCAAAGTTAAACTGCTTCCCATTTCTCTGTGAGATGGTTACTGCCAAGCATAAATGCACATAGGAAAAAAAGGTTCCTTTCTCTGGGCAGAACAACTGCAGGTAACTTATCATCAATGCTGATGCTGTAGTGAGAACTCCTCTGCATCCCCCCTGCAGGCACCACTCAGTAGGGATGATATTCACAGCCCCTGTCACAAATGAACTGTCTGCAGCACTGCTGCTGGGGGACACAGAGTGCTATTGGGGTACAGAGAGTGCTGCTGGGGGACACAGAGTGCTATTGGGGTACAGAGAGTGCTGCTGGAGGACAGGGAGTGCTGCTGGGGGACAGGGAGTGCTGCTGGGGCACACACAGTGCTGCTGGGGAACAGGGAGTGCTGCTGGGGCACACACAGTGCTGCTGGGGGACAGGGAGTGCTGCTGGCACAGCCACAGCTCTGCTGGGGCACAGACAGGCTAAGGGAGGTGGACAAGGTGGCATCACGGGTGACTTTGGCAGAACAGTGTTTGGGCTAATCGCTGTCACAGAGCATTTGCTGTAACTGCTCCCGGGCTGCAGTGCCCCCGTTCTGGCTGTGCAGAGGATCAGCTGTGTGCGTGCAGTGGGACCCTGCAGTGCTGCCTTCAGGGTGTGCTCTTGCAATGGCACATGCAGGGAGGATTGAAGCTGGAGGAAAAAGGTGTTGCTCTCCCTTGTGGTCCCACAGATGCATCAGAAAGTTCTCAATGTTCACCAGCCAGGTTATCCAGACAAATTGAGGAGGATTTGACAAAATTCAGCTTGTTATTGCTCTCACTGACTAAACATAGTGGCAAATCCCAATCAATTCATGCAGTTTAAGCCAAATCAGGGTTGGAGTGGTGCATTGATTCTTTAATGATGTGTAATGAACTCGCAATCTTGAACAATACATTCAGGATCGATATCAGCCACAACGGATAACCACAGCCCAGCCACAAGTGGTAACATGCAGCTACAAATTTCTAAATTACCTTCTCTAACTGATGGAAACCTGCATACACACACAACCCCCTCCCAGGCTGTGGGGGTCACACACTCCCCTCCTCATCTGTGGGTGGGATCCTCTGCCTGCACAGAGAGGTGTGAGTGGCCCAGCCCTGTGCAATCCTGCCCTGTCCCATACCCCCGGCACCCCAGATGTGGGTGAGCAACCCACCCTAGGAACTGGCCCTCCTGAGCACTGAGTGTAGGTTCTTGTGATGCACCCGTTCCCAAGAGGACATTTTGGGATCCCCAAGGCATTTTTTCTGCCACAATCCATTTCATAGTGTGCACATGTGGTGATAAAATTAAGATTGATTTTTGCATGTTATTGTGCAAAATTATTTCCTAGTTAACACAACTGCATAACCACTAAGAAAGCCTAGAACCACTTTGTATTCAGGCCCTTGAACATCATAATAGAAGTGAGTTTATCAGATGATCTACCAAAGAGCAACACCAAGGGCTGCTTTGTAGCAACCCCTTCCAGGTCAGAGGGAAAGTTCTGTCCACGCTGTCCGCTCTTTGTGGGGTTTTCTTCTGTGTTGGTCCTACCCTTAGAGTAGTCTCCATGAAACCTGTGTTACACAATGTTGCTGCTAAAGGGAAAAATGTATCTCTGTCTGCCAGAACTTCCACCACTGTAATTGCAATTACAGTGGAACAACTTGGAAAGAGTTTGCTCATCCAGGGCACCATGCAGGGCAGTCGACAGTTGTGTGAGTTGTGTGTCGGTATGCATTGGGCCTGTTCAGCTGTGTGTTGGTACAACAGGCTTCTGCAGAAAGTCATCTTTTTAATGCTCTGTACCAGTCTCAAGTGTGAGCCTTACTCTGAGGGGTAAGAAGCAGAGCCCTCACTGCCCCACCTCACAGAGGTGAGAACTTGGCAGTTTGAGAGCTTGTGAAAGCATCTGACCCATAGACAGAATTCCTTTCATCATTCATCTGTCATCTTTATAGACCTGTCTTTCCTGCTAATAAGTGGGTTTTCAGATCCTGAGTTATGGATTATCAGCTTTTAAGCTCTGAAACCATGATACATTTTAACAGGTTTTAAGCTCTGACATCTGATTCTTCAGTGGGCCCAGAGTCAGGAAGTCAAACAAATGAGAGCACAGCCCTTTCTGCAAAGATGTTGGGTTGTGGTTAATGGAAACAGCAGAGCTTGCAATACATGTGAACTGTCTTGGCCAAGTTCTACATCTTGTTGAAGTCACTGGTGGTGGAGAAGAAAATCACCTGATCTCTAGAAAGCTTCAGCTCACTGTTCAGAGTTTATTTTAGAAACACTTGCAGAAGTCAACTCAGCACACCTTAGTATCAAGATCTCCATCTTGAATGAGGAATTTAAGGGTAGTGAATTTTGGAACAGAGTTAAATTTTACAACATGAGAAATCATGCTGAAATAAAAGCTTGAAAAAGTGCTCCCTTTTCCATGAGCCTTGTCTGACCGGGAAACAACTTCTCTGTTGTTTTTATGGAGAAGGGGCACTTAAGACTGATATCTAAGCATCTTCTCTAAGCAAACAACATTTTACAAGAATAGGTAATTAATTAAATTTAATTTAAAAATTAATTTAAATTTGTAGTTAATTTAATCCTGGGTTTGCTTACAAGAAGGCAGGAGAGGCAAAACTCATTTTGTTTGTCTTTTTCATTTTGATTCCTGTGGGATAATTGCATTGGAGAGTCTGAAGTAATTCAAATAGTACCAGAAGCACAGTGCCTGAAGAGCATCATATTTCACAGACAAGGAAGAAATTCACTGTAGACTTGAGTCTTGAGGGTGGAAAAGCAGGAGAAATTCATGGGAGCCACTCCACTATAAACATCTTGACTTGTGTCTACGCAGTAATAGATGTTACAGGTTTTTGAAAAATAGATACTAAATTTGAAAATGTCTACCCAGTAATAGATGTTACATGTTTTTAAAAAATAGATACTAAATTTGAAAATGTCTTTCCTTGTGTTTTGAAGAGAGCAGTTGTTCTCTGATTCAAATGAACTAAAGTAAACAAAATATGTCAATGAGAAGGTGGATCAGCAGTGTTATTAAATCATTTAAGATTTGTACTGACTCTTCGTCTGGGATTTAAGTGAAAAATATATTTAAAAGGAGCAATTAAACTGAAGTCAATGTATGTAGATAAAGCATCAGTTTACTTTTTTAGGGAAACATCCTATATTAGAATAAATTGTTGACTCTAAATATTTTTGTAATATATTTTGTGAAGGCTAAATGTGTCTGTCCAAGGAAGACCTGTAGTGTCCTGGTATCCAACAGTGCCAGAAATACAAAATATTGTTAAAGCATAGCTTTGGTTTCTAAAATATTGCTGCTTTATTTTATTCAAGTGGGAATAGTAAAAGAACATATTTAACTCACTGCCTGGAAGTCAGTATCTCTAACAGTACTGTAAAATAATCTGATGTGACTTAAAATCCCATGCCTTCTTTCTTCACCAAAATTGATCAACTCTACTTGGTGAAGATTTCTGCCAAACCAATGTGTAAATGGTTGTCTCACCAGAAACACTTTTAAAAAAAATTAGTTTAAAAATTCAGATTACCCTCAGGGTCTCCCTTGCAGTAAATATAGAGACTTTCTGGTGATGTTAAATATATCATTGCAGCTGAGCTTATTGGGCAGGTGCAAAATCTTTTGAGTTTCTGTCTGTGTGAGATGTGTTATGTGAACCCTTTCGAATTAAGCAGGCCCTGACACCAAATATGATCTAAGCATCTTTGACATCTTTACTTCAGGCTTAAGATTCTTGCAAATCTTCCTAACATCTGGTTAGTACAGCTAACATGTGTCTGTGTTGGTTCTGTACATCTTCTGTAGACCAAAATGCCACCAACCAATAAAAACAACTGTGTGCTTTATCACTTGCACTTCTCTTCACTATGAGGCTTTTGGGTATGGGTGAAAAAAGGAGTTCAGAACAAATTAATGAGGCATATGAAGGAATACTTTTGTGACTTCTCAGTTTGCTGACATTAATCTCAGACAGCTTGCTACAATAACATCTGGACTGATAAACACAAGCCCTGGAAATGATGGGGCTCCTATTCATTCCAAAATTCAAACTGGAATTTCTAGCAAAAGGACGTCTAAGATGGACCCATTTCTAATTTAAAACAGAGTGGTGACCATAAATAGCCCAGTGGTACATGACTGAATGACCAAGCAAGCAT
Organism: Passer montanus; assembly: GCF_014805655.1. NCBI lineage: Eukaryota > Metazoa > Chordata > Aves > Passeriformes > Passeridae > Passer > Passer montanus. Next base: position 2,744,621 of record NW_024366480.1, read on the forward strand.
ACTGCAGTCTTTATATGTATAAAGTAAACTCAGTACTCTGCCTTTTGATCACACAAAGAGCATCCCTATCCCTCAGCATCATACTCACTGATCATATACTTAACTGAAAGAAGGAGCTGATAGTAGTCCTCCTCTCTCAATGATCCAAATATCCTATCTCTCAAATGTTCCAAATGCCTTACTTCCCCCAGGGCTTCACTAATACTGGAATTCATTTGCAAACAGGATCCTAGTAATAAGCCTTGCCACTAAATGCTATTTGCAGCAAAGCAAATATCCATAATAAAATGTAGAGAAGTAACCAAATTCTAAAAGGGAATAAAATTTATTACAGAAGTTAAAAATAGCAACTTTATGGAGTTCAGATTTATCTAGTGATGTAAATCAATTTCATTTAGTAGGATTATGTGTCAGAAATATAGCCTAATACATCTAGACTTACCAAATGTTGATACTTACCAAACACCTAATCTTCCTTTAATTTTCCTGATGTGTATTAACAAATTCTGTATTATTGCAAGCTATTTCTTGTGTTTAGAATGCTGCACAAATAAAATCTTGATCTTTCTCTTGAGTTAACTACCTATTTATTTCTGCTTTATTTGTGTGATGACAGAGAATGCTGACAGCAATATAGATAAATGGTAACATATTTCTCTAAGTAATGAAAACAAATGTTTTGTTTTCAAAGTATCAAAAAGCCCCTTTTTATGATCCTACTTTATTTTTAAAAAATTATATGTGTTTACTGACATTTATCTGAGACAGAGAGAACTGTTTGAAAGGACACATCTAGAGAGCTGAGTGATGTTCAGTGACTGCAGATGCTCAAGGGGTCCCTGCAAAGAAGTGGTGTCTATGCTGGAATAATCCTTCTGCCCAAGTCTCTTTGCTGCAAAACCTACGTGGTGTATCCAGGAACCATGTTCATGTCCCAGATCAGTGATTAAAGGGTAGTTGCATGTGCTGGGAAATGGAAATCTTCTGTTATCCTTCTCAGCTCAAGAAGTTGTTCTTGGCATCTCTTAAAAGGAATTGGTGAGTTCTGACCAGGTTCAAAAGCAGCTTACAAAGCAGATGGATGCAGTGGCTGAGCAGGAGGAGGAATAATGTGCTCCTCACAAGGGATGCGAGCACCACAGCAACCTGTACAGAAGGCTGTAACAAGGTTTCAGAAAAGTGATGTTTCTTTTGATTAAGAGCTGAATCTGAGGGTTCTGACACTGGAAAGGAGCTGAATAGACATGATTTTTGTCTGTCCTACTTATGAGAAACAACTTTATCTAATGTCACGAGTAAAGCTGACAGGGAGCCAGGACTCCTTTGGTTGTAAATTCCATCTCTAAGCCAGTTAACAGAGGCAGCTTTCTATGTGACTCTGCCACATAATGGTAAGATTGAAGTAGGAACTGCAATATAGACAGGGCTTGGACAAATGTACTCACAGTGACTAAATAGCCCCTAATTTGCGGTCTCCTGGTTGTCCTTTGACAGCTAGGCATTCTGGAGTCTGTCAGCCAAGCTGAAACCCTGGTGAGACTTATTAGTGTCTTCCAGTTGCTATCTGTAATGGTGGGGCCCATCTCTACGCCTCAAAATTCAGAGAGTACTTGGGGAGACAGTGTCAGGCCCCAGAAACAAGGTGGCTCTTCCTCAGGTTGATGTGAAGCCTACTCTGCACTCTCCTTCCTTTTCCCTGCCCACGAGCAGAGTGAAGCTTGTGAGGTGAAGTGAAGCCTACAGAGAGGTACTCTCCTCCTGTACCAGGAAAATCCCAGGGAAGTGATGCCTTTGAGATTCTATCCTGGAGTTGCCACACAGGAGAGGACACTCCCTTGTTGTGTCTGACCACTCTATGCCACTCTCAGTCTTGAATAGCAGCATGGATGGATTGTTATATGCTGACTCCACTGCTGTGCCAAGCAGCCTCCTGCATTCTGTGAAGTAGGGGTCTGTGCTGGGGCCAGTTCTGTTCAATATCTTTATTGATGACATGGATGAGGGGATTGTGTCTTCCATTAGTAAATTTGCAGATGACACCAATCTGGGAGCGTGTGTTGATCTGTTGGAAGGTAGGAGGGCTCTGCAGAGAGACCTGGAATGTTCGGATGGATGGGCAGAGTCTAACAAGATGAAGTTTAGTAAGTCCAAGTGCTGAATCCTGCATTTTGGCCACAATAACCCCTTGCAGCATTATAGGCTGGGGAAACTGTGGCTGGACAGTGCCCAGGCAGGAAGGGACCTGGGGGTACTGAGAGCTGGCTGAACATGAGCCATGAGTGTGCCCTGGTGGCCAAGAAAGCCAACGGCATCCTGGCCTGTGTCAGGAACAGTGTGGGCAGCAGGAGCAGGGAGGTCACCCTTCCCCTCTACTGGGCACTGGTGAGGCCACACCTTGGGTGCTGTGTCCAGTTCTGGCCCCTCAATTTGGGAAGGACATTGAGAGGCTGGAGCGCATCCAGAAGAGGCAACGAGGCTGGTGAGGAGCTTGAAACACAAGCCCTGTGAGGAACAGCTGAGGGAGCTGGGGATGTTTAGCCTGGAGAAAAGGAGACTCAGACGTGACCCTATCACTCTCTACAGCTCCCTGAAAGGTGGCTGTAGTCAGGTGGGGTTGGTCTCTTTCTCCAGGCAGCAACTGACAGAACCAGAGGACACAGTCTCGAGCTGTGCCAAGGGAAATATAGGTTGGATATTAGGAAGAAGATTTTCATGGAAAGAGCAATAAGGTACTGGAATGGCCAGCCTGGTGAGGTGGTAGAGTCACCATCCCTGGATGTGTTTAAAAAAAGACTGGATGTGGCACTCGGTGCCATGGTTTAGTTGAGGTGTTACAGCATGGATTGGACCTGATGATCTTGAAGGTCTCTTCCAACCTTGTGATTCTGTGATTCATTCCTGCCTGCCTCTCCAGAGCTGCCTGCAAGGACTAGCTGAAGGTCTAGCAGCCTGGCTCTGTTATCTAGCAGTGATACAAGTAGATATTTTCCCCCATGTGGGATGTGACAGCCTTACACCATGCTCACAGGGCCAGCTTTTACCTTCAATGTCACTTGGGCTGGTGGGATTACTAATATCTGCATGGCAAACTTCACCTTGCCCCTCGGGTTAAAAGGCTGATGCCTTCTACATGGTTAGGTGGTCTGACATGCTGCCCTGTGCTGCTTGGTTAGATTTTTATTCAGCAGTGATACAGGCAATAATCAGCAGAACAGCTACTTTATAGCTTCAATCTTCCACCACTTATCTTCTCCCAGAAAAACAATTTGCACATCTTTACTCAGCTGATTTCCCCAAACTTACCTGAGAGCCTTATCTGTGTTAAGTCAATACAGAACAATATGAAAATTTAAACAGAAAGACACTTTCCTTGCTATTTAATTTGAGGGGAAAGGAGGGTTATTAGATAATTTACAGGACTCAGATTGGAGGGCAAATCAATTCTTGATATAAGTTCATGGTTCAACAGCAATGGATTAATTCTGCCTAGCAACAGGTAAAACTGTTGATAAAGCTGAAAATAGTGATGGGTTTCCAGATATGGGGAGAAATCAGTGTCCAGTTGCTAGGTGGTATATGCTTAGCAGAACACTCTTCTGAAAAGATGACAGTGTTTTTTGCTTTTGTTTTAGCAAATATTATTACATCTCATGAATGACAAACATGCCTGTACACATGGCTTGCTCTCTTCCTCTGCTTCTCCTGAATGAAGGATTGATTCTTTTTCTTAGCCAGTCTGTTCTTTCTTGTTACTCTCTACAGATAATGAACTCTAAGCAAGAACCTCATAGTGGCTGAAGAGGAAGTTTTGTGTGAGCCATGGAGACTGGAGCAAGGCCAGCAGGGCAAGGGAAGGGATTGTCCTGCTCTACTCTGCTCTGCTCTGCACTGGGGCAGCCTCACCTCGAATGTTGTGTGCAGTTTTGGGCACCACAATAGAAGAAAGACGTAGAGCTGTTAGAGAGTGCCCAGTGGAAGGCCACGAGGATGGTGAAGTGTCTTGAGGGAAGCTGAGCGTGGAGTGGCTGAGGTCACTCCTGCTCCAATCGTCTTGCTTGCTTTCTTGCTTGGCTTTCTCCACATGGTCATGGAACACAGTCCACTGTATCTGTCTCTTCCCAAGGGCTAGCTTTGGGAGGCAATGCCTGTAAGACATACCTTTAGCAGTTTTGTCACCGAGGTTAGTGGTGGCAGGGCACTTCAGCCCCCTCCCTCCCCGCCAAGAGCCTATCTGTTGTTTGCTAACTGGTCAGACAGCTCAAACAGGACAAGCTGTCCTGTAGTGAATTAATTTGGTGCCATGGGGTTAACACTGGTCTTGCATCTCCCAATTGCCAGTAAACATCTTACTGTTGAAGTGAGATCTGGCAAGATAAGCTGGATTTCTGACCAACATCCACTCACTTTACAACAATAACAGCCACACCAAACTTTCGCAAAGCAGAAATCTTCTGTGCCTTTTCCAGGAAATGTGTGCAATTTCTCCCATGAGTAAGGATGCTGCTTCACCGTTACTCCCCAGCAGTTAAGTGGAGGAATTTGTGTACATTACCATCATTTTGGTGGCAAGTTCCATTCAACCCTTAATCAGAACGATTTCTTCTGCTAGCTCTAATATAGATACCTTGATATAGTGCATTGTTTTATGTTATGCTGTAATCTACTAATAATTCTTTAGTTTTATATGTATAGTATGCAATTCTGATTAAGATATTTCAGCTGTTATATTTTGGCTATCTAATAAATAATTAATTTCTATATCTACTTATTAGATTTATTTATATATTATTTATTAATATATTGAATTATTAAATTATATTTTATAAGTAGATCTAATTTGCCATTATTAGAACTTGCAAGTCAGAGTGATAAATTTAAATTGTTGCCAGAATAGGCTAAGGCAGGGCTTGTCTGAAGCTTCCACTCTTCCCACAACAATTAGCAACAATGCTTTAGGAAGAACTTCCCTAGCATCTGCTTGAGATTTAACCCAAAAGCAGTATTTTACTTTCTAAACTACCAAACATTATTATCTCTTACAAAAAGGTCTATTTCCTGTGCACACTTGTAGCTTAATGAGGAAAATGCAGTAAGACAAATAGCAGCAATATACTGATACTTCTCTTAGGATAGAATATGCTTAAAAATTCCTTTTATATCTTTGAAGGTACAAATTTGCCTTGATAATTGCTATATTGTTGAACCAGCTTCTGTTTTTCTGTTCTCAAGTTCATCCCTACAAATAGCCTCCTCATGTTTCAGGCTGAGGTAGGTTCTCAGCACCCCAGGAAACAGTCTGCTGATGGGCAGAGCCCCATCAGTGGGAGCAGGAGAGCAGTGTGCTGCTCCTCCTGTGCAGGAGCCCTGCTCCAGCAGTGTGCAGGCCACCAGTGATGTGCAAGCACCCCTGCACCCACCCTGCTGACCCACCCAGAAATTGCTCAGGCATTCAGGAGGTTGATCAGGAGCCTGAGAATCTCGGATGGACCTGGGTTTTACCTGCTCGAGTGGGAGGTGGGGGACAGTGTGAAAGACAGAGAGGACAGCCCTAGGAGGGACCCTCTCCTCATGCTGTGCTCACTGCCTTAACCCCTTCCTTTGCAGCAGGAGCAGAATGGCTTTGCAATACACATGGGACTGACCTTCTCCGTGTGTCTCCTCAACCACATGCACCAGCCTGTGCTTCCCCAGCAGCTGCATATTCCTGGGACCTCTCTCGTCCCTCTGCCATCCTTGGACTGGCTCTTTCCACAGGTCAGCAGCTGTTTTAATGACTCCTGCACTACAATAAGGCAAAATCCCACCTAAATAAGGGACACAGCAGCTGACAAAGGCAGAAGAATACCTTTATCCTCTATTTGGAATATATTTGCCAATATCCAAGGCTTATGGCTCAGCTTTCACTTTTACTGTCATTACCATCCTCATCTGCACTGGTCAGAGGGGTCCTAAAAAGCTCTCCAGAGTTGCATGCTGGGCCCAGGCAGAGCACACAGCACCATAAATCAGACCAACACCACACACAGAGCAAGGCCACTGCTCGCTGTGTGAGTGGGCTCTACCCCTCCACCCGTGGCAGTGGTGTTGGGTCAGTGCCTGGCTCTGTCCCCCGAGGCATGGCTGGGCAAGGGCCAGGACAGGGCCTGTTGGCTGGCATGGCCAAAACTGGAGCTGCTGAACATGAGAGTTAATGAGTATGGACATATGGGGGAGAGTGCTCCGTGCAAGACCAGCCCAAATTATATTTCACAAATTAGTCCAGATATCCCTTATCTGCAGATAGTATGGCTTCCACCTATAGCTGGCTGAAATTTCTTGCATAGAAAGTTTCCTTATTAAAATTATCTATTATTTTTTTTCCACTGGAAGATGTTAATTCAGGTGAAAACATTTAGATTTTCTTTGGAAATTTTTGAAAACAATGGCTGAATTTTAAACACTTACAGCATTAAGCACTTCCAGCTCAAGGAAAAAAAAAAGGAACCCCTAGTCAAAATGTTTTTCCCCTGATTTGAATTCATTCTTAATTTCCTGAAAGAAAAAAGAGATGTTTCATTTGCCATTTTTCACTTTACATTTCCACCAGGAAAATGTCAGTTTTCCAAATAGCTTTGGTTTTTCTTCTGAGAAATTGTCAGATGTAACTTACAACTTACATTAAACTCTCATCTTCAACAGACATGATAGAAGATCCTTTAACTGAAAGAGGAATTGGCTTTGTCTGAATTACAAATATATTAAAACCACTTTTCTCTTGCTTGGGAATCCAGTACTTTATATCTTGTTCAGGAAAAAAAATCTAACTCACACAACAGAGGCAGGGCTGGCATAGTAACATCATTATTTAGACTTGGGACTGACAAATGGGATCAATTTTAAGCAATCAATGTCCAGAGCTAATAAATATTGAAAGTGATTTTAACAACTCATTAATTCAAAATCTTTAGTGCTTTTCAAGCAAAATATGTGCAACTATGCTTCAGCTCTAAGACTTTTTCCCTGAATGTGGAGGTTGTAGCAAAAGCAAAGACCCTCAGTATGAATTCTGTATGCCTTAGGTCACCCTGTACCTTTCATGAACACACCTTAGTCTTGTGACTTCCTTTCCAGCAGAGATTCTAGGAACCCTCTTATTATCTTTCCACTCCAGCTGAAGCTGTAATCAGTGGTTGTGAAGACCAAGACTTTTATTAGTGTAAATTAGACTGACTTATTGCTCTGCTTTTTCTTTTTCAAGGGATTGACAAACTTTTCCTCAATTCCCTTTTCCACTAATGAGCTCAGACAGCAGGAAAAACCCCACAGGCATTCAGGCCAGCCACACTCCCGGGATTGCCCTTTCCATGCAGATGCACTGGGATCTAGAAATAACAATCTAGCAACAGCAGAAATGTTTTAACTGTCTAACATGCTGGGACCAGTTTCAGTATCCTGTAATTCCCTCTGCCTAAGCTGAATTACTCCAGGGCAAATGTGGCTCCCAATAATATGTCAAAACAAGCTGGCTGGGTTCTAATATCTACAGACTCTGGAAAAAAAAATAAAGGAAAAGGACTTAGAGGAAGATGACGTATATTGTGGCAGCTACTTTTGCTTAGGAAAAATACCCTAATTTATCAGAATTAATGAGTTTATTCATTCTAAAAATCTAGAATGAAATTTGCCCATTTTAAATAACAAGACCACTGATTTATGGGAAATTTACATGGCCTGTAAGACTATGGTTTCTGGAAGGAGGAGAGAGGATGTAGACATAAGGCCAACAAGCATAATTTAAAAAGACAAAATTCAGCAGCACAGAAAATCATTACTTTAGGAAAAAGAAGTGGTGCTTCTGAGTATGGGTTAGTTGCAGGATGGGCAGTGAAAGGAAAATTAAGACTGCTGCAGCAGAGGCATTGCTCTTCTGCTTGCCCAAGAGGAAATGGCAGGTTTCCTCAAACCGGATCCAGTCTCTGGTCTTCTGGATCATCCTGCCTGGCTGGAAACACACATCTCAGTTGGTGGCTTCCTGAGGACATTTTTTCCCTAAGAGACCAGGCAGTCCTGACATCGTAGAGGGTCTGTGAAAAGGCAGTGGTTTTCCCTTGAAGCCTGGGGTCGGCAGGATCTCTGATGGAGCTTTTAAAGCCATCCCCTTTCACTGGCACTGGAAAGGGTTGTCCCACAAGAACAGCAATTACACAAGCTCCCTGGAGAGCAAAGGGCATTCAGAAACATATCCCTGGAGGAACAGGAATTATGGACACCTTCAACCCATCAGAGTAACAGCTCAAATTCAACACCTCTGCATGCAGATTTTCCACTGCTGGGCATCTCATGATGCCCTGTGCCTGCAGCATTACATCACTGGGCTGAGTCCGTCCCATGGCCAAAATGTTCATGGTTTAATGTAATGAGACATTGCTCTTTTGGCTGCAGTAGAGTGATGACCTTGAATGATGGCAGGACTACTGTTCTGCAGAGTATATATGTGCAGCTCTAAATCAGATTAATATTTGCTGTGTATTTGGGTGTTTGGTAATAGCCTATCATTTCACTTTCAAACAGGGAACAGAAATTATTATGGTGACTTTCTAAAGAGCATGAAAAGTAATGAACCCAGAGGTGGTATGGGATACCTGCAGAGAACACACTGCCCCAGAAACACTGTACTTCTCTTTTGTACCAAATCCATTCTTTTGAAAGCAGGCTTCAGAATGTTTGGTGTATCAGAGGCATCAAAAAAACAGTGGACAGTCCAAAATAGATACCACTCACAGCATAAAATATTTGCCCAATCTGCCATCAATAATAACTCTTACCTTCGTTGTGAACAGCAGTGGTTGCACTTAATTGTTTAGGTTACAAAACCTTCAGCTCAGCTTTGGTCTCTTGAGAGCCTTTTTTCTTTTAAATAAAATCAGCTTGGTGATTCTCTGGTCACTGGTGCAGAATTGCCTTTCCAATGGTAAAAACAAAATGAGTTTTGCAGAACCTTGCTCAGTTCTCAATACTTAAAGACCAATGATTGTGTCTTGCTGTTTACAACATGATGTGCTATACGACTGTATGCAGCAATAGGTCAGAGTGAAAGGACACCCAAACAGCTGATGTCCTGCAACAGTTAATACCCATGCACAGCAATCCCACAAGTGACACTTGCATTTCCCATGGGAGTTGAGCCGGCAGCTTGATAAGCTCTTCTGCAAAGCATCCTAAAGCTTTCAGGGAAAGACCATGTTTAATTTTTGCAGTAATGTTATGGTCTCAGGAAATTATAGTCATAGTGAAGTGAGGCGACAGGGAGCTTTAATCTGGCTGCTGAGTAAACAGTTCTGAGAGGTGTTGTTGGGAGCACCAGCAGTCTGGCTGGCATGGCACCACGGTGCACAGCTTGGATTAGTGACCCCACATTTGCACGATGGGGGCAGCAGAGACCTCCAGGAGGTGGCACATGGGCAGGTGGTGTTGGAGCACTGTAGGAGCCATTGTCTGAATATGGCACCTTTTCATAGGAAAGAACAAAAAGACAGATACTTATGCTTGAGTCCTCCAGTTGCAAGCTTTCCACTTCATATTTATAATGGAAAAGAGCAACACTTGGAAAAGATCAGATTGAACCTGAGACTGGAACCACACACCCCTCCATGCCCTCTGCTATCATAGCTAGGAAATGCCTTTTTTTCTTGAAAAATTTTAAAAGAGATTGTCACCTCTACTACCTCTACCATTGCCTGTCTTTGCACCTTGCCAACAGGCAATCCCAGCACACTGGTTCCCAGCTCAATAGAGAGGACTGCACTTGCCTGATACTGAGCAAGCTCCCAGGGAATGGGAACTGCTCTGCCCAGCCTTCAGCTCTACGTAGCAGAAGTATCTGAATTTTCTCCTCTCTGTCTTATGAGTTAAGCACATGCAAAAAGGTTTTTGATTCAGACGAATGGTTTTTTTTAAAGTAAAAATCCCAAATCCCCAAACATGGGGAATCAGACAAAATTTTCTGTGTCTTAGTGTTGCATTTGGACATGTACAACCAGTAGTGGCCCAATGCTTTGTCTTCTTTCTTTGCCTTATACCTTATCTTCTATTTGTACCTTTTGCAACAGCAATTTTGTCATACGTATTAGCACCAAAATTGTTACCCTAGAATTTTGTAAAAGGTAGATCTGAAGATGAAGAATCTCACTGAATAAAATTCTAAAAACATTTCTTATGAAGTTTTAGTTACCTTCCAGCAGCTCTTGATGGAACTACTTCAGTTCCTGGGAATTTTTTTTTCTGCATATCCTATTGCCTAAATGAATGGTAAACGCAGGAAAGGGAATGCCCAGAGGGAGATTGATTTCTATGTTGCAAGAAGGACGTATAGATACTCTTCCTTCACTTACATGCTCTTGAAAGAGTGTGATGGACCATGGAGAGAAGAACAGATCTGGGAGGTATTTTGTCTTGCCATGTGACAGGAGTCACATATTGCTTTCTTCTAACATGGAGGAATGGACACTGTTAGCTTAGAGAAAACAGTGCTGTTAATCCTTTTTCCTGCATTCATCCCTTCTGTTTCCATGGGAGACTTCTTAAATATTTTTTTTCATCTTTTCTACCTGGTCTCCTCCATCAGTTTTAAAGGGGCATCATATATGACCTACTAGCTCTAAAATGTAAACTATAGGCAGAACACAGGACAGCCAAGCTACACAGGCAGAGAAATCTTTCTGTGTCTGGGTGAGCAAACAATTGCATGATTAAACTCAAACTAGGAAACACAGTGCTTTGTGGTTCTCCCTTGCTGCCATCAACAGCCTTTGAACTCTTCAGCCTTTCCCATGCAACTTTCACTTTATTTCTTTTAAAAAATGCTGACACTTGCTTCAACAACGGTATCTCCTGGGTAAGCTCGGTAACCCCAAAGCAAGTTCTTGGCTTGAAGACTGTGCTAAATGGAAGCCAAAGACCTCAGTCCTAACCAAGGTGCTGCAGTTTAGCTCTCTGTATATCTATTTCACTGCAGTCTTGCAGTTTTCATTTCAAAGCAGGCTTACGTTTGCCCTCGCTGCCCAAATTTAAAAACAAAATCAGAATTTTATTGTTAGAGAAGGATAGCATTGGGTATATTTCTCTCAGATGTAGAAAATCCTTCTGTTGGCCCCTTCCTGAGCAGGGAAATTCAGAGGGAAATGTAAAATACCTCTCTCTGTTTATTCTAGGGTCTGTGGTCTATTCAAGCATCTTTAAGAGGATGCATGAGCTTGCATAAGACCTGCAGCATTATACCTGAGCTTGAAGCTCTTCACAGGAGCTGGGGAGAGGGTGTTTAACATCTCACAACCACCCCAGGCAGCTTCTGTTGAGCTTCAGTGTCTTTAGGGCTCTGTTTACAAAAGAGCAAAATCCCCAGTTTCCAATTTGAGTGCCACTAGTCATTTGTAACCTTAGAAAGCACAGTGTAGCCAAACATGAAATTTGCTCCTTTTTCATTTCCACTCCACCAGCCCCCCTCTTCCGCTCTCCTTTGAACTGTTCTCACCACTTGCCAGTGTAGTACAGCTTGTTAACTGGCTGCCTTTCTGATTTTTCACAAGTTTGCCACGTTGCAGTGACAAGACCATGTCGGGGCCCAGATGCTTCAGAGTAAATAAATAGCACATCTGGAATTTGGAAATGGGCCCGCTTTATATTATGGAAAAAGCTGGCGTGGAAACACATCCAAAGAATACACAGCTGGAAATTGTTAACTCTAGAAAGAAAGGGAGGGGGAAAAAAGAAAAAGGAGACAAAAATTCAGGCATTACTACTGCTTGAGATACTGTGCATTATAATTGCTGAGAAACAGAAACTCAGTTTACACAGCAGTTAAATTAATAGCATTCCTGAAAAATTGATAGTTTATAATAATTGACCTCAAGCAACATAAAGGCAGCACAGGGTGGGAAGCTTGACTCCTCACTGTCTGGCTTTCTTGGATGTGTTTGGTAACTTCCCAGCTATTTCACAGGCGAGCTGGTGGGAGGATGTTGGTGGTGGATGATGCGAGTGCCCTTCTGGAGCCGCGCTGCTGAGAACTGCAGCTGTTTCCCAGGCCCCGAGCAGCCGTGTCACTCAGGGTGTGCCGGCCCCAGAAACACACACTGGCTGAAAGGGAGACTGAAAGGAAGGCAGCCGTGCTCACAGCATCGCCCCCACAGCCAGAGGAACAGCACCACTGGATTATTCAGGAGGGTGAATCAGCAGCAGCCACACAGGGAGCTGCTCCCACCCACTCTCTGAGCCAAAATCATGTGCTGCTTCCACCAAAGGAAGAGTTGCAGCAAGGTAAAACTAGGACAAGGGAGGCAAGAAGGAACCCAAAATAGATTGAAATTGTATCTTTGGACTTTTTTTGTTTTGGACAAGGATCTCCTCATTTAAAAAAAAGGCAAGCCTAAGCAACAAAGACTTCAGACAGTGAAACTACTGTGAGCAATTACTTTAAGCATGCTCCAAGAGAGGCATGCATCATACAGGAAAGCTCCTACTTTTCATATGGGCACCAGTCCTCGTGAGAGCTATCAATGGAATGCTAGAGGCTGCCACAATCCCCGTGCTTAGAGACCTCCTCTTTAATGGCTTGGAAGGATCCTGTTTTTCTCAGATGAGATAAGCATTGATTGCAGCTCAGAGCCAGGAAAACAGACACACTAGGTCATACACCAGGTATACTCAGTCCTAAGACAATTCAGCAGCCTGTGTTTTTGCAGTGGGTTTGTCACATTGGAAAGAAGAAAGCATTTTTTCACTTACTTTTTCCCTTTCATGTTCGTCAGGCTTCTTTTCCCTGGTACACATTAATTTGGATTTATTATTGCATAAATGGAAAATGGAGCAAACCCAGATTCTAGACCAAAATATACCAACTTGGGCAATTTTGAATCTTTTGCTGCCTATGTATAAAATAGGGCTAATCTGCAGTAGTGTTAGGAGTGTTTGACTGCATGTTTTCTTGTATGTTTAAGAAGCCCTTTATTGTGCCAATAACAGATGCCATTTCATTTCCTGCATTCTTCACAGTGATGCCTGATTATTTCCTAGCATTTATTTTATTTACCTTAACAACACTCTGTTTTCATTTTATGCTGGAGAAATAGGATATTTTGGCAAAATCCTTAAAGGATTTTGGGCAGAAGAACCTGAGGACTGTCTCTGAAAGCTTCCTGAGCTGCAGACGTAGGGGTGTGCAGTGAAGAGATGTGTTTGGTGCTCTGTCCCTTGCACAGAGCGTGGGAAGGACAGACAGCATTCCCCTTGCACACAGCCCTGCCCATGTTTCTGCTATACCCTCACGTATCCCTGATTTAACCCTGTGCCCTTATTACCTTAACCTGCGTTAGGCTGAAGGGAAGTGCTTGGCTGATTGCAAGGAGAAGAGACCTAAAGCCTGAGGCTAAGAGCATGGTATTTTGAGAGGGTCAGAGTTAGATCAAGCAAACCATGCCGAGCATGCCCATGTCAGCAAGCCAGGGATGTTTGCTTGACCTGCCACAGGATGTTCTGACCTTCGTCTGTGTATTGCTAATGATGCCAGCTGCAGTTGTAGTTTTTACAATGGTCCTTTCTTAAAGCCCCATGAAGAGTGGGCATTAGCTGCTCTACAGACACAGTAGGTCATACACCAGGATATTGGGTTCAGTTGTGTAATTCAGAATTAACTGAAAGAAAGTGTACAGCCTGGGCAATACAGGAAATATATACCATAAAACAAATCTGCCAGAATTTCTGAAGTTATGTAAATCCAAGCAAAACAAAATAACCCACAGAAGGCTGGAGGCAAGTCCTGGCTTTCCAAACACTCAGCTCGCCCTTCCTCAGAGCTGTTTTCAAAGTGACCATATAATTTTCTCTGAGAAAGATCTGGGGTACTCACCCTCAGGAGAGGATGTAGGAGGAAAGTCCAGAGTGGAGAAGATGTCTCCTTGCAATGCTTTGTCCATTTGATCCTACAGCAGCATCATATTTACTTGGCAGTGTGGTTTTTATGGATCCTCTTAAAAGGGTCCAGGCCCTCCCTCGGGGAATCCAAACCAGATTTCCATGTCACCAATGATGTAAGCTTTATATTTCCCAATATTCACTGAAAGAGAGCAGCTGTGACTCTGGCGCCAGGAGGACACTCCTGCCCCACCTGCATGTCTGCAGCCACACAGTCAGGGTTAACAGAGGAGCTGGGGGCTGTGTTGAGGAGCAGACAGACACAGTAGGACAACAATTGGTTGCACAGCTGGTGCTGACTACATGGGTTTGTTTTCCAAAACCCTTTGAGAATCAGGTACTTTGAGGGTCAGTCAACAGGCTTGCCAACCCAAAGGAGTTGTTTAAATGAGGGGCAGTGTGGAAGGAGAAGATGACCCTGTGCCAGGTGAGGAGGAGATGGACCAAGCTGCTGAGCAGAGGCTGCAGAGTGATGCAGACAATGGAGACCTCATGAACACCAACACAAGGGTGAAGGGAGTTCACTGCATCCTTCCCTCCCATGGCTGGTAGGGTGTCACTGGAGACACCCAGCATGGAAGACATGCTCCTGCTGCTGTTATGCCAGGACTGCAGAATGAGCATTGCCCTTTGCATGTGATGGGCCGTGGTGAAGCTGCTGGCTGTCAGTCTGTCTTCTAGGGTACCCCCATACACAGTCAGCTTTGGCATGCTCAGTCTGCCCTGTTGCTGTAGAAGAACATGGAAAAGCTGAAGCACATGTTTGGAGTCTCAGCACTTAAGCCAGAGGAATAGGGCATGTGTAAAACCATGTTGGGATTAGGACTTTATGGAAGCTCTAGAATAAAGGCAAGGAGTTGCTAAGAGCTAACTGGGAAATGTGTGTGACTATTAGGCTATCCATCCTACCCAAGAATGTTTCATGGAGACCAACAAGGACCATCAGGATGCTGAAGGTGATAGAGCCATAAAAGCCATGTGAACACAATATGGACTTGTGAATCCTGTCAGTATCACCACTTCCTAGCAAAGGAATTGCTCTGATCCTCTCAGGAGGTTGGTATTATAGCTATGCCAGGGACCTGCAACAAGGTATTACTGTCTGCTGCCCTATAGCAAATAATTTGTCAAAGATGGTTGGGTTCTGCTGAGTTCAAAGGACCATGAACACCTCCTTCTTGGTGGGTAGAGGTGCCCAGAAGGCAGCACACAGCATGACAGGTTGCATCCTGGACCAGTGTGAGGAACATGAACACCCTCAGTTACTTGCCAGTTGTTCAGCTGCTGGGGCCAAGCTCTGCTCTCTGAGGAGCCTGTCCAGGCTGCATCCTGCCCCAGTTCCAAAGACCTCAGGTACTTCTTCTCCTGCAGCTCCTGCAGCATTTTCTCCTCCAGGCTGGGAAGATCAGCCCACCAGATGTCCTCTCCCCAGCCCAGAGGAGGAGGGCAGGCAGGTGCTGGGCTCTGTGGGAGCCAGGGGACAGGCAGCAGCGGTGGCAAGGGCACATGGAAGGGGGCACATTGTCACACTGAGTGCCAGGTGTGCTTCAGAGCTGAAGGAGAATGCACGGGCTGATGAGTGCATGAAAAGCCTGTGGCTGCAAAGGCTGCAGAGGAGATGTTGCAGACGATGTGCTCTGCAAAACACTGGGGTACCTGCTCAGTGCCAGACAGCTCTAACCTTGACTATCACATACACGTGCAGTTTGGCAAAGATCTCGGTGGATTCTGTGCAGTCATCACAAAAGTGAAGAGTGGATTTGATTTTCTAAACAATTACTTTTAAGGAGTAAAACTTCTTCAGTCAAATATTTTTTTTTGTGTAAATAACTCTTACATGATAACAGACTTTTTTTTTTCTCTGTGAATCCTCACATAGAGACAATAAAAATAGTTTTACTTGGTACAGCTAAGTGTAAACAATTGAATAAAATCCCAAACACAAAAATCTGTGACTTTGGTAGAGCTAGAGTTCAGCTTACATCCATCTAGAAACTTCAGGGCTAGTTTTATATTAGTGATGCTTCTTCCAGATGCTGACTGTTTACAGAGGTGCTCCGCATTGCACTGGTCTGTGTGTTTCACAAAATGAACTACAACTCCCTAGTGAAAGCTTGAGGTTTGGAGCAGTTTGCAGCTACTTAAAGTATTGAAGTAAAACAAAAAGCTGAAGTCACAGACCCCACAAGTGCCTGTCAGTCTGAACTTGCCTGTACTTATTTGAAAATATGCCTTCAGCCCATCTGGCTTTGCAAGTTTGTTTATTTATTAGTTTGTTTGTCTGTTGGGCTTTTCTTCTTATTGCAGCCCATTTGTTGCTTCTTAAGGATAATGTGACTTTAGAATTAGTACATAATGGAAAATGTTATATCAGGCATTTCCCTGTGCTTTCAATTTACTCCGTTAAAGGAGATTTAGTGATATACTGATTGCTTTTATTAAAAAGAGAGACATCCCTATTTCTAAGTTTCTCTGGAGTTGTACTCTGTGTACAAATTCCAGTATGATATTGCTGTCTGAACAATCTTTTAAAGTATCACTTTTTTTTTTTTAATGGCCTGTTCACAGTGTTTAGTTTTTTCAGTAGGATAGGTTAGGACTTGTGTGAAACATGGACAAAATTATTCTGGATAGCAAACCTCAGGTTTTCTTGAGACTTGTTTCTCTCCTATCCTCTCAAGACATCAGCACAAAACACTATACATCCCTGAACTTGGCCTCAGAGGGTGCACATTTTCCTCAGGCAGGAGGCTGAAAACCTTAGAAGAGGGGTCAGCAGAGTGATGGGACCACCAACTGCACTTGTTTCTGGGGTTGCCAGGACCAACTCCTGCCCAGGTGGGAAACAGCTGGTTCTTCACTGCTTGAGAGCATCCCACACAATGCAAAATCAGAGCACCTGTCAGAAGCACTGAACATTCCCAGTTGACTGGAAAATGGCTAATCTTGTCCCAGTTTAAGAGAAGGACAATAAAGACGGAAATTGCAATCCTGTCAGTCTCACTTCAGTAACTGGTAAAATTATGGAGAAGATTATTTTGGGAGGTACTGAAAAACGCCTGAAGGACAATGCAGTTGTTGGGCACAGCCAGCACAGCTTCATGAGGGGAGAGCTCTCCTTGTCAAACTATTTTCCTTTTATGACAAGGTAACCCACTCAGCTGATCAAGTGAAGTCATTATATGTAGTCTCTTTAGATTTCAATAAAGCTTTCCATACTGTCTCTCTCAGGATCCCTCTGGTCAAAATGTCCAGTACACAGTTGGATAAACACATGGTGCAATGGGTGAGCAGCTGGCTCAGGGATCAGGCACAAGGGGTTACAGTGAATGGGGTGACACCAGGCTGGGACCTGTCACTCGTGGGGTTCTGCAGGGCCCCATCCTCAGCCCAGTTCTCTTCAACATCTTCATTACCAGCTTGGATGCAGGACTCTAAGGGACACTAAGTTTGCAGATGATACAGAACTGGGAGCTGGGTAAAGAAGCCTTGCAAAGTGACTTGGATGAATTACAGAGGTGGTTAATGACTAACTGTATGAAGTTTGACAAAGATGTGCTGGATTCTGCACCTGGGATGGGGCAATCCTGGATTTTCGGACAGCCTGGGGAATGAGAGACTGGAGAGCAACACCACAGAAAGGACCTGGGGGTCCTGGTCAGTGGAAAGTTGAATGTGAGCAGCAGCGCCCTGGCAGCCAGGAGGGCCCACCCTGTCCTGGGGTGCAAAGCATGGCCAGCAGGGCAAGGGAGGGGATTGTCCTGCTCTGCTCTGCACTGGGGCAGCCTCACCTCGAGTGCTGGGGGCAGTTTTGGTCACCACAATAGAAGAGAGACACAAAGCTATTGGTCACTGTCCAATGAAGGGCAATAAAAATGGTGAATGGCCTTGAGGGGACACCATACGAGGAGTGGCTGAGGCTACTTGATCTGTTCAGCCTGAGGAAGAGGAGACTGAAGGGAGAACTCACTGCAGTTACAACTTCCTCTTGCTCTTGAGGCGAAGAGGAAGGGCAGACACTGATCTCCTCTTTGTGGTGCTCAGTGACATGACCTGAGGGTATGAAAGCTGTGTCAGAGGAAGTTTAGGCTGGATATTAGGAAAATGGGAATTTCACCCACAGGATGATTGGTCACTGGGCCAGGCTTCCCAGGGAAGTGGCCACAGCACCAAACATGACAGAGTCGAGAAGTGTTTGGACAATGCTCTCAGGCACATGGTGTGACTCTTGGGGTGATCCTCTACAAGGCCAGGAGTTGGACTCAGTGATTCTTGTGGGTCCCTTACAACTCTCACATTCTGTGATTCTCTGATTTTAAACCATGGCTTTGGGGCAATTTTCACACGACCATTTGACAGGTTACATCAATCCATCTCTGGAATGCTCAAACAACTGGGACTGTCTCTCCCCAGACATAATCCCCATTGTTGACCAGACGTTCTCCTGGCCAAATAAAATGGACATCCTTGCCAGATTTGGAATATATTATGCGTCTGTATTTTTCCCATCTACAGTTCCCTATTCATTAGCATATGTTGAGTGCCAGTGTTAATTGCTTTCTCATCCCTTGCCTGTGAGGTAGGAGAGGTCATCACAGGCTGCATGGTGGTCTACAGCTCTTGTCTGAGTTTCTACCAGGACTCTTTTTGGATTTCAGGAATGTACATTTCCCAGGGACGATCTGTTATCCTCTTGAAGATAAGGGCTTGCAGGCTTGAAGGCTTACACGTTTGTGTAGGTCAGAGCAGTGGAGGAGTTTCATCAGTTGGGTAATTAATTCCTGGTTTTAGGATTAAACTTTTCTTTTGTTGCTCTAACATTTACATGTATTAGATGTCTGAAAACGTCATGGATCAACACAAGCCTCTTACTAGCATTGTATGTTAATTCACAGTGTTGTATCTGCACCTTCACCATCTATGAATCAGTTTTATTTACTTTCCATCTTGTCTTTTGTAGCTTGAGATGTACATTTCCCCCCCTGCTGACAACCTGACTCTACTACTGAAAGCCTTTATGAGGATAGTGGCTCAACTTCACAGTGAATTTCTGATTTCACAGGCACAGAGTTATTAGAGATCATATTGACTGGCTATTTTTCTTCAAGTTATATTTATAAAAACCTTGTAGAAACATTCAGCTAAAGGTATAGGATTTAGGGGTCTTTTAAGTTTCATGGTATAAATAAGAAAAAGAAAAGAGGAAAAATACTACACTAAAGTTGAACTGAAACAGTGTTTTGGGGGACTGGTGAAATTAACTGAAATATTTGCTTATGTTACTAAATTTTCTAATTTTACTAAATTATTTAACTTTGTTTGGTTTCTTTTAATATTTCATAACACAAGCTGAAAAGTTTCATTAGGAAAACAGCTGTGGGAAACATAGCACTTCCAGATATAAATGCTTCACATCAAAATAGTTCTGCATTGACAGCTTTATTCCCTCCTCAAGTCTTCTTGGCTCAAAAACTTTCACCAAACTAACTCAAACCAAAATCAGACTCACTGATATTCCCTTTCTCATACATTCACTACTGATTTTACTATATATAATCTCTACTATACATGTAGCACCTCTGCACCTCTGACATAGGTATAGCATTCCTCTAACAAAGAAGCTATTTTGCCTTTTACTATTAATTCCTGGTAGGTGTTAAAACCTTTCTTTCAGTGCTGAAATCTTGCACTGAGCCCATGATGTCTCCCCACAAAGTATTCAGTGTCCTGCTTTTTGTGATTAGTGCTGCTTTTTGTGTGTATTTCCCAGAGTGCTAATCAAAACAAATGGAAATACTAGACAAAACCACTGACACTAAGGAGCAGAAAAATCTGCTCCTACATCTTGCCTGTCCTGCACAGGAATTAAGTTCTGTTTTCAGGGTAAATGGCTTCTGGTGCACCAGGCATCTCTCCATCCCCACCTCCCCGCTGTCACTGGGGCATTGTCAGGTATGTTTTGAACACTAATTCTATTCCTTCTGATCTTCTTTTTCAAAGGGAATACTTGTTTCTGGGCATTTTATTTTATTTACTCAGTAGTAACTCTCTTCTTTTTAATGCTTATTGGTCCATGCTTGCTATATTTTCTTATTCCAAAAAAGGACACCCTTCTTTTGATCTTCTGGTGTTTTTTTAGTCAGATATTTCTATCTGAACCGGAATGGACATCCCTATGTGGTTAAATATTCGTGGTTCACTCTTTTTGCAATCTACTGACAACAAAGCAGTTAAGTAAATATTTCTGGAGGCTATAGGATTCCTTTCAACAGGAGAAGAGTTCTTTCTTCTTCATAAAAATAAAGAAGGAACCAGAAAATCCAAGAAGAAAGAGGGAAAATATTTTCTTTCTTGCTAAGCCTAAATATATATGCCTCTGTGTGTGTGTGTTATATACATACACACACACATATATGTGACATTTTTCAAGGATTTCTGTGCTCCTGGAAGAGAATCTTACAAAAAGTTTTCAAAGTCTGTATCCTTTCAAGACATAATGAATTCTCCCCTTATGAAGGACAAACTAACAATGTGTTGAGATGCAAACTCAGTCACCAACCTCTCATTTCCATATCTGGCAGTGACAATACCTTATTTTCCTTTCTCTGATACAGTGATAAAAAGTCAAGATAAAGAGAATTATATTCTGAAGAGTCATTCCCTGACAAAACCCACAGTGGTTTGGAGCTCAAGCCACTCCCTACTTAAATCATTTCTCCCCTTTTAATTTAGCTATATCCTCAAGCCCTGAAAATTTAATTAAAATAGCTTGGTACTCTGAAATTTCAATGGTCTTCCTGTAGCACTAAATGGTTGCTGTATGTTTAAAGAAATGCTGTCCTGCTTTACCATCTGTAGTGACACTAATGGGAAACTATGAATAAAATATGTATTGAAAATAATTTTCATTTTTTCTCTGTTGTTAATGCTAATATTAATACCTTTATCTCTGGACCTCATAGAAAAATACAGTATAATATGGCAGGAATACCATTTGAGGACAGTTCCAGCCTCCCCCTCTAAAATATGGCCAGACTTCCAGAGCCAAAGGGTCAGGCTTGCCGGTATGTGCCCCTCTGGCCACCTTCTTCATCTCCTTTTCCAAAGACTGGCCCTATGGGCAAGGACAGTTTTGTGTGTTTCCACCCTCCTTTCCTCATTACCCATTTTGGCTACCTTCTTTCCCTCAGCAGCTTTCTTCACTTTCCAACAGCTCTGTCACATTTTGTAAGGAAAGGTAGACACATGCAGATGTAAAATGATGACATTTGCGAGGTTACCTGTGAGCATCTGGAGGAGGCAGTGTTTGTGGAACATCATCCCAAGACAGGCCAACAGAACAGAGTCACAAATTCTCTGCCCTGTGGCCTGCAGCAGGGCAATCTTTACAGTCACACAGCTCCTCTTTTTGTCTCTCCCCTTGTTTGTCCCCGGGGTACAGTCATGAGGTTTGACACCACTGCAGGGCCAGGTGGCTCCCCAGGATCCTGCTGGGTGTGTGGGGTGCCATGGTCAGGCTACTGGGAGGAGAAGAGGAATCCTGCAATCCTTACCTGGCACAAAATCAATGGGGACAGATCTCAGTCTCTAAAGAGCAAGTTCAGTTCAGGATTGCAAGCAGAGATTTGAGAGGAGAAGAACATCACACTCAAAACCATTTTAAAATGTCTTTTCCCCCACTGATTTGCTTGTTCTCCAGCTCAGAAACTTGGCAGAACTCAGCCATTCAATGAATGCCAGGCAGGAGCCAAGTCTCAATCCACAGGTTTTGTAGTGCACTGGAAAATCTCTTTTTAGAGACATGTGTTCCCCTGAACACAAGGAGAACTTGTGTTCCCCTGAACTGAAGTTATCAGTTCCAAACCACACCTTGGACCATTCTGGCTGCAAGAAAAATCCTTCAGAAAAAGTACTGATGCTGGGCAAGGTGCCACACTCCATGAAGGTGCTAAAACAATAACTTCCAGCCTTGGGAGCTGCCCTGTAATTTTTATGGGACATTAGCCCAAAACTTTCATTCAGATGGCAGTACTTATCTTGATGGAAAAGGGAAACTCAGTTAGAGACACCAATAAAACAAAAGAAATTCAATGAGGTGTTCCTCCAAGCTGATCACATATCCTCATGGGTAAGTCTCTGAAAGTTGTGGTTACTACAGCTGGTCTTTCTGCAATCAGTGAAACACAGTCCTGCAAACACACCCATGTACAACCCTCTATTTTCTGCTGTATGCTGCATCTTTTTGGAGGGTTGTGAGACAAACATGAAGAAAGTATTATGCAATAAGTAAAAAACTATTCCTAAATCATTCTCTGTAATTCATGAATTTGCTTGGACACTTTCAGCGGTGAAAAAAGCAACACCTAGCTCTGACAGCTCAAAAAGTCCAGAGCTGTCAAGGAAACAGAGTGTGGGAATTAGCATATAGGACATTTGATTTATCACCCCTAAAACATTGTTGGTACTCCCAAATGGAATGCTCATAAGATTGAAATACAGGATTTTGATATGGTTGCTTTCTCACATAGCTTTCTGCCTTTCTGGAGATGGAAGAATAATCAGACTTAATCTACATTTGTTCAAAAGGAAACTATTTATTCTTGTCAGAAAAATCAGAGAAAAGCAAATCAGAAGAAATATTAAACTTGTAAAAGGGTTTGATCAACTGGAATGAGATAAGCTCTTCAGTCTGATGAGAAGTCTGGAAAAACATGACACAGTCTAAAAACTAGAAAATTAAGAGTGAAAGGGGAATTCAGGCACAGCTACTTCAATCAAAAAGTAGTATGTGGAATAAATTATTGCTAGGTGAAGATATTGAAGCAAATAAGAGGAATGAATTTAAAAGACAGCTAGACATCTTTATGGAGAAGGCAAAAACTTCACATTTTTCCTACTTATGTTCTTTGGATTAAATCCAGGATTTAGTGTCTAAAAAAAGGACCTAGGAGGACTTGAACTGCTTAAATCCAGAAATACATCCAGGAAGTCCCAACTTACTACTGCAAATGCTAGAAACACCTGGGTTTCACAGTGCCAAACATGTTGAGACCTAGAACAGGATCTCCATATCCCCTGGGGCTGTGTCAGTCCATCCCAGAGCATGCTGATGGCTTCCACCCCAGTCCAGATTAGAGCCAGTGCTCCCCAGGGGCCTGATGCAAAGCCTGGTTTTCCAGTTTGCCAAATGCAAGGCAGGGCACCAGGTCCCACACAAAACACAGCAGCACTTGACTTGAAAATTATGAGAGGTGTTGGGCTAATCTCTGCTATCTTTGATATAGTGCTTTGATAATAACATTATGGGATTAATGTAGAGGTCCCTGATGTTTTTTTTGTTTGTTTGTTTTGTGGGGGTTTTTTTGTTTTGTTTTTTTTGGGTTTTTTGTGTGTGTTTTTGTTTTTGATTTTTTTTTTTTTTTCTGGATAGGACCGATATCTGAATGTCCTGAATGTAAGAGAAAAGAGTGAATCCCTTTTCTCCAAGGAGGGTTAATCATGCAAAAGAACATCTCAGACTCACTTGATCAGAGAAAAAGTAAGAAGTTGTATGAGTGCATCCTACTAGGTGGGCAGACGGAAAATTCCTACACAGTGGTAGCTCTTTCTCAGGATTGTTGCTATTTTTTGTATCATACCATCTGGTTATTTTTATTAGTCTGGGATACTTCTACCCTGGCTGACAGAAATACTTTTATCACACAGGTTTTCAAAAAGCTCATTTCATTACCTCTCGAGCAGCTTCAAGCTCCCAGTGGAGGACACCACAGAAACACTGTGAGGTGGCTATGGCTCCCTCTCTGGAAGATATGAGTGAACTGGGCAATGTAAGCCTTGGATCATAAATACATGTTGGGCTCTGACTAACATTTACAAGAGCCAAAAAGAAACTGTGGGATTGGTTTCAGAAACTTTTAGGATATTTCCAGCTGTCTGCAAGATGTCCCCTTCTGTCCCCCCTACTCCCCACCCACTTAAATTGCAATCATATGTTATCAGAGTGACTCCACACAGGCTACAGCGAAAAAGCCATCTTGTCTTTCATTCAGGCTGAGTCACCCAGCACTCAGCTGTTGGGATAGATTTTCCTCTGGGTGCTGGGATTGCATATCCTGTGCATCTGAAGCAGAGCTGGAGGCAAACACAGGCAGACAGAGGAGGGTAAGAGAGGCTGTGTGCAGCTCTGCAAGGCTGCCCAGGCAGGATAGGGGATTCCAGGGATACCCTCGTGACAGGGAGAGAGCACCCCAATGAGGCAGCACCCCATTCCTGACTTCTTGTGACTCAAATTACACCGTGTAATCTCTGCAAGGCCACAAGTGGAAAGTGAAGTGTGCAACCGGAGCTGTTTTTCAATGAGGCCCAGGTGTTAAGGGAGTTATACCTCTCTAACTTTTAAACTGATTTACACACCAATTGCTTTAATGCTCAAAAAAAACCATCTTGACAAGATTTGCACTGATAAGAAAATATCCTGTTAAATTAGTACTGATAAGCGCTCTGCACTGATTTTTTTAATTAACTCTGCATGACCCATAAAAAAGTGCTCAGTAATGTAATTATAAAGTGCTTGGATCTCTCTAATAAGACTTTCTCCTGTACATCTAGTTCAGAGATCAAGGGAACACTGTAAATGCTGGCTGTGGAAAACAGGGCAGAGGCAGTGTTGGACTAGGGCTGGCACCTGGCCAGGAAGGGGACTGGGTCATCATCTGGAGGCAGGTTTGGGGATGGCTTGACTGGAGAAAAAGGCAAAGAAACTGAGACTCATCTGGTAAAGCAGGTGGGCAAGCATTCCTGACAAACTGCAAAACACAGCAGGCTGCTATTTTTAAAGCACAGAAGGTAGTTATAATTTGCAGGAAAGATAAGAAACTGCTTCTGAACATGCAACTCCTGCTTTGTTTCTTTTAAAGAATTTGTAATGCTTTTATATCTGAATTTCTGTTATAGAATGGTGAGTGACTGCTCATATGAAGATCATGGCTTACATAAAAAATGCAGAGGCAAAAATCTGTTCATATCTAATCCTGGCTCTGAGACTGATACAAGCTTTGACCTTGAGCCCATCACTTAACCTCAAAGGAACAACTTGAGGATTCATTAGCTGGTCCTTGAGGAGTGCTTTGAAGATGAAAAAGGCTTTATAAGTGGCAAATATTATATGTTCTGGGACCTGGAAATTTTCAGTGTTTGTATATATAATCATTTACAGAGGATTTGCTACATAAAAGAAACCGTAAATTTTGCTGAAAATTGCTGGAGTGAAGATAAGAACTGCCTTTTCCAACTGAGAGGATTTTTTATCACGGTCTTCCTCTTTGTGTCCATAAAGCCTTTGCAACATGAGTCAGGCATGACTCTTTCACTTGTTTCAAAGGGGGCAGTTGATTTGTCACTTGTTGGTCAATGCGTGCCAGGGTGAGGGAGGAGGTTTACAGGGAATGCGCTCCTGAGCTCCACAGTGTAGGTCCACGGCGTGGGCTTGTCCCCAGCCAGAAGGTCAGATAGGCTGTGTGAGGTGTATTCCACAGAGACCCCATGCAAGGGGAATGCCAATCAGCACTCATCAAAGCTACAGTGCCCTGTTGACAGCTGATATTAAAGTAAGCAAGAGCATGGAAGCGATGACTGTAAGGAGATGGTTGACTCCATAAGCTTCAAAGGAAGATTATGCATTAGTGTCACATTAGGATTTCTCCTTTGAATCAGCTTTCAAAGAAGAAGGCAGCTGTACAGAGTGGTCTCTGCTGTATATTATAAAACAGACTCCTATAAACGTATGAACAGGTTTAGGCAGCATGGTATCCTCAACAAAATGGGACTGAACTCTAATTCAGGAGGTGTCTCACCTTCATAGGTCCTGCCTTTCCCTATACAATTCAACTTTGTGATAGTGCTATTGACAGCAGGAGCATTAGGTTTGTGTGCTGATAAAAGAGAAGAACTGTCACAAAAAGGGTAATTATTTATCCTAATCCAACAGTGAGCTGGGCAAGTGTGTGGTGTCAATTACCTTGCTGAGCCTGCATCCCACTGACAAGAAAGATTGCAATGCTCTCAGAGGCAGAACTTTCTTGTGCAGCTTTTAAAGATCTACCAAAGACAAATCTGCTTCTGGACCATGTACTCCTAATGAATTTATATTATTGTTGATACAGCATGCATGGTATCTGCAGGCTATGAGTGCCCAATGGACTCGAGCTTGCTGCTTCCATATAAATCAATTTCAGGCATGTTTTCCCCTTAATCTGTGTAAAATTGGCTCAAATCCTATATTCCCCACTTAATCAAATTGCTCATTGAAATCAGTGGAGATTCTGACTGAGTAAGGACCACCTTTTTTGCCCAATGGCCTCTGCAACAGTTGTGCATTTGTATACATGAAATAAAGAAAGCAGAGTGTAAGGAAATGAAAATTACACAAGGATGCTCAAGCATACAAGGAAGAAAAATAAATGAAACTGTATATTCAAAAGGTGAGGACACTGAATGTTGCTTCTCAATGAGACTGTTTCACTTTTTTGCTTGTCTGTTTTGCTTCTCACACAGGTGTGAATCCCTTCTGCCTCCAGAGAATCGACTCAGAAGTGGGCCATCAGGAGTTTCCAGTAAACAGGTTTTTGGGGATCATTCTGGAAATGCAAAGCTGCAATTAGGACAAGTAGGCATGTTCGTGTTTGAATCTAAAGAAAACCTGAGTTGCTGGACAAAATGGAAACAATATAAAAACTCCTCATAAGGTTCTTCTGTTCTCTCTCATCTCACAGTATTTTCTCACTGACCAGCACCAGGAAGAACAAAGTCATCTTTTTCTGCCCCCCATATTGTCTGGAAGACCTGTTTGTTTCCCATTGGACACAATTACTAGCACTAGGATAAGTGTTTGGGCTCCATACATCCCTGTTCTCATCCCCAGATACCCAACAGGTTGTGAAGTGCTCTGCTGAGGAATCCTCTCAAGCAGGTGCCTGCTCTTCATCCAGCTCCATGGGACTCTCAGCCTCTCCAAGGAACACAACTAACAGAAAGAAAAGTACAGAGACCGATAACAGAATGAGGTTATCTCAATGTACCTCATCACAAATGGAAATTTGTAGAGAATCATATTGTGCACAGCAGGATCTATGAGTAATCCAGCATCTGGCACAAGCAGACAATAATACCTGATCAGTTGGAGAGAGAATTGAAGCATGAGAACATTTAATTATCTACACTATCTTTAGAACATCCAAAGTATTTTTTGTGCTTCCTCTTACCTCTGTAGCAGAGACTACATTTTTCCATGTAAAAGATTTTAATTACATAAAATGCTCAATTAGAACTTTAATTTCCATTCTAGAAAATAAATACTCCATGCAAATCACTGACTTGCTCTTCATTTCTCTAACAATCCTCTCAAACTTTTCAATAGATGCTCCCAGTTCCCATTAACAATGTCTGTGGGGATCTTGAACACCAGACTTAATACTGCTGCTCTCTGCAGCTTTATTTAAAGGAGAAAAACCTAGGTCTCTGCCAGGCCTTCCTTCCTTCAGCTTCTCCCTTTAATATCTTTCCTGCAGACATACTGGAGGACAGCCAGACTGCTGGTTGGAAAGATCTATGTTATAGGAACTGATTTTGGCAGTCAAAAACTGGATATATCATAGTGAAATTTGTAATGGAGCGTGTCTTGTATAAAAGGAAAGCACCCACTCTGGACAAAGGTGGGATCATATGAAGCAACCATTAGGGATAAGCAAATCTTGGCTTTATAGAGGCAAGGAAGTGAATGAGGAAAGGAGAGGGGTCAGAAAGGTAGAATGTTATGGGTTTGGGGGCAGAGGGAGGGAGGATGGGGCAGCAGGGTGAGAGGGGTCAGAGAGGTAGAGGGCTGGGGGAGAATGTTATGGGTTTGGGGGCAGAGGGAGGGAGGATGGGGCAGCAGGGGCTCTGGGCACTGCCAGAATGGAGATGAATGCAGCAGGAAGAAGATCCAAGAGGGCTCCCAGGGGCTTGGGGGTGTGAAATACATTTGGAGACTGTGACTACAGCTCCTTGCTGTGGAGCAGAGAAGTCTCCATTTTTCCAAGAGTGGATTGAAGCATGGGACAGGCTAAATAACTTTGTGTGAGGATTCAGGATCCATTGGCATATTTTTACGTAAAAAACTATGGTTTGATCACACAGATACTGCCTTTTTTCAGCAGATCTGGAATCTTGATTTTCAAGATCATACTCACTCTCCAAGTCACTTTTGGCTGAAAATTTGCAACGGAATAAATACCCAAAAATTAGAAAATTCATCTTTACCCTTCTCCCACAAGCTGTTGTACTGTAGCTATAGTCACTAGAAATCTGTGACCACAGCGTGTGCCAGCTGAATGCCTGCTGCCTGTGGCTCTCCTTAGAGCTCCAGCATGGCAGAAACCTACCTGTGTCATACCAATGTACTCTTGCAGAAGAAATCCCTCCAGTACTCTAGCTTGTCCACACAGCATGATGCAAGAGCACACTCAGAAACATGAACAAGCCTTGGCCCTCTTGCAGAGGCTCCTAAAGGAATGCTGCCATTTTAGCTGCACCTTTTGCTTGGCTCCAGCATCCCACCTCATTTCAGAGCCATCATCCTGTGCAGAGGTCCATCTGTGATGTGCTTACACTGCCTGCAGCTGGCTTGCAGGGCAGGTATCTCTGCACTGGGGGGGCAGATGTCCCCTCCCTGCAGACAAAAGGCTGAGCTCAAGCTGCAGAGGCTGCCAGCACTGAGTTGTTCTAAGTGTCTGTGTCCAGCTGCCAGCAGGGATGGTCACAACTGCTGGGGACACTGATGGAGAAGATGCCAGAGATGACAAGCAGAAGCAGAAAACCTGTGATGGTCTCAGCAAGGCTGGGGTGAAGCCTGATGGAGTGGGCAGACATAAGAGAGAATGGTTGAAAACAAAAACCTCCTTTTGTGAATGAATGTATGTCTTCTGTGGAAAAGTTCAAGGAAACATATGAAAAGTAATGAATCCTAGCTAAAGCTCTAGGCATTATTGTAACACCATGTGTTATACTATTGCAAGCCTCTTGCTGTGCAAATCTGAGAGCAGTAGGCATCAATCTGTTTGGGGATGAAATTATAAATAAGCAGATAACCAGTACATGAATAAAACAAATTGAAACCACTGTGCATATCAAAGAAATCTGTGACAAGTGACATACTTTCATATGGGTGATTGAAAAAAGGAAAGAAAAAAAAGCCAAAGAAATTCAAAATAACAAGATGTCAGGCAAGCTATAGCTGAATGCAGTAGGATTAAACACTTTCTTGATGTAATATCACTGCCTTCCCAGGACTTACACCTGATACTAACTTGGCCCTCATATTTAATTACATGCTGATAGACGATCATGAGACCTCATGGGAAATCTTGCAAGATCTTGTGACAGATATTAAATTAGCATTTGCCTTCACCATAAATATAATCTGATCAGAAATATTTCATGTGTGCAAAGAAGCCAAGTTTGAAAAAGAATGGTTCAGCCACAGAAAAAAATGACATCTATAAAATCAGCCATCGTGGAAGAAAATAGGTAAATGATCAGATTTTTTTTTTCTTTGAAAATGCAGAACAGAAGGGATGATACGCATGATATGCTTGTAGACCTATCCCCTCTCTGACACCGGAGTCTGATTGAAATGGATGCAGTTTCTCAATTATTTTAATATGAGTTACTATCCAAAGAACTGAGTGGTGTTGCCTGGTCTTCTACAGCAAGACAGTTGTTTATGCTTCCTCCCTTCTGCTTGCCCCAGGGCCTGTACAGCTGGAGCTGATCCAGCCTGAAGCACATCTTCTCTCAGGTGTCTTCTGAGTGGGAGCCATTCCCACAGCTGACTCCCTGCAGGGAGGCAGGAGAAAAGGCATCACATGTGCCTCTTTTGGTGAAGCTGAGCTTCAGCACTTGTGTCAGGGTCTCATGGTGCAGTACCAGAGGATTAAAAAGACATTTGTCTGAAGAGCTCTAAGACACAGAGAATTACTTCAGAGAAAAAAATGTGAAAACAGGACAAATAGGAGCTTCTAGGAGCTCCTCCTCTGCTCCATTAGGAGCATTTAAATGTCCTTAGACCTGTTCTTTGCAAGCTCCCTTGCAAAACCTTGTCAAGGCAAGGCAGCAGGAGGTACTCAAGGCTGTGTGGTTTTAGAGCTGCTGGCAAGAAGGTCTGAGTTGATTCCTGAATCCTAAACAGATCCCCACCCTGCAGAGCACTCTCCTTAGCAGAGGTGGAAAGGACACAGGGAGAGCAGCCACAGTGTGTTCTGTGGCAGCATTACTGGTGAAGCCCATGACCAGCGGGGCAGGACAGAAGGGGTGACCCTTCAGATATTGCTTCTCTCTTTTGTTTGTTTATTTGTTTGTTTTCTGTGAGTTCAATATTGGACAAATGCTAAACACTTGACCCTTTATCCAAACTAGACATTCAACATTTTCAAGATTTTCTCATCAATTGGGATACAACCCCTAGCAATGGGGATATAACATTGACTTTGCTTCACCAAGAGCAAACACATAAAATAAATAAAGGTGCTCTTGGGTTTCTGTTACAGCCTGGCCAGCTCCTAGTAGGAGGGCAGCAAAGATTTTCCACAGGGTAAGCAGTGAACCAAAAGAACCCTATTTTTTTCTGCTGTGTCATATGATTACATAAATATTTTCAATCTTATTGGAACTGCATGTAAACAGAAAAGAAAGGCAAACAGGGGGAAAAGGGAATGTTAAAAGACAGTGACTACGGAAAATAAGTGTTAATTACTTTTAAAACAGATAAAAAAGGAGTAGACATAGTAAAACTATTGAACATGCAGTTTTATACTTTAGCATCAAGTTCTCTTAAATGATCTGCCTTTTTATTATTTCTCATAATCTTGTGTTCCTTCTTTAAGATTCAGTCACTATGAAAGATGTTCAGTTAGACTTCCTAAAGACATGAAGTGGGGACTCCAAAAGGGAGCTGAGTTAAAGTTTGGAAGAAGGATATCTGTTTCTTTTCTCTTCACTCTTCCAGGAACCATACAGGTTTTTCTCCAGGATTTATTTCTGTGTAAAGTAGAAGTCATCCACAATCCATATTTTCTCATAAACTGGAGGAGATCAGAAATCTAGGATGGTTTCTGTGGCTGGTAAAAGGAGTGCTATAGAGCAGCTGAAGCAACTCCAGTGAAAGGAAAATAAGGCGTTTTCATTAATGGCACGTATGCTGCCACAGTGATATAAATCACTGAATAGAGCCTGCTTTGGAATTCTGAACCAAGAGTCTCAGCTGCAAGTCCAGAATATCTGATAGGATAGAGAAAACATATTTCCCTCAAATCATATTAATATACTTGGCACATTTTAGAGAAACCTCTGAGTTTCTCTAAATGCCAGTCAGTTTTGCTGGTCCCAGAGGTCAGGCCAGGTGATGGCTTTGGAACATCCAGGTCACGCTTCTCTCCTGTGTGGGAATTTGGAAGGGCACAGTTCAAAGCTCCCAAGCTTTAGTACTCCACCTGGAAATGACTCTGTCACAGCTTTGTTTTCAACATGCAGGTCTCATGTCATTTCTTCTAGGATGAAGAACAGCACAAGGACAAATAAAGGGCAGTCAGATTCCCAGCATTTGTCCTCCAAGATTACATTGTTATTTTCTCTGTTACGTGATGTTTGAGGTCTGGCCTAGCTGACTCTACAAATAGTTGCTTTATCTGATTGAAAAAGGAAGGTTGAATTTGCTTTCAGGAGTTATGTCAATCTTTTCTTGAGCTGTGCTGCACATTTTATCTCCTGGGGAATGATGGAAGAGCCGTGTTCAGCTGCTGTCCTCCACAAGGAAGAACTCCTCAAAGGGAAGATGAACCAGGGAATGATTTTCCTTGAAGGAAGTGA
This sequence comes from Passer montanus, assembly GCF_014805655.1. Lineage (NCBI taxonomy): Eukaryota > Metazoa > Chordata > Aves > Passeriformes > Passeridae > Passer > Passer montanus. The sequence continues at coordinate 2,776,466 of NW_024366480.1, forward strand.
AGACTTAGTGAGTAATTTCTGGTTTTAGACATGATCAAGTACCTAGGAAATTATCAACCATTGCTCCCTCTAGATTTCAGGATAAGGTGATGAGACACCAAACACGACTGCTGGGAAAGAAAATGTCTTTGTAAAAAAACCTGAGTCAGCTTGATCACAGTGGGTATCACATATTCACTCTTCCTTACCATGAGTCTGCATGGTCTCCCCTGAGATACATTTTTGGGACACAGGAATGCAGATTCAGAGGGGAACAAGACAGTGAAAAGTATATTAATATTATTTCTTATGGGGCTCACTGTTGCATTAAGAACAGAGAAATTTGTCAGAAAAAACATGTCCTCATGTTCCAGCTGGTCCTCAGAGATGAGATGGACTGGGAACAGCTGGATTAATTCTTGTTAGAACCAACTGGGCACTGTAAGCCTGCTGACATTCAGTAAAGCCAGATGCATAAATTGTGTGGGTTACTGTGTAAGTCTGGTCTCAGTCACAGAATCACGAGTAGTGCAGTTTAACTGTAACTCTGACTGAGTTCAAGAAGAACTTTCAAGACCCAGATTCATGAATAGTGTGGTTTATTGAATCAACAGGTTATAGATTCTTATCAGATTAGCAGTGATAAATTCACAAAGCTTACAAAATACAGGCATGTACAAGTGCTCCTGGGTAACACTGATGACTTGGAGAAGCAAATCTTACCAAAGAGGCATCTCTGTTCGGGGAGGAGAGAGGAGCAAGCCCACCACCCTATGTGCAAGGTGCTCACACTCTCATCCTCTGCCAGGAGGAATCTCAAATGCTGAATTTGTACTTTAAGGAGAAGTGGAGGTGAGACTGTAGTCAAGTATTCTGTTACTGCTGCCAAAAATGGGGGATGGGGAGGTGACACTTTATATGTAATTGAGGGGCATCAAGAGCTACAAAGAGGGATTATAGAGGTTGCAGGGTTTGTTTAAGGGTGGAACAGAACTGTAACACTTTCACATCACTTCCTCTGCTACCTGGCCAGCTGCAGTGATAATGCACCCTAATGAATCATCCCCATCACAGACCAGCACGCCCACAGTAACCCTTCCTCACAGTGACCCCTTCACCATGTGTCTCATGGCACATCTCACAGCTGTAGGTCTCATCCTTACCCTCTTATAAGTATTTTCTTGGCTGTAGGTGTGAGGAAAGGTATGTCAAGTAAGATGGTGTTCAGGGAACTTTTGCTGTTTCTGGGAAAAAAATCAGACAAACTTTTTAATAGTATTTTATTCTTTTTTCATGTACTTTGCATTTTAATAAATTTTCCAGATACAGTTCTCATTGCAATGATTTGTATACTCAATTGTGGTTTTGCCAGTTGCAAAAGATTTTACTATCCAAAGTTTTCTATGCCTTTTTGCCACACATATTCTTAATATAGAACTAGTAAATTGGTCTATCATTTTAAGGCCTTATTCTGTTATTAATAGTTTTATTTTATACATGTGATTTGAAAACCAGAACATTCTTTGTGCACATCTCACCATACAAGATTGTAGTCCCCAAGTCTTTACACAGGAGAAATCCCAGATTGTTTAAAAGAGTAATTTTCTTAAAGAAAGCATATAGAGTGATCTTTCAATATTTCTGCTTCAAGAAGGGCTTGCTTTGAAATACTGAATATGTACTAACACGTGACTCATGTCTACCACACTGGTTTTGAACTTCTGTAACAAATATATAAAGACAGGATATTAGAACCATAATCTGATTTTAAACCCATTTTTACAGAAGGAAAATTAAAAAGCTGACAAAGAAATTTCAAGGTCAATAAGTCATTGTAAATTGTGTGTGTGAGCATTAGCACTGCTGACAGTGTGCAGCACGTGTATCCTTGCCTCATGCCACAAGCCAGATCAGGGCTGCACCCTCTCTGCTGATTTCATGTTAAGGGTTACCTACAAGAGTAAAAATCTATCTAAGCTAATAGAAAAAGAAGCAAGGTGATTAATGAGCAATGACATCTATCAGAAGAGAGAATACTTTCTTGAAAAATTAAATTAAGTCTCCATAATGTCATTAATTATGAAAATTTGTCATTAATTTGAAAAATTGCTTTGAAAAATGGCATTATTATTTCATGTAATAATATATGCCACAGAAACCATATATTCTAGAAACATTGTTATCGAGCACAGTGATAGACACACTGTAAGAATTTCACTCCCATCCAGAGGCACTCCCAAAGGTCAGTGTGCTTGTGACTGAAAATGTAGCCCCATTGCAGTAATAGGAATTTTAACATTGGCTTCAATGGAAACATGCCTTCCCTCATATATTTTCAGAGGTAATTGAGCCTAGCATGATGAATAGACCATCTGTAAAATCATGAATCTTAGCCACAGAAAACATTTAGAACTAATAGAAAAGGAAGTTGTAGGACCTTTTTGAACCAGGCTCCACAGGGCTGGTATTTCACCGTCACAGGTAATAAGAGAGAACTTGTGATATTTAGAAAGAACAGGTATGTTTGATAAAGGAAGTTGAAAAATACTCAGTCCTTCCTAGAAAGATTCAACACACTGGTAGAAAAAGAGCATGATTAATCCCAATAACATGTTCCCAATATACATGTGTGTGTCTGTGTAGCTTGGCATGAATTATTGCATATCTTTAAAAAAAAATACTCCAGATCTGGAAAAGAATCTCCATTTATTTATAATTCTAAATCAACAGATTATTTACCTACCATATAAATAAAGGTGATTCCACAGAATACCAAGATGCAAATATCTATGTTTTTTTTCCTTCTGTCATTAACTTCTTAATTTTAATTTCTTGGTTATAAATATAATATTCAAACATTTATTTGACTTATGGTAGTATCTCCCCCTGTGAGGTGCTTATATTTCTATGGGTTTTACTTTAGAATTTAACTTGGCTTTTGTCCATTTTTGTGAGGAACTTTTAATAGGATGATATTATTTTTACAGACATGTTAAATATTAATCCAACCAGCACATAGTTTATGTTATCCCAAAATAGAACTTCCTGAAGGGAACTACTACAGTTTCTTCTGAGAGCAGATTTTTTTCTGACTTCCCCGAGTCAGGAAGAAAATTTCACGTGAATATATTTTAAGAAAGTTGCCCTTTTTCATAATCTTTTCCTTTTCTTGCCTTCTGTTTTTGTCCATCCTGAATAACTATCGATCTATGGACTAATATTGCTACCATTTTTTTAATTCCTCCATGCAGGCAGGCAAGCTGGTTGTAGTTAGGAAAAAATTATCTGCTTCTCTTTTATGTCAAGACTCTTCATGCCTCTTTGGTGGGGCAGTGGGCCCTTGGCTGCATCTCTAGAAGAAAGCAGGGCAGTACCCAAGTGGCTGCAGAAGAGCCCTCAGGAGCAGAGGCAGTGCTTCTCATGTGTCCCACCAAAAATCAAAATAAAATCACCATAAACCCCATCCTACAGTGAGGAATTCTTCCTCCCACTAGGGTGCACCTCTCCTGCTGGAGAAGGTAGTATGTGTAGTAGTGGATAACATTAAAGGGATGTAATGCCCCGTAATTTTGCAACCTTCATTTTGTAAACTAAATCTGAATGTTGTCGGTTGCAGTGTATTTTTTGTGAACCTGCTACATATAAATATGGACCCAGTAATTTAGAGAGCAGAGTAGATGTTTAGCAGTGCAGGGAAACACACATAACTGACACCTGCTTTATACAAACCTCACACTCTGTGTACAGGCAGAGTTACAAAGGAGGCATTTGTTGAGATCTTTGTTTTTATTACATAAACACTTGGACAGGAGCAAAACCTGCCTTGATAGGCTGATCTGGAAATATTTTTAAATATCCTGCAGGCATGTAAATTTTGGAAACTCCACAGCAAACAGTGGCTTCCGTATTAAATATAGAGGAATTGCTGTGTTTAAAAAATATGAAGGTTGTGATACAAATCAACATGTGTCAGGAAACTAAAAGTTAGGATGGTGCTAAAGTCTTCATCTCGGCTTAGGTCCTGGTTGCTCAACACAATGCAGAGCACAGCCCTCACTACATCAGTCGCCTAACAATGGATTTCCCCTCAAGTGTTTTTTGCTACCATGAGGGTTTGTGCCCCAACTACAAAATTAGATAAGCAGCTATTTCTGTGTTTATGTCTGTAAAATTTATCTTGATATTAAAGTGGAAGTATAGTTTGATGGTAATATGTATGGAGACATGTCCTGATAAGGTGGAATGTCGATCATTTCTTAGAGTAACCAATTCAACATCTTTGAACTTTTTGTAAACAGATGCTTGAAGACACCATGGAGCTGCTGTGGCTGAAATCCTACTGTAAATATTGTTTTCTCACTGGAGAACATTGCTAGGTTTGCAGTTACAGCTAAGATGTTACTTGGCAATAAAATCGTGATCTGAATTACACTCCAATGTCATTATATCATCTGCAACATCTGTAGTCAGGATATATTTGGCATTTCAAGGTTGGGAGGAGGGAGAAAGCATCCTCAATAACACAGCAGTGCTGGTGCTTGGGAAGAGCCACGGGAGAATTAGGTTGCCTCCAAACACAATTCTGCTTTCAAATGCTCATTGTGTGGTGGGGAATGGCCTCTGGAAACTATTATTTTAGAAACAACAACACAAAACATCTCTGTTTTGGGGAAACTTAGCACAGTAATTGCAGGATCCATGGAGAAGCACAAATAGCAAATCATAGTGATACTGCTGAACAAAAGGGAGCAATGGTTTCAACTCATGCACAGCAAGTAGACAAGGCTCCACAGGGCCTTCAGGACAGAACTGGGATCATCTGTGCAGGAGGGTACTTGTAGAAGAGGTTGTGCCTATATTAGGCTAAAACAAAAACCCCACTCATCTTTTGGTATCCTGCCTCTGCTGTTTGCTCCTGTCCTGTGTCCGAATCAAAGGAACTAAAAGCCCAGTCTTGTTCCTTCAAATTTATTGCTGCAGTGGGATTCCTTCCTCCTGCAGTCAGAGATACGATTTTACTTTTGCTTGAGGCTCTCAGATCATAAGGTTGGCTTTGTGCTCATCATTCTGTGTCATTCATGCCTGTTGCTCTCTCCATCCTAATGAATAACAAGGAGAAGAGTGTGACTTGTAAGCCTAAACCCACCACCGTGACCATTCCTCGTTAGTGATTGCCATTAAGGTATATTGAGTTTCTCTCCTGACTACAGGAAAGCAGTTATTATCATGCTGTTTACTTCATTTTCCTGATGTCTGTTTTGAGTGGCAGCTGCAATATATCTATTATAAGGCTCACTTCATTTCTGACCACCATTAGCAAAAGCAGAATAGCAGAGCATGTACAAAGGAAAAGGGGAAGGAATGAGCTGTCAGAGAGTGAAGATGAGAGACTCTTCTTGATCCTCAGCCATGCTGCTGTCAAGCAAGAGCCTGATATATTGCAGATTTTTAAAGAAATTCATCTACAACCCTTGGGGTAGAACATCTCTACAAGCAGCTTGAGTCACCTAATCCACATATGTTATTCTCTTGGTTTTCCAGGCATACCAGAATTAAAAGCATATTTTATACATATTTTCTACTGAGCCCATTTTTTTTTCCTTATGATGCTGCTTGGAAGATGCAAGCCTCCAAAGCTGAGAGAGCTGGCAAAACATACCTACAGAGCTGCAAGAATGTTACAGCATGAAGCAGAGAAAATGAGGCTCTGGCATAATACATAAGGGGGAAAATGAAGATGCTCCTTTCAATTAAGCATACTTTTCAAATTATATTTAATGTTTTGCTGCTGGGTAAAATAGCTTAATTAGTTCTGATGGTTGTTGACAGCTGCAGAATTGAATTAATGGAGAACAGTCTGCTTTCTCAAAGATGCCCAGGTAAAAAGAAGATAAACAGTAATAGCTCTATTCTTCACAACTGTATTTTTTAGCTGAAACATCAGGCTCTGGAGGATAAATCAAAAGCCAGCTTGTTAGTCATTAATGGATTACGAGGAAAGTTTTGTCACAAATTTTTTTCATGAGCAGCCCTAGCCATGCAGCTTCAAGGACCTTGCCAATCCCAGCTACTTACAACAGCCTTTCTCCCAATGTTCAGCTGCACAATATTCAGCCTTACCTGGCAAATAAAAGTTAGAGCAAAACTCTGAAGTAATTAAAATATTAAATGGGAAGAATAGCATAGGAGGACTCTAGGAGTCAATACAGTTGAACACTTCCTGAAGTGTAACCATCTTTATTTATATTATTTTGAGTAAGTGCTTCTCTAGACCCTGTGTAGGAGAGGACATGACACAGCTGGCTTGCTGCAAAGCGGATTTTCCTAAGTCACCTCTGTGGTAAGCACCTCACACTGCTTCCTTTCCACTCCCAGTTAATTCTCTTACTCTTCAAACTGGATTTTCCTAAGTCACCTCTGTGGTAACAGTCACACTGCTTCCTTTCCACTCCCAGTTAATTCTCTTACTCTTCAAACACAGTTCTTATGTACCTAGAGAATATTAATGACCTCCCCTCATGCTTCTTATTTTGGACTAAATTTTATCAAGCCAGTCCTGAAGCTGGTCCTTCACGTGGGTCTCTGCCAGCTGTTCCTGTCTGAGGGTCTCTTGCACTGTGGGGTCTGAGAGCCCTCCTGTAATGAATTCAGCAGAGACCTGCTTATCTAAGAACTGACACGCTGATCTGTTGCTTCTCTGAAAGGGGAAAGTGGCTGCTCAGTATCTGTGTCCTGCATCTCTCCTCTCCTGCAGACTGCAGAGTGTTTGACCATGCTCTTGTTACTTCCCCTGGAGTCAGGGCTGAGGTAACTCATACGGCACAGAGGGGGCACACACAGAGAGGGTGTCTGACTGCTGGAGTTACTCCATCACACACCTGTGCCACCTGCACTGACCAGCCTTTGGGGAGGGGCACTTGGTGACACTGCTGTGAGGGACAGAGCCACCTGCCTCGTGGGGAGGTGCCAGCGGCACAGCACTGCTGGGCAGCCCCACTTGAGCAGTTGTGGCTTTCATGGGGAAGATTTGGTGTGAAGCTGCTGCCAGTCACCCACCACAAGAGGGTCTTGGCAGCTCTGCCCACAGAGCAGCAGCTGGGTGCAGAGACCTGCATTGTTTCCTTTATAATGGTGATAAGCAGTCTCGATGGCTGTCAGCATGAAGGAAGTCACAGAAATAGGATAGGTATGGATATTTTTTTATATATGCACACGTGTACATGGTATTTGCATATTTCTTTCGATTTAGGGAGCTTAGTCTCTTTAATGAGACCAACTTTATTACAAACTAGTGGTGTTCTTAATCAGACAGGAACTGTGTTTTTTAACCTGACGTTCCTTTATACTTATCACATACAATTGTTCTGACACCACAGTAAATTAAAAATAAGAAGGAAAGATGGAAGTAGGTATTTGAAATGCATTACCTCAAGTGTATCTTTTTCTCTGCAATTTTTCAAAAGTATCACTCTGAAGGCACACGGGACAGCCAATAAACTGAAAGGCTGCTTAAAGTAGGATTTAATGTTTGTGAGATTGTCAGAAACAGGCAGTGGCTCATAATGAAAAGACTCAGATTTTGAACTGCATTGCAATCGGATGAATGGCCTCAAATGAAAAACAGGGCTGTGAAGCTGTGCAGTGTTGAGGGTGGTCTATGTTCTGTGTTCCTATAGTTCTATAATTACCATATATTCTTAAGGCTAGCTCTCACAACATAAATTATGATCTCCTACCTTTTCTGAATCAAATATCCAGAATAACTGAAAGTTGGATTTCTATCTTCCGTGTGTATTATATTTTTTAAAGAATTGTATTGATGAGATGAGAGCTCAGTAATTTCATAATTATTATCTCTAGCGAACATATTTCTGCTAATAGGATTTCATTTTCTCAGATTCATTCAATGTCTTCAAGTATTCACTGAGTGTCTTTCTGATATTTTAATTCTATAAATGGACTGCTAGTCTCTCAGCACGCTCAATGTTTTGAATTTTCAAATAAAGCCCAATGGATAACATTGTAGTGAACCTCTTTCCTGCTAATACAAGTATGTAAGTATTTCTTTCTGCATGAAGATTTGAGAGATTTTGTGTTTGGTAAATAGTCTTAGATGGGCCTTTGAAATCCATTCCCTTCATGACAAAATGCAAATGCAATATTACAGTTAAACACGCATAAAAATTTGAGCAGTATATGTAGGAAATACTGCACATTCAAAGATATTTTAAGCTTCAGTGTTATTAACAGCAACATTTTTCAATTGCTGCCCCACGAATCTTGAGGGCATTTGCTGATGGGCAGTATGCAGGAAGCAGAGAAGCAGCATGTTTTTCTCTTTAGGTTGCTTTGGGGTGTCACTGACTGCCTGGAAGTTGGCAAATTTGGGGTGAGGGTCAGGCAATGCCAGCCCAAGGCTGGGACAAGGGAAAGGCTCCCCTCAGCCCCTGACCTGTGGCTGTGCCAAAGGGGGCAGGACAGGAGGTACCAGTGGGTGGCAACCACTACTGGTGGGTCTCAAGGGTCAACAACAGCACGGACCCCAGCAGAGTGCACTTTTCTCTAACTCAGTAAGTTTTCACAATCTGAAGGCTTGACTATTATGATGCCATTTTCATTGATAGTCCTTTTTCCCCAAATCGTTTACTTTACTGGCAGAACAATTTTTCCCCTCTGCTGGCAGAAGATGACTTTCTCAGAGATATGGCAACATGACCTGCATTAAGAGAGGTTTTTAGCAACCCCCTTCATAGCAATCATTTTCACTCATGAGCTCTTATCACTCCTAAAATTCACCTGCACTTTCACTACTATCTATTTTGCCGGTGGATCTGAGTTAGGACTCGAGCTCTTTGGGCCATCTCTGTCAAGAGCAGAGCAGCAGGAGGTCCTGCACACCTCAGGGCTGAATGTCCCTGTGCAGCCACCTGTGCACAGCAGCTGCAGAGACAAACCTTGGCAGCTCAGCTTTGAAATCAATTAAGTCATCAAGTGAAGCTCTCTAATTTGGGTTTATGGATCTCAGTGCTTGCTTTGTTAGGTGATGGACTGTATTGCAAATTCTCGGACCCCAGTGCTGAAGGTGCTCTGGCTGAAAGACAAAGTCTATTATTTAATGTTTATTGCTTAATGTATTGTTTCAGAGAGCTGAAATTGCATTTTCTTCACTTTCTTGTGCTTTGGTGGGCTTCATGTCTGTTCAGGGTTTGGGGGTTCTGTGAGATTGCACTTGTAGATAAACCTAAAGAAGTAAGTACACATTCTTCTTCCCTTTGCACACACCTTTTTTAACTTTTCCCTTTTCAGCCTGTAAGGCAGGGCAATCAAGAATCCAGTTTTACCATCTCATTTGATTGTATTCAGTTTGTAAATGTGTCTGTGCACTCACAGCAGCAGTCAGTGACGGATATAATGAAAAACTGCTGTCTGTGGTTCAGTCCCCTCCAGGTGTCTGAGGTGGGCAAACACCTACTGGTGTTTTTCTGGAGGTAGCCTGAAGAGCCAAGAGGAGGCAGGATGTGTTTCAGGGTGGCATTTGTTTCTCTTTTCCAGGACTTGCAGCCCTTGTGGAATCCCCCAGGTCAGAAGGCTCACTTCAGTACAGACAGTGCATAAGAGAATGCAGAACTGATAACATCAACAGCAGTGTGGAGGAAAAAGCAAGCCATGCCAGCACAGCAACTTCACTGCACATATATATTGTCTTTGCTCCTGCTCTGGCAGGCAGTGCCCCTCCTCCTCAGGAGCTCCTTAGGAGTGCAAAGGTGGCAAGGAGTAGCACTGCTCTGTTTCCAAAGTTCCCTGCCCAGTGTGTCTATGATGGCTGTACTCTTTGGCATGTGGAGGTGTGTCTTCAGCTCACTCCAGAAATGGTGGGAGCTGGAGGCAGAAGGCTGTGTTACCAAAGACCTGCTGAGACTAATGAGCTGTGTAATCAAGCATCTGGAATCCCATGTTCAGTGTGTCATTTCAAACAGAATTTGGTATGCTGTAGGAAAATATAACATGAAAAATGAAGAAACAGACACATGGATGATCCCCCCTTTCCCCTCTCCGTGGGACCAGTACAGAGTCAAATCCCAGTTCTTCACCCTAAAAATATCACATCTCCTCCCTGCGTGGCCGTTCACCTTGATTGTTCTTCATGAACATGGCATCTCTCTTCACCAAGTTCCCAGTATTTCTGCAGGTATCTTTCCATTCCAGTAATCTCTTTCTAGACATCAGCTTTGGGTATATGGTCCTGACATGGAATTTTCTGTGGAAGTAGTGAGCCCATCTGTTCTCTTTGGGTATTTCTGTTCCTTGCCTAGTGGCTCCGTGATCTGGCACTGTTGACAATGCTGGAACTGGGACCAGTGGCTTTGCTAAGTGTAAACCTTTATTCCAGAGTGCTCCTGCCCCTTATTCTGCAATGTCAGACTGCAGTTTCAGCTGTGTCCAAGTCCAAAGTGCTTTTTCTGCTATAGCCAGCCAGTCCCAACAGTAGCAGATGACACTGTAAAGTGTCAGCACACTGAGCAGAAAAGCAAAGAACAGCCATGGCTGTGCACACAGTACCTTGCTGCTTTCCCATCTCTCCCTCTTGCTTCCTGAGCCACAGCACTCTGCTTAAATGGAGATAAAAAGCACTAACAGGAGCCAAGGCGGCAGAGGCAGGCTGGCTGCAGCACGGCGCCTGTCCTCGGCACTGCCTCATGGATCCACAAAAGCAAGGATCAACCAGGCAAGCCCCAGCTGCAGATGCTTCACCCTTATCAGTGAAGTGCAAAGCAAGAAGTACTTTATTTAATTTTCCAGATGCAGGGATTAATTAGAAGTTTGCAAAGCATTTTGTCTGATCCAATGGAGTACTCCACAGATGGAGAGTATGGAAGTGGAATAAATAAAACACACCAAGTCATTTTTCTTAAACACGGTCTCTTCTCTGATCACATCACTCCTTTACACTGATTGTCCACTTGGCAAGGCAAACACATTCTTCTCTCACATGCTCTGCACTCACTTTGTCCCTCCTGCTAAGCATCTGGTGCAGACAGCAAACCATAAACCATCCCGTGTCTGCTGGAACTCAGATGCCTCAGCCTAGTGACTGGTGCAGAAAATGGAATGAGCACCTTGTGGCTCACAGGCAAATGGGGTCAGCAAGCTGCCCATTCGCTGTCTTTGGAAAGCAGAACATCGTGGCTGCCTGGTGGGGAAGAGCAGATATAATTACAGGAAGTCAACTAATTAATGCAAAATAAAGCTAATCATTAATGGTGGGGTACACAGCCATTCTTCTGCAGTGCTGAACAATTACTTCTAAGTCATGTTTCAAGGATAACATGGAACAAGATGTGTGTTTGAGTAGCTGGAGCAGAAAGAATCTCACTGGGTGAGCTGATTTCCGTTCCCTTCCTTGTCCCTACTCCTTCTGCTGAGGCAAGTCTCTCCTCTCAGACTGCCAGGATAGTGTCACTGGTTACTGATAATTGTGTTGATATTAAACGCAGAAATTCAAAGGATCAAATCTGGTTGGGGCTTCTGCTCACTAGATATTACTGCAGTTCAACTGCTCTGTACCTGTGCTTGTCTCTGCTGAAACCCAGAGACCTTACTCCAAAGAGGGACACTGTCACCCTGATCACAATTGCAGCCAATCTCTGTTCTTGTTACAAGTGATAAAGATGCAGAAAAATGTGAAAGATCTAGCTGAAGGGTGAGAGATCCAGAGTATGAGCCAGCTTTGCCCCCACACGTTTCAGTTCTGCTTTATCTCCTACTTCACTTCTTTAATTGTTGCAAGCACAGTTCTGTGTGGGGTGCTGCTGCATGGGAACAATGTTTCCTTCTGACTATTCCCATTTCCCAGCAACAGTTTTCACAGAAAGAACTCGGCAAAAGAAGACAGCAAAGACCAAAACAGTGCTGTCCTTAGCAGGTTCTTGGTGGAGGAAGAGTGAATGACAGGGAGGATCATGAATGTAAAGAGGGATAAGGTTTGGACACTCACACAAAAAGGAAAACCTTGTATCTTGTCTCAGTGTCTCAACGTCCTACATGCCACCATAAGCAGCTGAGCTCTCCATATGTGTTTGTGCCTGTGTATGATGTCTCATTCACATTCAGTTTGGGATTTAAAGGGTTTTCTGTCTTCTTTCATGGGAAAAAAAATCCTAAAATTAAATCTTCACTTGGCACTTGCAAGCATCTGGCACAAACACAACAAATATGCTGAAAGACACTGATATTTAAGTAACCAACAGGTAGGACATAACATTGCCTTTCTGCTGGGTGCCTTGCTTATAAAACCACACAAATACTTCCTGGAGAATAAATTATCTAGCCAATTTCCTCTGTTTTCCTGTTTGTAAATTGCTTCTAAGTAGCTCATGTTTCTCTTGAATGCACTTTTGGTAAATACATCAGGCTATGGACAAGCAGTTTATTGTGACTGCTCGGTGTTTAAGACTCAAGCTGGTTTCAATCATTTAAATTTTATACAAAAGCTATTTCTATTTTCTGGATGGATAAAAGTACCACAGAGCCTGGTTTCTGGTGTGAAAACTAATTCCTAGAAGTGCCACATTTGTATGTGACTATTTAATAATTTTCATTTAAAATAATTTCTTCCATAAAATAATTCTGTCTTAAGGAGCCCAGTGACCCCAGCTTAAAGGCTGTGCAAGCTCCAGTAAACAGTAGAAGAAACTCCCTTGGAGATTCAGGAACGGCTCTTTATCACCAAATCTGCTCATTGATCTTCATGGCCTCTTTGGAGTAACTTCAGTGCTCTGTGTAGCTCTCAGTCCAAAACATGAATGACACCAGGCCAGAACAAACTGAAGGCTGGGACACAGACCACACATCCCTGGGTGTGGAAAGAGAGTGTGGAGGATACAATTCCCATGAAGATGGCTAAACCACATCTTTCACAGACTATCCCAGCACACTGAGAACCTTTGCTGGGCTATTTGGAAAGGATCCTGCAAAGCAGCCACCACTTTCATTAAGACCTGACCCATGCAGGCTCACAGCAGAGTCTCTCTTGAGGTTCTCACCCAGGTGTTTACAGAAGAGATCAGTAAGGGTGTCCTCAGCTCTCCCCTGCAGAGTTTGTTTTCCCTTCCTTACCTTTCTAAGCAGACAAAACAACAGTTCCAGCTGCCCCAAGGTGTCTGTAGAAGAAGTGCTCTCAAAGAAAATGTTGAATGGGGTTCCTTCAGGCAGACTATGGATGAATAGGAAGACCACAAATCCCTTTAAAATGTATCATGTGTGGTGTAGGTGCCCTTTTGCCACAGCTCAACCTCCTCCACAAACATCCGACAGGCATTACAGAACAAGAAGAGCCTGCTGATGAGTAGGCACTGCAGGTGCAGGTGCTCCTGTAGCTGCCCTTGCTGCCCTGGCCCATTTGCACACACAGCACGTTTAACATCACAGACCTGAGCTGCCCCAGCAAGCAGTGCCAGGTCCTTATCCACTGTATCCACTGCTGTGCCTGCTCCCTTATCCTTCAGGGCACTTAGGACAGCTCTGCAATGTGGAACTTGGGACTGTAAAGCAGCCACGTGGAATAGGACAAAATTTTCTCTGCTGCTTATGTGAGAGGAGGTGTAATTACAGCAGTTAGATATAAACTGATCTGCAGCTTCAGATTCTCATCAGAGGCAGCCAGAGGTTTCAGTGATATTTTAGCAATAAACACCTGAGATGTTGAAATTTTTGCTATTTCATGTAGCTGTTTGGAAATCAAATTTTTGTAATGTGGAAAAAAACGCAAGTTCTAACAATGTCTAATCCAGTCATCCCCAAAACTTGTTAAACACAGTAACCAATGTCTAGGAATATTTTAGCTAGAATGTAAGACTATTCCTTTGAATAAAAACTGAAGTGGCTTTATTGGTATTCGTTAAGCCACTCAGCTGCATTCCACAAACATTTGTGTTTACCAGAATGCTTGTAAAAAGGAAAAAAATGTTGTAAACATTCAAGTGAATGTGGATTTATACAAAAACTGTTGCCTTCAGAATATTAAAGTAGCTGCCTTAAAATGTCTCCCTTGATTTAGAAAGGATCTGCTAAGGGAATAAAAATACTGTATAACACTAATCATCAGTGGTAAAAAAAAAAAATCTAAATAACCCCATTGCCTTTGGTGTACTTATTCTGGATTTATAGACATCTGCTGAAACCAGATCTGAGCTTTTATTTTTACAAGCCTCTGGTTTTTTTTATCTAGAATGGCTTTCAGAGAAAACACTTTGAATCAAGTTCTGTTGTGTTTGTTTGTTCTGTGCTTTATAAAACTTTTGAGAATTATTTAATCTGTACATGATCGTGGGACTGCAGATAATGTAATAATAAGACTTACTAAAATCACATCAAAGAAAATTATGTTATACTGTGAAGTCAGAAAAAAATGCCACTTTATCTCAGAAAATGTCTCATTTTCAGTGAAGTTTGCCAGAATGACAAGTATAGACTGATGTGGTGTGTGGACTTGCATTATTTGCAGCCTCAGCACTTGTTCCTGCACTTTCTGTATGGGTCCTTGGGTCACTCTATTGCCACTGGCCTCTGGGTCACCCTACTCTCATCCACTGTGATCCCTTCCAGCCTGGCTAAACTGTCTGGAAACCTTACATCTTCCAGGAGCTGCAGCTGCAGGACATCTCAGCATTGCTGACTTCCTCAAAAACTGGAGACGTATTTTCTAGCCTTTAAGGTATGATACCAAGACGTCAAAATCTCTGCAAGCTATAGTTCTTCCAGTGGAAAAAAACCTACCCAAGACAGCAAGGAGACACAGAAACTATTGCACTTCTTGGTATGGTATCTAGTCAAACTTGTGGCAAGGAATCAGTAGTCCAAAAAGCTCTGGGAGAATAAACTCAAGCTGTCAGTGAGTGACCTGGCTTAGATGAGGTTCCCTCAACTGATCCAAACTGCTGGAGAACAGCAGAAGAGCCCTTAGAAATGGGGGTGCAGACCAGGAATCCTTAGGAGAAAGTTGTCTCAATTTCCTTCATGAAATACGGTCCAAACATTTCCAAACATTTGGTCCACAGAAAATACTAAAATTTCTTAGGATGGATTTTCTTGATTTGCAATAAAGTTTTTCAGTCTGGCAGAGTTTCTTATTAAATATGGGTATCTCAGTTTGAATCAAAATATTCCTTTGACAAGCAATTCTGAAAAACAACACCCATCCTTTGTTCCTTTTCCCAAATTTCCTTACTCTTTTGTCTGACCACAGACAAAATGGTCAGTGCTATGGCTCTGCTCCAATACTGATTCTGTCGTGTCTCTTTGTGATAATGGTATCACAGTGTGAAGAAGGGATTACATAGCAGATTCTGAGATTTTAGCACGAGACACCTTCAAGTGACTTTACAGCACCTTGAGGAAAGTAGCTTATGAGCCTGGCTGCAATGAGCAGGTTTTCTTCAGGTGACAGACTACAGATTCTAGCTTCCTCCATGAGAACTGAGAGCACTTGGCCATGAAGTGTACAAAATTTCCACAAGTGTTACATTTTCTTATCTTTAAAGGATACTTGTCTTCAGGCTGAGGTGTAACATTTAACTCAGGCTCCTCTTCTGGAAAAGCAGGAAAAAGAAATTGTGGAAGGAAACCTGTAAGAATTATCTTGTTCAAACACTGAGACGAGAATAATTGCTCAAATCAGTCATCTTTAGAGAGCTGCAACATGTGCCTGGGTTGTAGCTGGTCAGATGTACTCTCTGGTCCATGATGATTCCAAATCCAGAGCTCACCTTTTACATTTTCAATGTGTTGGTCACCAAGGGAGATGCTGAAGAAATTAATTCCATGATCCTGAAGACCAGGAGCTGGAATAAAATTGCTGCACTATGTTTTTCACCTGGCCACTGGAAAAACAGCCTGGATTGAGCTGGAACTAAATTACCTATCTGTCTTTCCTACACTGGTCATTGACCTTGCTTGTGAAAAGACAATAAATATAGAGAGTCAGTCACCACAGCAAGAGAAAGCTACAAAACAGAACTCTGCAATAATACTTTTGCCTGAGTTAAAGACTTTCAATCCCTTTATCAAAGTACTTGCAATTCTCATTTGAAAGTCATGGAAATAATAACTAATACTGAGTAAAAATAATTAGATATATTTAATCAAAAGTTAGAAAATGTGGTAAACAGCCATTGGCAATTTCTGATTACCTAACTGTGCCAGAAAAGGCAGTTAACAAAGAACAGTTACTATTACAGATTTCTCATTCCCAAGTGAAAACTGTAGACAATACAACACAGGTCAATGAATAGTACATTATGAATTTTCTTTGAAGAACTTTTAAATCAGGTACTGTGGCATGTGACTGCATCTATATATTCTTTAGTGGCCAGGACACACTGTCAGTCAGGAGGTTAAGAAAAAAGCCCTGCTCTTAACCTAAGCCATTAACACTTGTTTGATGAACTGAATCGTGAGAGTTGGCTGTGCTTCGGTGAGCTGTAAACAAAACTCCTTGTGTAAATATTCACTCAGAAAAGAAGTAAATTCTCTGTGACTGCTTTTCTGCCATTTCCACCCACTCACGTGTGCTATTTCAGGGTGAATATTCACACTGCATTTCAGTGTGAATATTAAACTTGAAAATAGCTGTCATTCCACAGGCAACAAGCAGTCACCTCTGTAAAGGTATTGTTCTGCCTGACCAAAGATTTGGTGAAAACTAGGCAAATTCTTCAGTATGTCGTAGCATGGAAACCAGAAATCTTTGAATATGGCAAGTTATAAAGAGTTCTTCAGTCAGGGAACAGTGCTCATCAAACCAATCCTATCCATACTTATCCCCACAGTGTCTGTGCACATGGCCTCCGTGGGCAAATCTTGCTGGGAAGTCTGAGCAAGGCAACCAATGGAGCAACAAAAGATGTTTCTCATGAGAGAATAGAAATTATCTGTTTTGCTGGCAGTCAGCTCTTTCTGATAGAAATCCTGGTAGGACCTAAAGAGAGCGAAGATGTTTTTCAGCATCTCTGGGAAGAAGTCTGCATGGAAGCAATCACAAAGATAGGTGTAAGACTGTTCTTACAGATTAAAACCATTGTTCCAAGCACCTCAGTACCTTTTCTATACTTGTTAAATAATGCCTAAGAATTACCAACAGCAGTGGGAAGAGGAGAGCATCCCATGATGCAACCTGTCAGCTGCACACTGTATATGCTAGGAGAAATAGCTTGGGATCAAGAGCTGTTGATCTGCTCCCCGCACATTAGATGTTCTTCTCCTTTTACACATTAAATGCTTTGATTTTCTAATTGGGTTAGGAATTATATGGCTGTCAACTAAGGTGTGGGACTTTGAATTTCCTATTTTCTCATTTTTAACACTATCTTGAACTGCTCTTGCTTTCAATGGGGAAAAAACTTACTGGCAAATTTTAGGAAGCAAGACTGAAAGTTAAAAAAAATCAAAAAACATGCCACCTACATTTATATATTTCTGCTAGTTATTTGCATTACTGTAATAAAAAAGGATAGGAAAAGAAGGAAGAAATGGCTGGCTTAATCTAAGCTTCCCACTTACATCATATCAAGGTTAATCAAAAGATCTCAGTAGGGATTCCTTCTGTAGTCTGCCCTTATTACCATTTTAGGGTTACTCTGCAGGAGTTCTGCTGTGTTTTTCATCCTTACTCAGAGGCAGCAGTTTTTTCTGTCTCTATGTACAGTACCACTTAATAGATTAAGGATGTAAGGAATTTCCTGGTATGTAAACAGAATAATGTAATAGAAAGAGTAGATCATAACTTCTAATACATTTCCACTGAATGCATCTCAATTCTTACACCACTTCGATTTCACTCACAATTTCCTGTCTGCTAATTCCTGATTATGTCAGGATTATGTCCTTTTCCATTTCATTATTTTCTCCTGTTTCTTTCACTTTTCCTTTGACCCTTCATTCCTACTTGACTCCTTTGTATTTCAATTGTATGCCAAGATTTTTTTCTGCCCCTAGTTCCTTTCATTGCATTCTCCTTTCTTAGCTTTTTCCTCTGTTTCTTCATGTTTTCCTCTTCTTTGTCCTCGCATCCTTCACTTTCAGCAAATTGCCACATTGGCGTGAATTACTGGGGACCATTAGAGATGTACGTCCTTCGAGGACAGTGGAATTTATCAACAATCAGGTCTACGAACAAAAGCCAGTTTCTATTCAGGGAAAAAAAAAAAAAAAAAGCTGAAAAAGTTAGAAAAGAGAGAGCGATTTGAAGACTGGAAGTCAGCTTAAGAGTCAAGGTAATAGGCTCTACTTTGGCTCTACTGCAGGCTTGATGAGTGACCTTGAGCAAATTACCCAACCTACATGTGCCAGGATGAGCAATTTACCTACCTGCTAAAATTACCATAACAATATTTCTGTCTTAGGAGTGCTGCAAAGTTTAATTAAGCTTGGTAAGCACTCAAACATTCTTCATTTAGTAAAATTACCCTCATTATGCATTAACCCACCATGACATTTTTCAGGCAGTAGGTGTCTTATCTTCTCTGTTCTAGACTTGAATATGACAGTATCCTTCAGCTACATTTTGCCAATAATTAAATTATTCTGAAAAATATATTAATTAGAACTGGAATGATAGCAATTTCTTGAAAACTCTAAAATACCTTTGAGTATCACAAAACCCTGTACAGACATGCAGCTGCAGAATTCACCCATCTCTTCTCCACAGCACAAATTCCTCATCTGACTGCACACATCTGCCTTCAACCCACCTTTCCTTAGCACAGGACATGCCTCGTCAAGAGGCTCAGGGATTGCTTAATTGCTGACACCAATAAATTTGGTGACTCCACGTGGAAAAGTCTTGTCCCAGATAATTTCTCAAAAAATTCCATCGAACATGATGGGATGCCTCAGCCTCCACAGCACACCTGTGCCACTTTATTAATGATGGAGTTTCACCCCAGGAGCAAGACAGGAGCCAGCAGGCAGCCACTCTCACTACAGAGGGCATGACAGCAGGCTGTGTCACCCAGGCTGTGGTGCCTTGGGGCTTTTGTGCCATCCAGGCAGCAGGACCTCAGGACTGTGTCACCCAGGCTGTCCGATGTGGCCAGAGCCCCCTGGCTCTGTGTAGCTGTTCTGTCAGTAATATTATAATATATAATAAACAAAATTATAATAAACTTTAGTTTTCATGTGAGAGTCAGGATAGTGGAAGTACTTTGAAATTGTTTGATTTCCACACTTTGTCTTATATAAGCACCTATTCACGGTAATTGAATTACACACATCAGAGAGAGGACTAGATTTTAACACGGTTTTGCACAAGGGTTTTGCACAAATGAAATCCAGTTAAACATTTTTATCAAAAGTGGATACACTTCTTTTGATTTATTTCTGATACAAATGCAGACTGACATTTTTTTCATACCTAAACCACACCCCTGAAGATATTTCCAAGTTACTTTTTTCTGCAAAGATCCGGATAACATCTCATTTTTGAGGCTCTTGGCTGACATGGCTTTCTTACAAATCCCTCCTCCCTGAAAAGGGAAGCTAAAGCCTACTTCTATGCATCTCAAAGGGAAATTCAGTGCCTTTTTGTACGACTGTTTATCATTTCTTGCAAATACTCAAATCTATTTCCTTTGGAAAAGTTTGTCTTTGTATGACAGGCATACAAATAGGTTTTATTATAGTACTCTATTCACTGCTGCAGCTTAGCCTGGAGATAAAAAGGAATTCATTTTCTAGATTTTTCCCAAAAGTCAGCTCTATATTATCAGAGTTCTTAACTCAAGAAGAATGGGCAAATGAAAAGAATTATGAACCAATATATTATATCTGACTTCATGTTAGTGACCAAGAGCCCGAATTTACCCCCCAGTGAACTGAATCAAAGTAGAATCAGGACTGCAAGATTAGGCAGAAAAGCACCGAGTCATCTGAATTTCAATAATAGTTACTTAGATCCTGCAATCTTTTAAATATTAATGGTGAACTCTGCTCACTGACTTAACCATACTGTCAGGTATAGTTTACTGCTCTGTAAAGGTCAGAAAAATTGGATTTTCTTTTCCTTTTCCTCCAATTTTTTTCCTTTAGCAATCTTTGACATATATATCCAAGATTTTTTTTAAGAAAGCAAAGCAAACCAAAAATTACCTTTATCACACTAGGATATTTCTACCCTTGTAAAGCAAAGCAGCTCCTCATGACAGTAAAGAATCTGTAGATAATAATCTCCTGATTGCTCTCTTTCCTATTGTTTTTTTCTGAGACTTGAAAAAAACCCAGTCAGTGCAGGAGCCTCTTCAGACATGATTGCTGTAACTGCTTTTGCCGCCTTGGCCATTACCTGTCAACATGTGATTTGGTTTTTTAGGATTGTTATTCAGCCCTATACAATTAGGACCAGATCCCATCTGATGGCTTATTTCATGGAGGGTAGCCATGATGGCCTCTCCTATCCTATCCCTACCCAGTGGGTGTTCCTGCTATGGGAAACTTGTCCCCACTTCCCAAATTTTCCACATTTGTCTTTGCAGTACTTTGCCCACAGCTCAAGATACTTCTTCAAATTGTGCTGACTGGGAGGTATTCCAGCAGTATGATTTGTGGCACCAGAGTGGTTTCGATGTGTCAGCAGCTGCAGAGGTTGTGCTGATTATCCGAGATAGATAGAAGACAGGTAGAAAGCTTCACGCAGTCAATCAAAGTCAAGGTAAATACACTTAGAAACTGAGTAGCAAAAATAAAGCAAAAACCCCACTACCTGAGGATTCCTACTGCCTGCTTCTTCCCTTCCAGGGTCTCACTTCAAGAGCTGGACTGAGGAAGCAAGAAGTGACCCACCACCGTGAAGGCACACCATGTAGCTCATGGCTCCAGGAGCATATTGATCCAGACATGGACTGGAAGATTATGCAGGCTGGGCAGCTCACAGGCTCTGCTCTCAAAAGGAAGCATAACTCTTATCTTGTTAAACAACTGTATGCATTGCTGTCCTTCAGCACAAAGGAGATATAAGATGGCGCTCCCAGGAACCCCCTTCTCTTTACCTCGCTACTGAGCTCCAGCCAAATTGCTTCAACTACAAGTACAAGCTTAGTGTAAGTTTAATTGACTGCAATGGACATGATGTACAAAAGCCTTGGTCCTCACAGGGGACTTCAGCCACCCCAACACAGCAAGGCACAGGGTGTTCCCTGGAATGCATTCATGACAACTTCCTTCTCCAGCTGGTAGAGGAGCCAACGAGGAGAGGTGCTATGCTGACCTCATTCTCACCAGCCAGGAGGTGCCAGTGGACAACACAAATCTCAAGGGCAGCCTTGGCTGCAGTGACCATGAAATGGGGGATCCTTAGATCCTTTGTGCTATGAGAAGGGTGCAGAGCAATCTCACTTCAGGAGAGAAGACTGCAGCATCACAGGAGATCTACTTGTTAGAGTACCATGGGACAGACATGGAACAGGGCCCAAGAAAGATGGTTATATTCAAGGATCACCTGCTCTAAGCCCAGGAGTGAGCTTCCCAAAAAGAGGAAGGCAAAAATAACAGGAGGCCTATGTGGATGAGGAAGTTCCTGGACAAAGATCAAACACAGAAAGGAAAACCTACAGAGGGTGGAAGTAAGAGCAGGGAGCTTGGAAGGAATATGAAGAAATTGTCTGATGAGTCAGGGACCAGGTTAGGAAAACTAAATACCTGGTAGAATTAAATTTGGCCAGGGATGTCAAGCTTCTATAGGTATGTTTGCAATAAAATAAAAACTAAAGAAAATGTCCTTTTTTCATGTTCAGTGAGCTAGAAGAAGTTTATCAAGTATTCTTTGTTTTCTGACAAAAAAAATACACAGAAGTTTGCATTAAAATGCATTTTGTAGAGTTGTTTAAGTTGACCTTGTTACTGGATCATTAGAGCTAAAGTAATCTTGGTTTTGTTGTGAGGAAGCAATGGAATTCTTACATGTTCTTTAAGCTATTTGTGTCCTTTAGTTTCTCTTTCCTCTAAGGATGAGAAATCAGGAAGCAGTGCTCTCAGAGGTTCACAGGTATAGGTGAAGTTGTCCCACACAGGTACTGTCCTGTTTTGCAAGATCCTGGTGACATGGTAGCTCTGGAAAAAGGGCAGGAAGTGCCTCCACATACTTGGAGAGACAGATGACTAAGCAGGCTGAAAGAACCTGAGAACATCTCTCAGGCCTGCCCCCAAAAAACCTGAAATCCAGGCAACCTGAGATTCTGGGTCATACTGATGATCTTAGTTTTCTTTTAGCTCCACTGAATGTGGTGAATAAGACAGTGCTGCTGGCTAAGAGTAGCATTTTCTGCTAAGTGCCTTTCTTTTATAAACATCACCATTTGAGTCTGAAAAATGGAAATGCTTTGGACATGTGGCAATACTCCAGTAGAAGACTTTTATGCAAGCCTTTGAGTATAGCAAGCTCTGTGTGTGTGGAGAAATGGGAGGGAGAGAAAGAGGTTTTTAAATATATTCCCACTCTTTATGAAGTCTAATTTGTAAAGGATCATTGAACTATAAGTCATCGCTATAACAAAGTTATGAAATTTTGATCTAGAAGAAGCCATGCCTGAATAGCTTCAAGACTAATTTGTGGCTTTTAAATTTATACTGACCATTAAAAAACTGGTTAACTTTTTTTCCCCCAGAAAGTTCCACCATTTTTATCAGCTCTATTTCTGAGTAAATGTCTCCACTATTTATTCTCAAGGCAGTGTTGTGATGAAAACATAAACATATGTACTTCGATTCTACATTAAATGTAAAACTCCAGAAGTCAGGCATGATTTTGAAAGCTCAATGAACCCTAATAGGCATTGTATTCTGCCTTGAGCTGTGCACAAAACCCAAGTACTAACCTGAATTTTGCATTTCAGTAGATGACAGTATCTAAAAGTGTCTAACTCCCTGTTGTGAATCCATCCAGCTAAGGACAGAAAATTTATAAAAAGCCCCTCATTGCACATGATAGAATCTATTTGCCTCATAATTGTAGTCCTGGTTCTATAAAGAGACCCCCAGCAGTTGCTAATTGCATCTAGAAACCTCATTACATTATACCAATTGGATTTTTAATTAGAAATGCAGATGGTAACTCATTTATTACTGTTGTAAGATCCAACTGGGAAAGAAATTTCAATTCGTTTTGGATGCATTCACCTTTTGGATGCTGGAAGAGAATGAGGAATTAGAATGGTAAAACTGTCTTTCAATAAAGATGTATTATTGCACCAAGGCTGAAGGTCACAAGAAGTAAAAAGAAAAAAACATCTGTGAAGCTAGTTTCAGAAAAATAAAGAGCCCTACAAAGAGTTCTTCTGGGATATTCAGCTGGGAAGTTGAAAAGTGAAAAGCTGGCCGAAATGATTTTGTGGAGTTATTAATATTCCCTTCTCCATTCTTTTGAATGGAGAGAATGAAGGTGAGCATCTCAGCCTACAGCTGAAATTCACTTTCTCACTGTACCGAAAAGAAGACCATAGTGCTCTTCTTTACACTGACAGCACTGTAGAGCCTGTTAATCTGTAGTGCTGTGAGCTGATGTGCCCGGCACCAACCCACATCCTGCTCCTGATCAGGGCCCAGCAGTCTCTTGATTACACCACAGATGAGGTTAGAGTGTTGCACTTCAGGGACTGGTCATGACAACCCAGACCAGCAATTTTCTCTGTTTGCCTTGTCCTTTCAGACTATAAATTCTTCAGGAAAGTGCCTTTCACTTTCTATGTGTTTCCTCAGCCTGGAACAAAGCAGACCTTGACACAGACAGTGAGATCAACCACTACAGCATAGCTCTTCCCTCTGGAGGTTTAAGTGCCTCTCCCCTATCTTTGTTCAGCTGAGGCTTCTTATTTCATTTGTTTTGTTTAGAATCATTTGCTCTGTTTCTTCCTCTTGTATGCCATCAGGAAAAAGAAAAGTAGTGTTCTTTCACTGTAATGAAGTCACTTGAAAATGAAATGCCATTAGGTGTCAACCTGAAGAGGCAAGCTCCATCAGCATTTTGGAGACTTGGTACAGCAGCTGAACTGCTTCTGATACAGACACATTTGTGCATGTGAATCCCTGTCAAGTGGTCCTAATAAAAATCTTCTTGACTGCAAATTGTGTGAGCAGAGACTAGCCTCATATCAGAAAACAGTAACACGGCAACAAGGACACAGATTCTCTTAAAGTCTTTCCTTACCATTCGGGAAAGTGCAACCTTTCCTCTTCTCACTTTTTTTTTTCACAGTACTGCTAAAATTTCTACTGAATTTTGGTGTTTAAAAATAATTAAAAGCTGTTACTTCAATTTATAATGTGAATTATTAGAATTACAGTTGTGCTTTCAGAAATACTTTTAATCTTTTACAAGTAAATGTCAGAGCCTGCTACACATTATTCTGGATAAGTGAATGGTTGTCGTGATTTCTTCCTATGAAAGAAAAAAATTAAATACAGGCACCAGGTAAGGAGCTAATCCTGCTACAGCTGGAGAGAGAACATTTTCTTTTCTCTTTGACTAAGATGGGAGTAGGAATAGCCTTGCTAGCTTCCAAAGCCAGCGTGCTACTCCACATCAGGAAAAGTAGCAAATGCCAGATATAATTTAGATCATTTGATGGAATCCTGTTTTAAGATCCTGGTGTTAGTTGCTTTAACATGAGCAAATTTAAACCATCCAGCCTACCTGTTTGTATTGTATTTTTCCTGTTTTGTTCCTCTTTTATTTAGAAATAAATAATTAAAAAAATTAATCATCAATCCCCTTGGTGCAAAGTTTCATTCCAGCACAGATACTTGAGGTTTACTGGAAGCAGGCCTACTGCTAAGATACTATTTCACTGTTCCGATGGCAGGGGGGAAAAAAAGCTTAAAAAAAAAGCCAAATTATGAACTTCTGGAACAAAGTCTGTTAGCATGAGCATGGTAGTCTTGCTAAATGTTGACAGCTGTGTTCACCACACGATTTGTCAGTTGTACTTGAGGTGCTGCAGATGAAGGAGACTCTCTCTCCTATGGCCTTGGAGCTCAGAGGTAATCAAGGTGGTATCAAAGAGTATCAATTGCCATCCAGACCATCTTCGCAAGGGGGAGAATGAGAGGTGAATGAAAAGCAGGAAGAAAGGAAACCAGCTCCAATGGAGGATTGCTCTTTTTTTCTGTTGTGTTTTCTATTCATTTTGTATTGCACGGGGAGGTCAGGGTACAGTGGGATGATCACAGTGGGCTGTACACAGAAACAAGCTCTTTTCTGCAGGATCCCCACTCCTCTTTGCTGAAGTCACCAGGCAGTGACTGGCTCCAGGAGAAGTGACTGCCACAGCGTGCAAAAAGCTGAATGCTGTCTTAGAGAGCTGGGCTGGGGCAGCATTCTACTTACAGGCTTATGGATTGCATGATCCTCATGCAATGAAACCCAGGATGAAACTCCAGGAGGTGTAAGGAAAAAAACTGAGATTAATTATTCTGCATTTAAAGAAACACATTAGAAACATTTTAGAATCCTAACAAACACTGAATTGCATTTTATAGAGCTTCTGCCACTTGATAAAAAAGCATGTTTACTAGCCTTAGTTGTGAAAACAATGCACCTTGGACCTAGAAGCTGCATTAGATAGTTAAGAAGAAAGCTATGGAGTGCAAATCAGTGAGCATTTTTATAGATTTTTCATGTCTGTTGCCTTGATTTCCCAAAAAGACACCATTACAAAATTCTGTTCCTCTACATGCTTGTCACAAATATCATCCTGCATCAATGAAATCAATCCATGAGCATATCTCTTTCTCTCTGAACAGCTTAGCAAAAGCAAGAAAATATTAAGCACAGAAATTGCTATTGTGTACATACATATGAATTGTTAGCACGTTGCACATTGACTAGAGTTACCAGCAATACGTGGAGAAAGGGGCTTAGCTCACTTACTACTGTACTATCTCAGCTACAAAAAATAGAAAAAAAGTTAATATCTTTTTGGGGTACTTACCTACATCTATACAAGGCACATAACTGCAGGTAGGCAAATATATATGGTCTTTTTCTTTACAAGTTTCAACATCAGAACAATTATTTTAAATTTTGAAGGCAAGGATCACCATGGAAACATAATGAGGTATGAGAGCAATCTGACTGATTGACAATGTTATAGCAAAAGAAGATTGACACAAAAGGCAAAGATAAAATTCACAGTGTTCTAAGGCACAGTTTCTCTAGTAGCTGAATCATTTGGTTTCATTTTCCAGACACTTAAAAAAAAATGTTACATGAGATTTTCTCGACCTTATTCAAAGAGGAATGCACTGCAGAGGTCACATTTTCTCTCTTACACATTATCAGTCCCAGGGACAGTGAAATCATTGAGGAATTTTCTGTTTAGGTAACAGAAGGATAAGACCCAAAAGAAAATATTTATGTCTTTGTTAAGCGTAATGTTGTTAAAATCTGTGTATTAGTTTGATCTTATAGAATCATAGAATTGTTAAGGTTGGAAAAGACCTCCAGGACATCAAGTCCAAGCTTTGACTGAACACCACCATGCCAACAAAACCATAGCAGTAAGTGCCAGTTCCAGTCATTTCTATATCATTTCCAGAAATTATGACTCCGCCATCTCCTTGAACAGTCTGTTCCAATGCTCAACCACCCTTTCAGTGAAGAAATTATACTTGATGTCCAGCCTGAATCTCCCCAGCACTGCTTGACACCAGTTCCTACCACGCCAACAAAACCGTAGCAGTAAGTGCCAATTCCAGTAATTTCTATATCATTTCCAGAAATGATGACTCTGCCATCTCCTTGAAGAGTCTGTTCCAATGCTCAACCAACCTTTCAGTGAAGAAATTATATTGATGTCCAGCCTGAATCTCCCCAGCACTGCTTGACACCAGTTCCTCTTGTCCTGCCACTTGTTACCTGGGAGAAGAGACCAGCCCAACCCCCTACTGTCTATGGCCTTGTTTCAGGGATTTGTAGAGAGAGATGAAGTCCCTCCCAGGCCTTTTCTTCTCCAAGCTAAACAAGGAGAGCTCCCTCAGCTGCTCCTCACAGGACTTGTACTCCAGACCCCTCACCAGCTCTGTGGCCCTTCTCTGGACACACTCCAGCCCCTCAATGTCCTTCTTGTACTGAGGGGCCCAGAACTGGACACAGCACTCGAGGTGTGGCCTCACCAGTGCCCAGTACAGGGGGACAATCCCTGTCCTGGTCCTGCTGGCCACACTACTGCTGATCCAGGCTTGGATTCTTTCCTGGCCACCTGGGCTCACTGCTGGCTAGTCTTCTCAATACTAAAGCAAGATGAAGTGTTGCCCACAGTCCTCTATGGAAAAACAGAAGGTACTTGTAATCTTCAAATGCTTCGCAAATGCATTGTGGTTTTGTCAAGTCTTTCAGTGCATGGAAAGGTCAAGAATGGAAAAAGTCCTGGCAGAATAGTTATTTCAGCTGCTCATTTGGAAATTAAGTTCTCTTTTGGAATGTCAAACCATTTCATTTTTGCTTATAATATACTAACAGCATTTAAAGAAAATATTGTCATCCATAGTGAATAAAATACTTAATTCCATCTGAAACTGTATTTTTCATTTCCTTGTTCACATTTAAAATCCCAACAACTATTTTAAATTTAGCCTGATCTGACTGCCTTGGACTAGAAATGTAAAAAGAAGTAATTGTTTCCATTTCTTGAATTCATAATTTCAAGCGTAAACCTTCATTTTTCTGCCTTTGCTCTAGCATAAATTTATACGTCTTATGAAAGAAAATTCTTCCAGTCTCATGTGAGAGTTGTAACTTAAGAAGATGCCTTAATTTCCGTGAACTAAACAGGGGCCTAATGCTATTAACCTGCCTGTGATGTGAAATCTTGTAGAGAGGGTTGGTTTTGCGTGTTTGATCTGAGCTGCCAGCTCAGCCCTGGCTCGCTTTGTCCCATGGCTCCCTCTAGCTTATGCCCTTCTGTTCAACTGTTGACTCCCTCATTCACTAGCACTTAAAAAAAAGTCTCAAGCCCATGGCCATATTTTCCTTCATTCCACAATGTTTCCTTTTCTATTTATTAGTTGACCTATTTTTACTAAATCTACTCATTATTCTGGACAATTTTTCAGCTCCCAAAGTACTGGGTACATGCTAAGTCCTCAAACTGGCCAAGAGCTACAGTTGGCATAGGCAGAAACAAAGTTCAGGAGCTCAGTTTTCAGTCCTTTCTCTGTGACTTTAGGCCAAAGAGTCTGATGTAAAATAGTCACAGGACAACAAAATAATCACTTTTAAGACAGTTCAAGTATGACAGAGATGCAGATGTTAAAATAAGCCCTGACCACAAGGGTCCTTCATGTCATGACCGTTTCTGTTTCTCTCTTTAATAACAAACAAAGAATAAACTCCCATTACCTCACTGAAAAACCCATAGGGAGACAAGCCTGATGTTATATCAACTGTGGATATTTAGTGGCTTATTTCTGTGGTATGGAGACCTATGGGATAGTGCACATTCTTCCTGTAACAACGCCTTCATCTCATTTTTGGTGCCAAGTCCATCATCATGTGACTAAGATGGAATGCCTTGTAGGGGAAAGGCTTGTGGCTGCTCTGTGTCTGATCCATGTCTGTTCTGTCAGGAAAGCCAGACAGAGTGCACCCTGTGGACTTTACAATGCAGCCTCTTAGGAGCACAAGTGGCTTTTCTGCTCTCTTAGTAACAGCTGTACCAAAGAAGAACCTAGAGTGGGAATCCTGAGGTAAATATCTGCCATGGTTCAATGGGAGCACAGCAGGAGGAGCTGCAGGGCATCTATAAGGCATTTACAGGACAATGGGAAAAGGAGAGAAGAAACAAAAATAGGGGAAATAGAAATACCAAGACAAAAACAACTGTATAGTCAAAAAGTATCCTATAGGAAATATTTATTTACAGAAGCTAGAGGAGAAGATTGGTCATAACCAGTCCATAACCAGACCATAACTGGTCAAATAATCAGCAAACACTGCAAGCTGCCAGCCACTGCAGTAAAATATGTGGAGCAGCTTTGGGTGAGAAAGTCTCCTGGACACGTCGCAACCCATAGGTCTCATGTCTCTTCTTCCCCAGAGCTTCTACAAGCAAGATTTTAAGGAACAGATTTTAAAATGCAGAGGTACCTGTTACCCAACAGTTTGGTGTTTAAATACACTTAGAGATCTGAGTGACAGATCTTTAGAGGCTGATATTTAAAGCTTTTCTGGCTCCTAAAGACTTTCAACAGCACCGAGTTACTTAGTTGCCATTGAAATCAATGGAAGTTCTTGGCTTTTATCCTTAAAATGAGGAAAATAATAGTTTAATGAACACGGTTGCTAGGGTAGCTAGAGATACCAAGTTCTCCCTTTTTGTATAGAAGTGGGCACACTCGATTACAATTACGTGTCTGTCCTGTTAATGCTCTCTGCCCTGTTAATAGCTGGCAGCTTTTCCTTTGCCCTCAGGGGCTTGTGACCTCATTGCTGGGGCAGAGGGTGCCAGGCACACACTCCTCCACCTTCATCAACTCAGAAGGGACAGATGTGCAGCACAGCAGCAACCAGCCAGTAGTGAGTACCTGAGGTTATGTCAGAATTAATTCATATTTATTATTCATATTGGGAAGTACTATCATTATAACAACATTTAGGGACTTGAGATTGCATTAGATTTTTTTGTTCCTCATGGCTGGTGTCACCCATATTGATGCACAAATCAAAAGTAACTGACAATTATTGAAAAGTCTCTGGGACACATTTGGTGAATTGATTAAAGAAAAATTCTGAGGGGTATTTCCTAGATTTGCCCAGGTATGTCCTCTGGGCATGAAATTTCCTTGCATTCTTAGTGGTAAAAAGTCATGAAGAGATTTCTTGCTACAGCTGTGCTCTGGTGTCATAGGCTGGCATCTTCTCAAATTCTGAGCAGTGGTGCTACAGCTTGTTGAATTAAGATCTTATATAAGGTGTGTTTCCAACCGGCATTTATGAACAACAGTGTTTTACAGACTTATGGGAAAAGATGAAAATTATTAGCATGAAGTTTGGTTGGATCTTGGCAAATTATATAGTCTTTCCTGAGTCTTTCAGGAGCTTGCCTGCTGCCAGAAGGAAAGAAGGAATGTGAGTTAGAACTTCTAACACTCATTGATCACCCAAATCACAATTTTTCCTTGGAGAATATTTTCAGCCTGAAAACACAATACCGACTGAAAATGCCACACTGGTGTTAGCTCAATACTGCACTGATTTATTCAGTAGGGTACTACAGAAAGTAAACAGCTACTATATTATGAATTAATTATATATCCTAAAGTGGATTATTGTTATTGTTGTGGTGGATGAGAGTAATTACATAACTACTAACCATGTGCTTAAGTGTAATAGGCTACATATTTGTTCTGTTTCAAAAATCCTAGTATTTTTTAGTTGAAATATCTAATAACATCTCTAATGTTAAATGAGAAATGCTTTTCAACTGAAGGAGTGGAGATTTATATTGGACACAAGGAAGAAAGTTTTAACAATGAGGGTGGTGTTACACTGGAACATGTTGCCCAGAGAACTGTTCAAAGCCAGGCTGGATGGGGCTTTAAGCAACCTGGTCTGTGAAAGGTGTCCCTGCCCACGGCAGGGGGTTGAAACTTGATGATCTTTAAAGGTCCCTTCCAACCCAAAGCATTCTATCCCTCTAATATTGTAATGGATGAAGTTTCATCTGCAATAGAAATAAGAGGAAAAGCAAAAGAGCACTGACCCTAGAAGTTAACTAACAAAACAAGAGTGGAGCATGTGGAAGCCAGTAGTATCAGTGGGACAGAATTCTTAGCAGGACATACATGACATAAGCTGATGCAAAAAGGATTTTGAATGTTCTCTCTTGCCAGGGATATCATATTAATTAAGTGACAATGAATAAAATATGTATAAATATCTAGACTGTAATTTCATAAATCAGTATCAACAGAGGAAAAGTCTGCTGATTGTCAGACAATTTCATCCTGCTTTAATGTACCTGGCTATACATAGCAGAAGTATATCAACAAAAGAAACCTCTGAGATGAATGCTCGGATGAAACACCAAAACAGCTCATGCAAAGAACAGTAATCAGTTTTTATTGATACAAGTACAATGAATTTAGCTCAATTCCTTAAAATTAGGTAAGAGGATAAATTAGATTGTGTTCCTGTACCTGAATTAGCAACACTATGGCTTCATAGTGTTGAAGCCATAGTGAATGTTGGAATGTTGAATGTTGAATTTGTCCTGGGAGAAAGAGAAGTATTGCAAAGTTGACCTCCCTCCAATCCCACACTGCTTTCGCTGAGAAGGAGTTACATTGGAAGTCCAGTGATCAAGCACACCCTCCAAACAGTCTGTCAAATATTGGCTTTACAAATATTCTCCACATCAGGCACTTGACACCAAAAGATGTCAAAGAACTCTGATGGGTCATCCTGTTCTGTGAGCTACATCTCACTGGTCCCCTAATTTGGAAAATCTTCCATGGCGAAGTAGTGAAAGGCATGTTCTTGATCTGACTGATGTGCCTTCTGCAGCAGCAAACAGTTATTCTGGGATGTAGCAAATGTACCAAACTGCAGGTTCTGATTGTTCCTCCTGGATGTCTTAGTTCTGAGTACAAATTTTCTCTCAACTTTATATTGACACCCATCCCACCAAGATGTCACTGTGTGGCATTGACTCTTTATTGTCCTCCCTTTGGCCCTGGCCAAACTATTCTTTTTCAGAGGGATCATGGGAAATTCTGTTGAATTACTTGGAAATAGGCTCTCATACTTCTGCATCACTAGTCAGAGATTCTTGGGCACCTTCTGGGAATGGCTGGCATTGTTCAAAGTACTCTTCTTGCTGTCCCAGCTTCTAGCTTTTTGACCCTTAGGTCCTCTGCTCGTTTCATCTCTTAATGTCACTATTCATTCTTAGAATAATTTGGTGGTTTCCCTGCTCTCTTTTTCTCTAGCTGCTCCCTCATAAAGAAAGGTTGCATTTTGTTAGCAACATTGTAATGTTTATCTGTAAAAGGAAAAACCAGAAGAAACACCATTCATAAGCAAATGCTTAGATAAGAGTGAGAGCAGAGCAAACATATGACACCTTCCCTTTAATACTCTCCTAATTTACATCACTTTTCAGCTCAGAGGACCTTCCTAATTTGTCTTTATTTCAATATTTAGAAACACACAGTTGGTCTCTCTATCTTTCAAATATTTTTCAATATTTGCACACAAAAGACTTCTTGCATCCACAACATTCCTAGCAAGGAGTTCCACAGATCTGCATCTAGTTTTTGTGTAAACAGCCAGGTCCTATTGTTTGCTGTGAACCTGGCTCCCATTCACTGCATTTTAGCCCTATTTCTAGCATGTAAAGAGACAGTGAACAGTTAAAACTTTTTCCTTGTGGGGATTTGGTGAACCTTATTTATATTTTTTCATGAAAGTTGTTATTTCTTCATAAGGAAGTTTCAACAAAGTCAGTTGTTTATTTTATGGGAGTTTTCTGTACCTTTGATTATATTTCTTGCCTTCCTCTTACCCTCTGCAGTCCTCATAAGTCCTTTCTTCTGACATAAATGTTTATGTTTTCTTAACTACCATAATCACTGAGCAGATGTTTACATGGAACTGTCAATCATAATACCAAAACCTAGTTGCTCCTAAAAGCAATGGTCAGCCTAGATCCCTTGTATTATTTAGAATTGCTTTCTTTTCCACGCAAGTCACATTACACATGCATATTGAATTTCATCTGGCCTTTTATTGCTCAGATCCCTTGGGTTTTCATCTTTTTGCAGCTTACCAGGCTGTACTCATGCTAAATATTTTTAATAACTGTACATCATCAGCAACCTTTGTCACTTTGTTGTTGAATCCTTTTTCCAAATCATGCATGAACAAGTTGAACAGCACAGATCTCTCCACTGATGACATCACTCTGTCACAAGTGATGGCCATTTATTAATCCCTTCCATCTTCTGTGTCTTAGCAAATTGTCCATTCCAGGACCTTTCCATTTATGCAAATGATCACAAAGTAGGGACAAGGATTGGTGACATTAATTGAAAAAATATGTAACTCTTGTAGAAAAGTACATAAGAAAGAGCTGTCTTGGTGTGCTCCCACTCCAGAAAGCTGACTGTATCCTGGGCTGCATCAGAAGAGTGACCAGCAAGTTGAGGGAGGTGATTCTTCCCCTCTGCTCCAGGTGAGACCCCACCTGGAGTCCTGAGTCCTGCTCTGGGGTCCCCAGCACAGGAAGAACATGGACCAGTTGGAGCGACTCCAAAGGAGGGTGAAAAAAATTCTTGAAAGGTTGAGAGAATCATGGTTGTTCAGCCTGGAGAAGAGAAGGCTCCAGGGAAACCTTAGTGCAGCCCTTCAGTACTTAACAGAGGCTTATATGAAAGATAGGGAATATAAGACTTTTTAGTAGGGCCTGTAGCAATAGAACAAGGGGTAATGGCTGCAGACTATAAGAGGGTAGATTCAGATTAGACATATGGCAAAATTCATTTCTAATGAGAGTGGCTATACACTGGCACAGTGTTGGGAAGGATGAAAGTTTGACAAGAAAGTCTCACAGATATGTATGCTTAGCAGAAAGATTTTTGAATGTAGAAGCTGAGGAAGGAATAGAGATGGAAGCAAGTTTTGATATAGAAGAAAGGAATTGCTGAGCCAGTCTTACTGGATAACCAAGGAGGCAAAGGGTATGTTAGTTAGAAGGGGGTTTTTATGACTTAGAACAAAGGATAAACCCACCTCAAACAAGAAGATGTTTTTACCAAGCAGAAAGATAGCACAGGCAAACAAGTCAGCAAATGTTGCAAGTAGAAAAAAGGTCTCAGAATTTTCCACTGCAAGAAAACTGAAAAACAACTTCTAGCTTAAACTGTAATGTACTAACATTTAGTGATTGGAGAATACTAACATGAATATGGTAATTGTATTAGTTATGATAGCCTATAGATAAAAGTTAAGGTATAGATTGGTTCTACTGTATTAAGATGCTCAGGAGAGAAAAGTATATAATGCATTTGTAACGTAAACTAAGGGTCTCCAGGCCTGCCTGCAGCTGCAGCTGACAGCTCTAGGCACAGGTTCTGTCGCCCACGACCCTGGACTGTTCTAACATCTTGCATGTAATAAACTGCGTTTTGGAAGAGCCGCCTGGAGTCCCACATCTCTCATTTAGGCTCTTACAGCACAGGTTGCCTGGAGAGGTTGTGGATGCCCCATCCCTGGAAACATTCAAGGTCAGATTGCACAGAGCTCTGAGCAACCTGATCTAGGTGAAGATATTCCTGTTCATTGCAAATGGGGTGTACTAGAAGACTTTTAAAGATCCCTTCTGAAGCAATCTATTATTTTACAATAAAGAAATGGCTTAGAAAATTGCTGTTTGTCTTCTTTCTCTTGACTATTTGAACACATGAACCAGAAACATCTTCCTTTTTCTCAAGTGTTTTATCAAAGACAGTTCAACTGGGAATAAAATGTTATAGTTTTGAGAATGTGGCGAGAAACTGAGTGCAACAGAGGACAAACTCTTTTCTATGAAGATAATCAACACTTACTTGAAAAAAAATAAAAAAGGAAAACAAACAAGTAGACTTCCAAGTCTTAAAGAACCAAGTACTTCTCAAAAGGTTCTTCCAGTATTAAAATCTCTCCTCACAAGAGACATATGGGGACATTAATTTTCAACACTGACACTGATACACAGTGAGCAGCTAATACACAATAAAATGTGAAAAGACACATTTACCAGCAACTGACATCAAGGGCTGTGTTTTTAAATCATAGTGCATAGAGCCTGAAATTCAAGCAGCAATTCAAGTTGTTTTTAAGTTGTTCTAGGACTACAGAAAAGCTCTCCTTGACTTCTATCACGGCTATAGAAACAAACTTGAATGAGTTTGAGACAGTCCAAATGTGACAACTGTGATATAGCAAATCCATTTGAAACTGCTTGAACCATGAGACAAAATAAGGATTTTTTAAAAAAATCTATAAAGTACCCAAATGTGATAGATGGAAAGACAGGCGTTTGAAATACTTGTGGCATGGTGAGTTACACACTTTTGCAGACGTGAAATTATGCCCTCTGACTGACAGGTTCTGTCTATGCCTATTGCAATTACCTGTCCAGATTTTCATTAGTATTTAAATATATTCATACTTCTTTTCTTTTCTGAGATGTAGTGGATAGTTCTGCTAGGTTTTTCTCAGATCTTCAAAACAGTCTGATAAAGCTGTTGGAGTTGTGGCTCTTTGAGACCTCCACTTCATTCCTCAGTGGGACAAGAA
Source organism: Passer montanus (assembly GCF_014805655.1). Lineage (NCBI taxonomy): Eukaryota > Metazoa > Chordata > Aves > Passeriformes > Passeridae > Passer > Passer montanus. The sequence continues at coordinate 2,811,765 of NW_024366480.1, forward strand.
GCTATGATACCTGTTACAGAGAACTAGAACTCACACTGCAAGCCAAACACTAGACATGCAACCAACCTTAGGCCAATAAATCCGTACTCTAATGCCTTGTTATAAATCTGCAGCCTGTTGCTGCCGGGTTCAGCCCCGGGAGCAGCAATGGATCCTTGACTGCAGGGCAAGAAGGACTCGTGACGTAGCCTGCCTACGGGAATGTCAGCTAACGTCAGCAGCAAAGAAGCAGGAACGACAAAGTAAACCTGGAAAGCAGAACTTTAATAATGTACAAATAAATGAACAAGCTGCATACAATATGGGGTAACTGCAAAGACCTCAAAATGGAGGAAACACAACAATATATACAGTGCTGGCTGAGGGCAGGGAACCAATGAACAAGAACTACAAACATTACCTCATATGGAGAGCATAACTAACCAAGCACTAGCAAGAGCTCAGAACACCTTATTTGGCATGAACATATTAACATAACCTTTCCAATGATTCCATGCACCCCTCCATAACTTAGCTAGATGTTACCCTCCTTAGCATCCTGTTTGCCACGGTCTCAGATTGAAGCCTCCTGTGTACTCAGTTGAGTCCAAGTCACTGTCCATCCCACCTGATCTGACTCCCACATCAGTCTAATCAATCTCCACCCAAGCTTGGTTCACAGGTTGACTAAATATCAGCCCATTCTCTGTTAGCAACAGATATTTGAAGGTGAGAATAAAATAAGTACTAATTGTTCAAAATCTCCCCAGCCCAAAGATAAATAAACTCAAGTCACAGAAATTCAATTAGAAATGTAGACAGAGATTTGCACTCACAGGTATCTCCAAAAAAAGTAACTATTTCCCAAGTTTGATGTCTACCTTAATTTTTTTGTATGCAGTCTAAACTTGTTACATACCAGATGTTTTGTAAAATGTGTTTACAATCAATTATTTATATATTTAGTGGGAGTGTATTACTGTCAAAATGTTGTGAGCTTCCAGGCACTAGTACTCCAAAGAAGGTTTTGTGTCTCACTTCAGGAGGAGAGAACAATCACAAAAGATTCACCAGGATAAGCAAGAGAAAAGGAGTTTGATACTTCCCAGTGTCTCTGCCTGAAATCATCAGGAGCATCTATATTTGAATCCCAAACTAAAAGTATCAACAATAAGGGCAGTAAAGAAAACAGGATTCAGAAGGTGGTGGGGTTTCCTAGGAAGGCATGGCCCTGTCCTGGTGGACAGGATACTAGGCAAGACTTGCCCTTTCAAATCAAGGGTAACCCTGAGGGTACACAGAGGTTGCTCTCAACACTAAAGTGTCTCAACACTATACATGGCAGCAGGCCAAAATTTCAGGAACCCAGGTAAGAGATTATTTGTAAAGAATATTTAGCACAAGTAAATTACACTGTTTTCTGCACCTCTGACCTTTGTTTCCAATCTAAAGTCTCGCTAGCATGGGTCATCTTTGCTGTACTATTGAGCTTATCTAGTGCTCAAACTGAGATGAATGAAAGAAATGCATCTCCCAGAAGGCAGTGGACCCAAAGAAGTATGGATAAACAGACTCCCTAGCTCATATCCAGAGGAACTCCGAGGAAGGGATTGTACTGAGACTGCTCTTTGCCTTGCTGCACTGCCAAAACCCACGCTGTGGGAAGGCAGAATCCGGTGATTGTTATCCATGGAAGAGATGCTGAGGGATGCTCCATGACTCAAGGCTATCTCTAACTGCAGACTAGCACAAAAAACAAGAGTTTCCCCTAATCAACAGAACTGGAAAACCCTCTGGTACTGTTGATCACAGAGCTTGCAAGGCAGTCAGGAAAAGCCCCTCGGAGGTGCTTCTGGAAAGCAATATAGAGGAAAAATAAATAAACTGGTGCTCAGTCAAGAAAAATATTATCTCTACATCACAGAAACATAATTCAAAACATGCTGTGAAAGAAATTCTGTCTAGAAGGCAAGTAAATATTACGTTATGTATTAGAACAGTGCCATTATAGACTAAATAGCAAAGCTGATGGTCGAAAATTGAAAGAAGAAATAACCCCCTCCAATTTGTTTGCTTTTAAAATCAGAGATAGATTTGATAGAATCTGACAGTATCAAAGAACTCTTTAACAATAGGAATTCTTTTCTTACCTAGTTGCAAAGATGCACAGCTTAAAACAGAATTTTAATATTCTAGGCATGACATGCTAATGAACAGATATTCAGTTTCAGAAAGTTGAGATACAGCTTTCCAATTTAATCTTGCTGGCTTGGAACGGCTCAGAGAAGGAAAAGGTTTTCTTTCATAACCATTACTTTGTATTTGCACAGAATAAACAGGTGCAATATTGACATGACAAACTAGAAAGCAGGTGTTTTAATTAAAACAGCCATAGGAAGGATCATTTGCAATGTCTTGACAACCACAATTAACTGTTCCCCATGTCTCAGTCTTGATGGAGCTCATTTAGAAGGTATCAGAACATTTAGAAAGTGCTGTGAATCGATTGTTTTATATCTCCTACCTTGTAGGGTGACTGCAGAATATTCATTCTGCCTCCAACACAGCTTAAGTCAACATTAGAAAGTCCCCTGCACTGTAGCCATAGAGTTAATTGTCTTCATTCACATTCAGGAGTTATTCATTATGCAAAGATCTGAACATTAAGAAGACCTCCCTGTGGTGGGTAGGTAGTGTATAGCTTTGTGAAGGCTCCCTACACACAGAGGAAATCACCCTCAAGGTGTGGGTCCATGGAGGCATTCTTCAGCCATGTCCAGGATGCAGTCCACAAACCAGCATGCTCTTCACAGCCTGTGGGTCTGGAAGGTCCCTCAATGCTGGTTCCGTGTTGGGCTGATTAGGATTTCTCCAAAGCTGCAGCCAAAGTGGGAGGGAAGAGTCTGGTTCTGAGAACCTCACAGAAGAACTGTGGCTCCTCCCTACACTCCAAGCATGGCTAATGGTGCTGTGGGGTCATGGACTTCTGCCTGCCAGGAAACACAAGCAAAGAACGTATTTTAGAAAGACCTAAAGTAAAAGGAAAAATTATCATTATTCTAATGCTTTGTTATAAAAGGTGAGAGTGTTACAAGCTGTACTTTTGCTCAAAGTATTCCATTTCATTTGGTCACAATTCAATGGGATTCTATGCCACAAAACCACCATCACAAATACAATTCTAGTACAGACAAATTACCATGAAGATTGAAATAGTAACACTTTCTGAACATTGCACTTCTGTTAAATAGCTAATTCTGACAACACTGTGTGACAGCAAAATAGTCATGGAAAGAGAGCCTGTAAGATTTAAAAACTATCTCTGATGAGAATTGAGGCTATGAATTCTGATTGATGAATGGGGACACTTTGCCTAGAGATGCTGTGGTGGTTCAGCCATGAACTCTCCTACTATGTCATCTCTTAGGGACTCTCATCTCTGATACAAAGAAAGGTCAGCTCTCAGTGAAGCAGAAGATGAACTCCAGTTGTTTACAAGATGATGCATAATAAATATGATATCAATAAACTGACATTCAATTTTTTATTTTATTGAATATTTAAGGGTAGCAGTGGTAGCAATCCAGCAACTGTTACCCAGGCTGGAGATTGAAGCTGGTGGTATGGGTAGGTGGAGACAGAATCATCACAGCTGCCACAAAGGCAGCCACTCTTACTGCAAAGCAAACTCTGTAAGCCAAGCTTTCATAGCTGGGCCTATTGCTCATCAGGTGAGAATAAATACTAGGGAAAGTTTTCATCTGTCAGCTTAGTGATTCTGGAGGGATGAAGGGTGTCAGTGTTTGGGAGGTTATTTTGTTAGGTGACCATCAGGGGTTTAACTTTCCCCACACTTCCAGTAAGAGGCCAAATGGGAACAGAACCCTCATGATCACCATGCCATGCTCTGCAGTCCTTTTTGTGAATTAAAGCTTCTAGCAATCATGCAGCATGCTGCAGCCAATTAGGATCTGATTTTTCTGACATCGTTGTCACCTGCACTTCGCAATGGCTTCAACTGTCCTTTAGGCTGATTAAATATTCTTCCTACAAGAAGAGGGTACCACAACTAAGTTAAAATGTTTGGACATAGAACCTTTTTCTTTAAAAAAAAAAGAAACTGCACCGTATTTTTTTCTGTTGAAAAAGCAGTAACATTCATCTCTGAGCCTTTTTTTCCAGAATATTTGATTTTTTCACAAAAGAATCCAAACTCTCTGTGGAGTAACTTCTCTGCATTTTATAACTATCTGATTATCTGATGCCTGCCTTTTCTGAAAATGTAGTATATTCTTTAAACTCTTTTCTGTTGAGTATTTCTTTTGCACTTTATATGATTTTCCTTTTGGGTGCTTTTTACTATCAAATTCTCAGCACCATGATGCTCATCTTGTTCTCATTCCAGTGCTGAGGTCCTTGTCAGATACTTCCACAAGAAGAGCCTTTTACGTAGCTCAAACATTTGTTACCCTCCAAATCCCACTTTTCTGCATTTTTCAAGCCAGTGCTGCCTCATTATCCCTTTCAGCTGCACTATTAGAAGAGTGCCTCCTGGATTACTCCACCCTTCTAAATCAAATTGTGTGATTTCCCTTATGTTTTTCTGTCATGAATATTTGTTAACAATCACCAGCATGTGAAGTGACATACAAACCAGAAACAAGCACACTTTCAGTGTAAGGCTGTAATCTTACAGAAATGTCAGTATTTATCATTTGGTAATGAGGTTGAATTTAATGGGACCATTCATGTGTGTAAAGTTGCTTCCCCTTGAAAAGGTTTGCAAGATTCTGGCCTAAATAAAGGAAATAAATATTCAGATTATTTGCAGCAGAACCACAACATGACCACTTGCTGAAGCCAACTTTTTCTCCTTCCATATTTCTTCTTGTCCCATCTGCCAGCATCTTATTACACCTACTCTGAACTCCTTTCTTCCTCTGCAGGTTGGCTTACAAATTCTGTGTGACTTTTATGAGTTATTCAGGTGCATATCCAGGACACAGGAAAACACTTTCAGCAGCTTGGAGGCACCTTCCCTTTTTTGTACTCCAATATGCTTGAGAACTTTCTGAGCACTGTATAAATACTGACAAAGAGACAAGACCAGGTCTCAGACCATACAAGCTCCATATATTTTCAACCGTGTATGCATAAGCTCAGTGTACGCCAAAGTTAAACACACTAGGGGTATGTATAAGTGGAATCTTTTGAACATATCTTCATTTTGTCTGTTTCTCTGAGATTTTCCACCCAAAAATGCTGCTTAGGAAGGTGAAATAAGGCCTTACTTATTCCCTATTAATATTGGAGAAATTTAGTTTGAAATTGCAGATCTGTGAGATACACCAGCGAGCACTTACATGATCAAGCTGCACCTTGGGATGCCAACTTACTGAGCCTTAACATGTTTTTACTTTGCTTCATGTGCATATCTGACGTTATTAGGAGGCAATTTGTTTAAGACTTGTGCATTAAATGACAGTGTTCAGATAGCAAGCACAGGAATGTATATTGATAACACCATTCAGTGAATGATCAACCATGTGCAGAAAAAAAATTCTGTGAGGACAGGCTGGGTTGGGGAGAGGGTTGGGGTTGAGAGGGTTGGGATTGTTCATCCCACAGAAGAGAAAAACCAGGCAAAATTCATTGAGGCCTTCACTACTTGAAGGGGGCTTATAAGAGCAATGGGGACAAGCTTTTTAATGGGGCCAGTAGCAATGGGACAAGGGCAGTGGTATAAAAATAAAAGATGTTAGATTCAGATTGGATATATAGAAGAATATTTTTCACAAAGGGTGGTGAGTCCCTGACACAGGTTGCCCAGGGAGGTGGTAGATGCCCTATCCCTGACAACATTCAAGGCCATCTCCATCTGAAGATGTCCCTACTAATTGCAGGGGGTTGGACTATGTTACCTTTAGAGGTTCCTCCTAACCAAAACCATTTTATGCTTCTATTCTATGAAAATGAGAGAGGGAAACAGAGGGTATTGTGTTCATGTGCATGTGTACTTCAGAACTTCAAACAAATGTCAAAAGGTAGATCATTAAATAAAATATCTTCAAGTGCACCATTTAAAAAAAAAAACTTAGATTAAACATTCTCTCACTGAGAGAAGAGCTCAGTACAAGGATCTTTTAAAGCACCCTTGACATAGCTGTCCTTGTCACAGTGTTTCTTTTATCCTGAACTTCCCCTCATATAAAGCAAATAATCTGCTTATGTTTGGTTCATCAGTGATGACACCTATAACTATTGGCAATTACTTTTTTTCCAGTCCATAACTGTTTGGCATTTATTTTAAAGGTGACAACCTTAGAAAAGACCAAAATTACTGATCTTTTGAGCAGGCTCCAAATGTCACATTGTGAAAGATGTTGTTTTATCATCGACATATGGCATCTGTCTGGGCTCCTTAAGGAATCTGTAGCTGGAAAATAAATGTTCTCTAAGCGGGATTTTTGTGACTCCAGCTTTTAGGCAGCCTTGACTGAAACACCATTCTGAACATTATTTACCTTCAACTTAATTTGATCCTGAGGAATTTACACATAGTTTAAAGTTTCAGAATAAATTCCTCAACCAACTCCTCATTAAATTTACTTGAAGGGTTCTTTTATGATTAAAACAAGCTGGTTCCCAGAAGACTGTATCTGCACAAATGTACACATTAGTCTTTAAGACTACCCACATCCTGGTACTGTGGTTGCTTGTGCTGTTTAATGAAGAGTTAACTCCACAATGTATTTGCTGTGCCAGGAATTAGGTATTTTCAGTATGCTAGCAGATAAGGAATTTATTTGAGCCTTTATTAGGGTCATTTTAATTTGAATTCTGTTTTGTCAATTTTTTTTTCCTAAAGAAATTATAGTTTTACTTGTTAATGAAACAGGGGCAAAAGAGCAGCTGAACTGTGTGGTGATGGATGCTATGGCAACTAGGCAGGTATGAAAAATGCTTTCAAGCAGAGTATTTAATTTGGAAAAAAATGTAACAATAGACAACTAATTAGCAATTTAAGTAGACACCTTTGACTCCAGAAGTGAAGGGCTCTGGAATGCTAGCAGCTGATATTGCTACAGTTATGTGAAAGTGCTTTCAATTTGTTGGTGGTGGGTTCACTGCAACTCAAGGTATACAAATTTAAATTCATGCAAGTTTTTGCCAGTTTCTTCCAGGGTAAATTCAGACTTCTGCAGGAAAAACCTTTGCCAGGAAAAGAGGCTGTGGCAATGGAAAGAAGCAACCAGCCAGCCACAGCCACACCATTCTTGGTGAGCTAGCTAGTGAATAAAGCTGGCACTGCTTTCAGGGAAGAGCCGTGGGCATGAATGTTAAGAAATGGTGACTTAAATGTGTTCATTTAGTAAATGTAGCCTCTAAACTTTCTAACTTAAAAATACATCTCTAGCTCTGGAAAGTCAAATTTTGTGTAGCAACATAGCTCTTTTACCTTCTATGTCTTCTCCAAGCACAAGTGACCAGTTAAACTGGGGAACGAGGCCTCAGCCCCCTTGTATGACATAGCCTCTTGTGGCTTTTTTCAGAAGCATTTGCTTGCTTCTGGAGAAACATATAACCCCTCTGTACCTTCTATGATGCATATGCAGTTGTGTTTTTGGATTCCTTTGGTGCTTGATTTTCAACATGTGTTGTGGATCTCTCCTAAGCTGATGTCCAGTCCAGGCTTCTTCCAAGTAATACAAATCTTTCATCTCCTCTACAGAATGAGGGTATATGAGTCAGTATTATTATAATAGTTTTTTCATACTCCTGCGAAAGAAAGAAATATTACTTTCTGTTGAGAAGATCAATAAATAAAAGACAAGGAAAAAGTAAGTTCTATTGGTTTATGGCAGAAACCTACAACACCTAGGCCATAAATGTCACATCTACAGGCTCACAGTGCTTTGGATCTGTGCGTGTCCATCACAGCCTCACACACAGAGTGTGGCATGGAGACAGCAGCTCCTCTTTGCATAGACAATGCCACCAGTACACACACACACACACACACATTTCTAGATTTCTTTGCTCTTGATGAATTTTAATGGCTTGGTTGAGCTACTAGAGATGCCCCCAGCAGGGCTGGGGTTTTTTTGCATGACGATGTACTCCATTCTCATTGCAGTTCAAGGTATAGCTTGCACAGCTGTGTAGCAAGCAATTTGAACAATCAGGCTGCTTTGGCATTTGAGAAGGTGAAGATTGGCTACAGTTTATGAAAGTGCCCAAAACCAAAGGGTTAATCAGAGAAACATCTGAGAAACAGCTCCATTTCCAGTTCATCTTGAGCGATGAGGGACTGGGATGCTACTTTTAGCAGAAATCTTAGAAAATACAAGAAATTCTGCTGATCCAGACTCCTTTCCTGAACTGCTGGGATGCTGGATGCAGTGCTATGGGAATGCAGGAAGCCAGCCAGGGTCCAGTGCTGTCTCTGAGATAAAAAGCTGGAACCTGTCATGAGGGGAAGCCTGGGGAAGAGCCACCTGGGTGACTGTAGGCATTGCCAGGTCCAGCACAGCTCACTGTGCCCAGGCTGCTCAGCCCAAACTGGCTTCAGTGTCTGTAATACACTCAGCAGTACCCACAAAAGCAGGAATATGAGATACATGCTGCCATCCTAGGGCTTCACAGCCAGCCACAGTACCCTGGGCATGTGTAGTCCATAGATGAAGTTAACTATGTAGACAACCCCCATAAAAGGGAGAGCTGGTTGCTGTGCTCTAGCCTAAGTAGTCTGCATCTACAGTGGAAAGGGTGGAATCAATCAGCAAATCATGGAATGTCTTTTTACTTTTTCTATAAGGCTCTAAGACCACTCTTATTACTCCTAGATAACAGTGTGTTGGTTCTCAGTGGTCCTGCAATTTTATAGTAATCACATCCCCTAACATGCAGAAGCACAACCCAGAGCAGGTCAGCCTTACACAGATGTTTGCTATGCTGGCTGAAATATTTGCTTGTTCACATCAAAGTCACAAGGAACTGTTCTATAGTCAACATCTCAACAACAACAAATCACTAGAGTGTTTTTGCAGAGTCCATGTAACAGCATCAGATTTGGCCTAATATAAAAGACCATGGAACAGAGACAGGTTTCTGCCCTGTTTCAAGCTCCCATAAATTAGATGTTGACCTTTTGCTTTCACAACTTCAGAGACTATTTTCTTAAAGTAGCTTCAGCAGCTACTTTCTTTCTGAATAAAACAAATTTATTTTAGTTCTGCTCCCCGGGGCTGCACACTGTGAAGGTGGTAACAGCTACTTCATGTCACAGTGAATTAAGCTACATAATTAAAATGGCCTTCCCAGAAAGAAAATGTAGGTAAGAGATGAAAAAACAACTCTTGATCATGTCCTGCACTGAAAGTACATAAGAGTTCAGTAAATTGATCCTGGTTTCTTAAAAAAGCAACTTGATTTTTAACAGCAAGTGGCTTTAAACCAGCCTTTCAATTTGTGTTTGCAGTGGCTCAGGAGCATGGAATGAAGTCCAGCTGAGAACCTTTGCTCATGGTTGTTTTACCACTGCAGCTGCACAGAGCAAGTCTGTCTCATGGTGCTGAGAAAATGCTGCTTGATACTTTTGGTTTGCTTGGGTACTGTCCTGATGATCTGACTTCTTTTGCAGTCCAGGATGAAGCAGAAGACCCTGAGTATATTGCACTGGCTCCCAGAAGAACAGCAGAGCATGTATGGGCTGACAGACCTCCACACACACACACGCTTCCAGCCAGATTCAATAAGAACGTAAACAAAACCAGAAGCACACATAGGAGGTCAGACCCAGGATGGCATACATCACCAGTGATGGTTAGGGAGAACATTAGTCAAATTCACCTTGCAAAGTGAGTGGGGCCTCTCCAGCAGCAGAAAACTGTATCCCACTTTTCTGTCCTTCTCTCCACATGCTGAAGTTTGTGGTCACAAGTTGATGCTACCCTGGAGTATCTGTGAACCTATTACCATGCTTCAGCACTTCAGGGGACAGGAATGATAACTTACTTCCAGGAGCAGTGAGGCCATAAAAAACCAGAATGGTGCACCTTTAAAGATGACCACTTCCTTCCTTCCTCCTGAAAACAGGTATTGACACATAGAACAGCATAGTCACGGTGGCACTTAAGTCCTGCACTCGCTGTGGTTCACATCTCTGGATAGCTAGCCACTGTTATTGAATCCATCTGTCACACCATAACATTGTACTGGAAAGAGCGGCAAACAGCCAAGAAATTTTTCCAGAGCTATAACACAAGATATTCAGGAGTTCCAGTAAGAATCCCCTAACCCTCATCTAACTGACATATGAAACCAATATAAAAACATAGGGCTCAAAATAAACCCAAAATGTGAAGCTGCAATTTGCTTGGGTTTGTTTTCGTCAGCTCACTATACTAATCTCCTCTTCATTATGCTTTTTTTTTTCCTACATGGAGCTGCAGAAGCTTTACAAGTGTGTGTCTGAGACACCTCTTGAGGCAAGGCAAAATATTTGCCTCCAACCTTGCTGAAATGGAAGCTGTTATTTGCTTCAGGGTGTTTTTGTTAGTATCAGCCTATGGTCATTAAAATCTGACCAGTGTTGTGCTGGTTGTATTTCTGCTCTCTGAGGTCACTCTTTTGGTCCATGGAGTGTTATCCCATGGGCAGTGGCATTGGCAGTGACAGAGCTTGGAGCCAGAGGCACAATTGTTGTATTAATAAATTGACACAAATATAATGCCACATTGACATGTCTCTCTCACTCTCAGTACCCAAAAAAATAACTTTTTATGGCTTTGTTCTGTAGATAGAATAGTTTGTTTGGCGTCTTAGGAACATACAATTCCTTTTTCCAGTTCCTTATTTTCTTTTTCTGCTCTTACTAGTTGAGTATTTTTCTTCCCAAGATGAAATCTAAAGTTCTAAACTTCCCAAGTTTTAATCTAAAATTCCTTTTATGTAGATGGGAGAGGCTTAGTTGTGCAATAACACAGTGCTCCACTCCTTACTCAGGTCTGTAGTCCTGTAACCACTGTGGGAGCACTGCCTGAGCACTGACTGTTGGATTGGCCCCACTGTTCATGCCTTGCAAAAGGATCTGCTCTGCAGGGTGTGCTGGCTCATACCTGCTGCTCTGCAGCCAACAGAAAAAGTAAAAAACACCAGAACAAGCTCCATTCCTAGTGGAGTCCCAGTAGATTTGCATGAAACAAAGTTGGTTTATAGGATGTTGTAAAATCCATTAAATGAATGGCTGCTGCTTCTGTAGAAATATTTCATCAATCATTATACATGAGAAACATAAGCACCTCAGTTTCTGTAGACTGTGTAATAAGGGGGGGTCTTCACTTCTTTTGGAAAAACTTATTTTAATCCATATATATATTGATTAAAATAATTAATGTACAATTAATGCACAGTAGGGTGAGGCTCAGTACTTGCTTTTCAAATCTTAATACCTTTAAATTAACTCTCTCATTTGATTAAGATTTTGAAGTATTTTCTTGAAGGGAGAAACAATACCTTTGTGGTACCAAAAAAGTTCTATTGTTATCTTTTATTAAATTTCAGTATTGGTTAATTATTAAAGTACTGTTGACACTATAAATACCACAGTGGTCCTCTAGTATGTCAGCTCTTCATGCTCCTGTGCCTCAGGAACTGTCTTTGACAGTTTTTTCATTAGTTTGTCAAAAATGTTTTTATTTCCAGTCTTAATAAAGTCTCTTTAAAAAATCTTTCTCAGAGAGGTAGTTAATTTCATCTTTTCTCTTAAGCCAATGTTTTAATTTCAATTTCTAAGCAAATATAAGTGTTAATTCAATTAACACTTATAAAAAAATGAAATGGTCTCCCTCTATCTTCCTTGAAATCTCTACATTATCTTTGTATGTGATTATGTAGAAACATTGTTAATTTTACTTTCAGCTCTCTGTTACCCTGTTTGAAATGTTCCTTAAGATACACCTCAAATTCTAATGTTTAGGAAATAATACTCTATTTCAGCTCTAAAGTATAATACAAGTAGACTAGCACACAAATTACAGTATTAATAAGTCCTAGCTCCAAACTGCTTGTTCATAAATGTTTTTCTCATGTTTACATTCCAATATTGGAATATTATTCCAATTTTATTATCAAGCAGAATTCCATTACCATATACTTTGAAAAGAACTACTTCTTAATTTAAAAAACCCAACCTTGAAAGCCAAAATTAGTTTCTATTTTCTCTATTTTTGTCCCCCAAATCTCAGTATTCAAATTTAAATATTCCCTGAAAGAATGGCCCCAATCTCCTTTAGCAATATCCCACTTATAAGCCAGGATCCCTCAGGTGCCTTTGCCATTTACAGTTTATTCAAATCTTGATTGCCAAAGCTTGGAGGAAAAATAACCTCTCTACCAAAGAAAAACCATTCCATGCTTTCATTTCTTATGTTCTTTATGAACTCCTCCATCTGTCAGAACAGGATGCCTATCTTTGGACTAACCAGTTCTTTATATTTATACTTATAGGTAATATATAATCAATAATATGATGCCAGAAGAGGGTAATCATTGACTGCTTCACTTTCCTGTGCAAGGCTGACTACTTTGGTGGTATTACTACGCAGAGTCTCTCCAAATTTCTTTCAGTTTTATGTTTGTATGCTGTTCCTGCTTTGAAATATTAAATCTCTGACATCACCAGGGTTCCTATCCAACACAATTGTCTTGCTGAAAACAGGGGCCTGGAACTTACATTTGGATCGTGCATGGCTCACTGGATGACTTCAGCTGTTGCAGAAAAAGTTTATGTATACAACAAGCAAATGTTTTTAATGAGAAACTGGAATAAAATCAATACTGAAGAAGGAATTTGAGAATGTTCATCATGTTGTCTGTCAGCAGTCTCATTTGCTTTAATTCCTTTATTAAAAACAGCTCTTAGTAGTTCATTATATGACATAATTTAGGTTAAAACACAACCCACATTTATCCTGTGGCCAAAGAGTCTCCAAGGGTAGCAGAAGTTGTATAACTTCACTTTGGAGAGAGAGGGAGGAGCAGAAGAACAGTGAGATAGGGTAGAGAAATCCAGAGTTTCCTTCCTAGTCCTATAGCCTTGTCACATGAAGGCATTTCCTATGTAAGCACATGCTCTGACTGTGCAGTAAATGAGAACACAGCTGCCCTTGAAGTAGGAGGGCAAAGGTTTAATCTTATAAGTTTCCCCCACTGAAGCTCTATACTTTCTCTTCTTAAGATTAGATGGATTTCATCCTTAGGTGATGACTAACACTTTATGAGCTCATTCTCTGTCATCTGGGAATATAAATCCTTTAACACTGGCATTTGAGTAGCTTTACATCTTTTAAGCACTTGAGAACTAATCCCATCCTCTATATGCAGTTTTTTGTGCTGGATTTTCTCAGGTGGTGGCAGAGGAAGAGTTTCTCTCCTGGCAGGATGGAGCACCCTGTAGGCCAGTCTTTGCTCCCTGGTAGGAAGGTGAAGCAAAGATTTCTTGCAACTTTGGTCTCTAATAGTTCTGCCATTCCCATCACCCTGAAGCAACTATGCTCGAAGTTTGAACCAAAAGGAAACTTCCCTTAAGGACACATCCCAAGTCTAGCCAGACTGTCAGTCACTGACTGGATTTTTAATGCTGCCATGCCTCCAAATGTGGTTTCAGCTGCTTTCTGCAGGGCAGCATTGGGCTGTTTGCTCTGAGTGCTGACAGGCAAGCATCAAATGCTCAAGCAAACTAGTTCTGAGTTTTAATACAATCATATGCTGTCTGAAGCCAACCACTCTAGGAAGGTTTGGGCAGTCAGAGAAATAAAAAGAACACGTGGAGATGGGCCTAAAGATATTTTGGGTGTAGTTAGTGACAAATCAGATATTGTCAGATTCACTTTAGACCAAGTATGTCTTTGCTGGCTTCTGGTCTTCTGCTCCAGGACCAATGGAGTTCAGCTCCAGGACCAATGGAGTTCAGCCATCCTGACACTAACAGCTACCAGGAGCTGAGGACAGCTGGGGTCAGGAGATGGTGGCAAAAGGGAAAGGGATGCTTTTAAACCAAAGAACTAGAAATAAGAAAAATCAGAGGACTAGGAAGTTACCACAGTTGGTCGAACAAAGAGAAGCAAGAGAATGAAAATCTGGCAAACTTCAGGTAAGAAATTGAGAACTATTCTGTCCTTTTGAAATCACTTTGAGCAGCAGCATATGATCCCCAAAGGCCAAGAAAGAAACTTGGTAGTTTGGGGAAGTGCAAAGCTGATCTAATAGATATTAAGTCCCAACTAATCTGGGGGCCATTTTTTTCCAGGAACAAAGCAATGCTCCCCCACAGTCCCAAATGGGCTGAGCCCTGCCTCAGTGCAGCTGACAACTGAGCCCTTGACATTGTTTCTCTGGGTAAATGGATGACAGCTGTGTATCATCCTTCCCTTGGTGACTCTTGCTTCTGGCACCATTTGTTTCCATTTCATTTTAAGGTCAGTATGAATTGTCTCAGGCAAAAATGACTTAATAATGAAATTAATAATATAAAATTATGTTAAAGTAATACTATAAACTTATCTTTTGGCAATCTGACAAGCAAGGGAGGCTTTAGATCAGATTATCCAACAATTACTTTTTATAAATATACCTAAGCCATTTCTCAGTGTAAACTTGCCGATTGCACAAGCACTCAGCAGTCCCTTGTAGGCTGCAGATTCTATCTTTCAAAAAACTTAGCAAGATTTGCTGCATGAAACTCTCAGTTTAAAGACTGATATAACTGATTGCTTTAATATAATTTTCTAGCAGAATGTTCCATGGTACACTGTGCTCTGAGATAGCATCTGAAAGTGGTTGTATGGCAGAGGTGTAGGAGTATCAGGATTCATGACTCTATGGCAACTGAGAAAACTGGGATCCCAAAGCCATAATAAAAATTATTCCCTGTGACAGGAAGTTCTGTTTGCTCTTTGAAACTGAGAGCAGTAGAAAAAATATTTGATATCTACCTATTGGAACAGGGAGGGAATTTCACACTCTGATCAGAGAAAGCAAATATGGGGAAGGGAAGGGAAGGGAAGGGAAGGGAAGGAAAGGAAAGGAAAGGAAAGGAAAGGAAAGGAAAGGAAAGGAAAGGAAAGGAAAGGA